>NC_133754.1:154663583-154977250 GCF_036562045.2 Rhinolophus sinicus | reverse complement strand
ACATGTACTCACATGTCTCACAAGGACATACTTTGAATCTCAGAGAGTATCACCTAAACATATAAGGAGGAAGAGAAATAATTATCAGACTGCCCATGATTTGCAAAACTGTCCTCTCTCACGATGGAGTTACATGTCACTATATTACGCAGAGCACAACTGGTGCCAGCCCTCAATCCCCAACAACTTCCTCCTCCCCTCACTCTACCATCTACTGGGAATAGCCATATAGCTGTGGTTAAAACACTCCTTTAACTACAGAAATTCTCAGTGGATGCTTTGAAGTTGCCAAATCACTCAAGTTCTCACCCAAGGGTCATCAAGGTCACTCTTTCTGGTGCAAGAAAATTACAATGATACCTGAAATTATTGTGTTGAAGAAGATTTCATAGCCAGATCTTGGTCATCTAATTAGATGTGAGATAGGAGGTCATGTAGATAATCTAAAATAATTTATGCTCACAATAATCTTAATGTATTGGTGTGTATATATTGGAAGTGAGATGGGTTAAAAATTTGAAAATCTACCATAATTCAAAGGGAACACTGAAGCTCCACTTTAAAGAGCCATTTGAAATGACTCTTAAGTTCAATGTCCACGTTTCTATGAATTGAAGTGATCTACCTCATTATCCAGAATAATCTGTAACTCGGCAAGTCCTATCTCCAGCTCTGGGATGCTTTTACTCTTCCTTGGAGGTGGTGTGTGTGTTAGAGTAGTAGTAGTAACAAAAGGAGCGGTAATAGTAGTCGTAGACGTGGGAGGTGGCAGCAGTGATGCACAGGGAAAAGCCACAAAGTACTTTTCATGGCAAAATGGCTCAAAAGAGGCAAATTTTGTATAGAAAGAGGAATGACTACAGAAGCTCTGTATTTTCAGCACCTGCCTTAAACAAACTTGTCAGTTCTGTTGGCTATTTCTGTCTTATCAGGAATCGGGTTGTACAGAAAGTCATCTGCTCAATGAATCCCACAAAATTAGAGAATCTGAAGTTTCTCACTGTAACTTCTTAGCTTCATTCTCTGTCATTTACTGTTTAAACTGATATGGGAAGGGCACAATGAGGGTGGGAAAGGCTGCCTGATGATTAGAACTTCAGCCCCAGTGGAGGGGAGAGGAGCTTGGAATGAGCAGCTTGAGGCCCCATTTCAGTCACAATGTGTAGGTAGTTACCTGTACACTAGGTGATCTACCTACCACGTTTACACCATGTCAGAGGGAATTGGGTGTACATTGGTAAGATGTTTGTTTGTTTTTAAGGCTCATGTGACTGTACTATGTAGGAGACATGGAGAGAAGTAACCAGAACAGACATTTGACTTTCTGGTATTAACTCTGTCGCTGAAAATTTTGACTAAGATGAATGCAAAATGACCAGACAACTTTGATATTATTCTGGTCAGCAAATCTCAAAAATGAGTTCTACTAATGGATACTTTTTTCTTTCAAGGATAAAAACATTGATTCTTAGGCATGGTTTTGAGTTAGGTTGGTAGTTCTCTGATTATTCCAAAAACTGTTAGGGAATTTTCAATTTTAAATCCCCTGAAAAAAAACATGGGTACTCATTATTCAATATTTGATTATTTTAGTGGGGGACTGGAGCTTTAGGTGGAGTCATAAAGTCAAAACAAACGATTTAATGTTGCAACTCACTTAATATAATTAATTCCAGGATATACAAGTCACTAAGTTGTAAGAGAATCTTCTAGAAGAGGTTATAATTAAAGTAAGAGAGCTTCTCATCAATACAGAGCCTGAAGACTTTGGCTCTGAGGCATAGCCTTGTTTCCGGGGGAAGGAAATAAGCTTTACACATTCTTTGAACCTATCTTCACTGCTTTGAAAAAGAGAACAAGAGGAAGAGCTAGAGCCAGAGAAAGAAAGAAAGGGAGGGAGAGAATTTTAAGGAAACTATGACGCATAATGGATAAAAAGGAAGAACATCTGCTGGATAATTAGCAAATTCCTTCACAGAGAGAACATTTAAGACTATTATTTTCTACTCCAAATTCAGTAAATTCAGGAACTACTTTAAAGAGAAAAGTAGGAGAGGGAATGAAGAGAAATGCCTTGTTCTGTAACTATTATTTTAAATCTCAATCTGTCGTGAAGTTTGGGTATTTTGTTTCCATCGACAGGCATAAAAATAAAGAAATATCTTTAAATATAATTTCCAAAGTTGCTTGATATTCAATTTTGCTCTTGATTTGAAACAAATTAATTTGGTATCTGCAAGCACTACTTTTCAACAAAGTATATATTTCATCTTCTTCAGTTGCTGAAGAAAGAGGTGAATTGTAATTTTACTTGGGCAAACCTGAAAGGGAAATGGTTGAGTCCCATATCCAACTGGGTTAGTGGAGAACTGGTAGCCAATTAGCCTACAAGGTTGGCTGAGTTTCAAAAAGAAAAAATGGAGGTGAGGTAGATTTTTATACTTAATACTTTAATAATAAAAGTATACTCTAAGTACAACAGGGTGAAGATGGGTAAGGAAATAAAGCTTACCTCCTATCTGAGCAAAGACATGGCAACAAATTGAAAGTCCTGCAACCCATCTCCACAGGGCCAAAGCAGTAAGCAGGGCTGAGCTTCCCATCCTTAAGACAACAAGAGAAACAGAACACGAAGAGAAGCAGGGAGTGGAGAGAAACAAGAAATGAAGAAAAACAAGAAGCAGCTCACGCAACAGCATCTTGAATGGCCAGGGCCTTATGTATTACTCTTCCTTGAGTCTTTATTACCCTCTCTTTCCTCCTCTCCTCTTCTGTTTCTCTTCCACTTTTTTCTTTTTCTCATGCTCTTCTCTGATGGGGCCTTAGGGTTAGTACAGCCTCTGCTGATCCCGCTACTGGAATTCAACAACCTTTTCTGCTCTGAAAGGAGGGAGAAACCAGGGTACTGTCTCTTTCCCTCCGTGTCTTGCCATAGGAGGAGGTTTGAATAGAAAGCAAGATTCTAACAGTAGTATCAGGGAAGAGTAATTAAAGGTGCTGGTTATTCCAAGCTGTGACTTTCACTTCCATGAGAAATTAGGTAAGTTTAATCATTAAAAATGCATTATTTCTTGACATTCCTCAAAATATCATGATTTATAAGAACTCGCCTACGTGTATTTTAGTAAATAAAAATATACACAGTGAATCAGTCAGTACAGTTCATTTGTGATTATCCCACCACCAATGGTTTATTTGCTCATTTAAATGTCATGAAACATTACAAAATGCTGTTCTCATTTCTTCCCTCTCCATATCTTCCTCATCCTCACTAGTGAATTTGTTATCTAGTGCATGGACCTCACAGACTTTGTAGGTCAATGACTGATGCTACAGAAAAGTTCTTGATGGCTCATTTAGTTCAATTCCAGTCTACTATATTGAGGGTAGGAGGAAACGTGTGGATCACCCACTCTTCTGAATATGATCCTACTTTTCCTGCCAAGTGAATCAGTAGAAATAATCATTTATTTGAGTGGAATTGTTCATGCTGTCTGATAATACATGCCAGTAGGCAATCTGATGACATCACCACAGAAAAAGCTGTGACATTGACACTGCTCAAACAGGAACATTACTAAATGTTTCCATCTCCTAATATCTCTTTATTATATGCAGGTGGAAATCGATTGAGTCAATTACATTCCACTGATCTGAAAAAATATGTATGTTGCAGATCTTTTCAACTGTTTTAGACCCTGGGTGTGTAATAATCAATAAATTTTCACCTATATACCGCTTTGTACTTAGTAAATACCCACTGAACACTTGTAGAATTGAAAGATCCTCACCCCAGATCTTACCAAAATCTTGTATCAAAGGCCAGTCATATATATATGAAACAATTCCTGAGTGATATATATATATATAAAAAGAAAAAAAAACATAATTATATCTGTCAGGGTCCAACCAGGAAAACAAACCACTCTGGGTATGTAAAATAGAAGGAATTTAATTCCTTATGTAGATGATAGAAGCTGAGAGCAGCAACATGCATGGTGATGCAGCCTAAGAATGGCAACAGCAGGGAGTTGCTACCTCTGTGAGACTGAAGGAATACAAAGCAAGGTCACAGCATTACCTGAGTCCAAGGTCAAGGTCACAGGAGGCAATAAAAATCATGGCAGCCCAGGCAGGTCCTGGAGACATGGGAGAGATGCAGTTTTTATGGGGGATGCTGCCCAAGGCAAGGAGGGAAGGAGAAAGTAGCCTGGTTCCCCACTTCTTTCCTCCCCCACTATCTCACACCAGTGCCTCCCATTAGCCAAACGCTGCTGGAAGACAACTGATGGAGATGCCTAGGAAATGCAGGCCACAGGGTAAACCTCCCAGAAATACAGAGCAGAGTAGGGGAAAGGCAAGGAATGGCTCTCAGATGGCCCAAGTCTAGCACAATGATGGAGTGTTAGCTTACTTAATACTAACACTGAGTCCAAAATAAATTCAGGAAAACATTTTGTTGCTCCTGACACATTCTATTGTGAGGCTCAATACATTTTTCTATGTCACAGTATACTTATATATATGTACACATATCAGGACGACTCAGAGAAGTCACCAGCGAGCTTATAGACAAAATTGGGAAGAGGGGCGTTTGAAATGGCATCCAGTAATTTTACAGTTATTTCTCTCCAGTGTTGATTAAACAATCATAAAGGATCACTCTGCACACGTGTGATGCTGTTGGAATCATTACCCTGAATCCAAGTCAGCTAACTACTTGATCTTCATTCCCTTTAGGAGAAAGCTAAGTTGTCAGGCCTGGGAAACTGGAAGCCTACAGAATACACAGTTCCCACCAACCCATTTTGCCCAGCCTCTTTACCAGTTCTGCAAGCCTATGGTGTCTGGCTTGTGGCTAGACCACAATTCTGAGGCACTTGGCAGACGGGGGCCGTGCCAGGCTGACTTCACCGGGATGATATCAGAGCTGGGGCTGGCTTGCTAGTGTCAACATGCTGATGTCAAAGCCAGCCCACTCTTCCAACCTGCTCGGTCTGTTGGCTGAAACAATTGGCCAACATTAAGCCAGGGACTAAAGACCAAAGGATTATTTAAGGCCCCAGTAGGCTAGTTTTCCAGTACCAGCTGCTCCAAGTAAGCATTTTAGATCATGTCACATACAGTGAGGCAAGATTTGGGAGTCAGACAGATGCAGCTTCAAATCCCAGTTCTTTTGCTTATTAGCCATATGGCACTGGGCAACTCAAGTCTTTCCTCTATAAAATGGGAAGAATGAGGTTGGGATTAAGGACAAAGGGCACAGGTAAGCCCAGTACTCTGTGTAACATACAGTTTGTGTTCAACCAATGACATTATTGTAAGTGTGAATATTTAGTACCAATTAATCACTAATAATACTGAAAATCCATGAAGGAGGTAGTTTTGCAAGATGAAAAATTTCCCAGCCACTAAAATAAAATTATAGCATAAAGAGTCAATCAGTTGCACATGTATGTTTAATTGTTGTGTGCTTTCCTTGCTTGAGACAAAAGTGCAACCCAGGCTGCTTACCTGGTAGCTGACACTCGAGGCCGTGCTTCCCAGACTCACGGGCAGTGAATCTGTCCACTACGTCAACAGCCCCTGCAAAGGAGCACTGCAAACTGGGTCAGTAAATAGGAAGTCATTAGCCATATCATTACCCTTGATTTCATTGTTACTGAGAAAAACCAGTCCTAAATATTTTTCACTTTGGATGTGTAGATTATACTGTGCTGGCTGTAAATGACATGGAAACACTAATATTTGCTATAGTAAAAAATTGGAGACTGTGAGTTTCTAAGGAGATCCCTATTTGATTAGTGCTTTGTTCTCTATCTCTTAATTCTAAACATTTCTCTTCCCTTCTCCCTTTCTTATTCCTTAGCTTCTCTGCTCCTCCTCTTGGTATTTCTTCCTTCCCCTGTCTGCTCTCACACACATGGACCGTTCACCACGAAACAAGACACATTTAATTATTTGTAGCAAAGCATTCACCAGGCCGTCTAAAAAAACATGTGCTATATCCAAGTAATTATTTTAAGAATTTTGTTATTTCAAAATTTGAGAGATCTGCACATGAGAAGAGTCCAAAAACGAGGCAACTGCTTTTCTTTCAGGGAGTATGTTGACATATTCTGCAAATAATTTCCAAAACACTATGTGATTTTAGAAGTTGTTTCTCTATCTAGACAATGTGTGTGGCTTGAAAATCACATTTGTGCAGTATGTTTTCTTAGAACAGACCGCCAGGTGACCAGAAATAAAAAGCATGTCCTTAAAAATTACCTCCTCCGACGCCTATCTCCCCCAATCGAGGGGGTTCAGTGCATTCCAACTTTACATTTTTTGCTCTAACGTCCTGTGTGGCCTTGCTCAGTTTAGATTTGAACCCAGTTCAAAAAAGCACAAGTCCAGGAAAGGATTGTGCAAGAGCACCATGTTTATGCTGTGCTGTACATTCTTAACAATTCTAGCCATTTAATCCATAAATATCAATCTAAATTTTATGAGCTTACCAATCAACTTCTCGGCAAATATTACAAATTTAAAGGCAAAAATAGAGAAAATACTAAATAGAGCAATGTTTTTTTAAAAAGTTTATAAGGACAATGAACACAAGTGCATCGATCAAATCCGTGAAGCAAACATGTGTGGGGTGTCTACTTTGGGCATTGCATTGTTGTTAGGTGGTCAGAAGAACATGAAAATGAGCAAGCCTCTAGGCCCGCCCTCAGAAACACCATATTATAGTACTAAGGGCTTTATCTTCCAAGGCTTTATCACATCTGACTTCAAGCTATCTAGTCAATAAGAAAATCATTGCACAGTCTCTACCCAAAGGTGTAAAGAAGTTAATCTTGGGGAATACGGCTTATGAACTGATTAAATCTGTTCCAAATTATCCTACTAAGATTTAAGAGTAGGTAAGAGAAGAGTATTTTTATTAAATAATTCCTCAAATTTCCCTATATTTATCAGTAGAACTGTTATCACAGTAACGATAAAACCTAACATATTGACTAGTTACTGTGTGGTTGGCACTGGCCACACACATAAGCATGTAACATACAATAACTTCATTAGTTCTCAAAATAGTCCTTGAGATGGGGTACCAGTTATCTATTGCTACACAGCTTACTAGCTTAACCTTAGGGGCATAAAAGAATAAGCATTTTTCTGTGCTCACAGATTCTGTGGATCAGGAAATCAGACGGAGAGGACTTGTTTTTACACTACAGTGTCTGAGACCTTGGCCGGGAAGACTTAAACAGCTGGAGGTGGCCTGACCAACTACCTGTGGGCTGGAATCACCTGGATGCTTCTTCCCACATGTCTGAGTCCTGGCCTGGGATGATTTGAAGGCTGGACTCAGGTAGAACTATGGATTGGGGCACATATTCATATGGCCTCTTTCCATGTAGCATAAAGATCCTCACAACATGGCAGCCTCAAAGTCCTTGAACTTCTTACATGGCAGCTCCAGATTCCAAGAGCAGTATTCCAATGAGTAAGGTAGACGCTAGATCACCTTGTATGACCCAGCCTTAGTCATTGCTTCCATCATATTCTATTGGTCAGAGCAGTCATAAGCTTGCTCAGAGTCAAGGAGAGGGTGGGATATAGGCCGTCCTCTGGAAGGAAGGAGTGTCAAAGTATTTGAGGTCACATTTTTAAAATGCTACAGATTGGCCTTATTACCTATATTCTATGGATAAGAGAACTAAGGCATGAAGATGCAAAGTAACTGTCCAAGATTGCATATTGAGTAGGAGGCAGAGGCAAGATATAAACCCCACCCACCTGGCTCAAGAGCCCTTGTTCCCTACAAGCTAGGTGGCCTCTAAATCTAGCTTTGCAATTCTTTCAACAAATGTTTTGTGAGAATTTGCTATGTGCTGCTCTCTCCTCAATGCCCAGTGGATATTGCTCTGAACAAAGTAAAGAAATGCCCTTTTCTTAGCATATTACGTTCTATTTGTAGGAGACAGATAATAGACAAACATATAATATGCCAAATGAGGAGGGCTAATTTAAAAATAGTCATGGCTAATTTAAAAATAGTCATGACTAGTTACTTGATTGTGTCATTTCATGTTATTTCATGTAGGATGGTCATGAACTATCTCTGTGAAGATGTGATGTTGACCAGATTCAAATAATAATATAATCCATCATGTAAATTTCTAAAGGAATAGCATTCAAGGCAAGCAATAACATTGTGCACACCAAAACCTTGATGGAGAAAGCAAGGAAGAAGAAGAAAGTTTAGGTCCACCAACACCAGAGGGAACAGCAACAGCAAACGCCCAGAGTCAGAAGCTTGCTTGCCAAATACATGCACCAACCTGGCAGCCTAGAGAAGACTGTGTCACTGAGAGGAGAGGAGATCCGAGAGATACTAGACAGCCAGATCCTATACAACCTCGAGGGTCATTGTAAGGACTCAGGCTTTTACCTGGAATGAGTTGGGAATCATTGAAGGATTTTGAGCAGAGAGGTTCTATGATTTGAATAAACTACTAGAAACAAAAGTGTAGGCAGGGACCAGTTAGGAAGTTTGTGTAATAGTTTACACCAAACATGGGATGGCAGTGGTGAAGGTGGTGGAAAATGCAAAGGTCATCGATCAAGTTTGAAAATAAATCTTATCCTAAAGATTTGCTCATGGAACTTTGAGAGAAATGGAAAACTCAAGAATCTCATTAAAGTCTTGTCACGAGCAACCAAGAGAACGGAGCTGTTACTTGCTGAGATGGAGAAAAGGTGGCGGATAAGCAAGTTTGAGGAAAACTGAAGTACTGGCTTCTGTTTTTGACATGCTACGTTGACAATGACTATTGGACTTCCACGTGGAAATACTAAGGAAGCAGAGAAGCAAGTCTGGAGCTAAGGGGGATAGCCTGCCTCCAAACCTTCCAGTCGTTTTCCCCTCCTTTTGTTCTTCCTTTCCAGTCGGTCACTAAGCATTGTTAATTTCACCTTGAAATATATCTTACTCACCTGCCCTTCTTTCTACATTCACTGCCCACTCCATATGGCATAAGACTCTTCACACTTGGTTATAACCTCATCTTAAGCAGTATTTTTTTCCCTTCCTCTCGTCAATAAATCCTAACAACTGCTAGTAGATATATCTTCTTAAAGCTCTGATATCCTGTTACTCATCTACCCAGAAACTTCCACGAGCATCCAAGTTTCCTTATCACTGCTTTTCAAACTCTAATGTGCAGAAGAAATCACTGGCAATGGTCATAATCAGATAATTAAGTTCACAAACTTTCTATCCACTGTGTGCTTACACGTGGAAAGTTCGCGAACTTAATTGTCCGACTTTCATAAGTGCTGATTTCCAGGAGCTACTACCAGAGAATCTTCTTCTGCAGGTCCAGGAATCTGTATTCATGAAATAACCAAGGGGAGCTTGATTCATTCAGGTTTGTGATAACTGTTGTAGCAGATAGTGTCTGTGTGGGGAGTTTTCTCACCTCAGTGTAGCTGTGATTCTGAAGAACAAGGACGGTCTCACACTCAGTCTGAGTTTCCTTACCTAGAGTGGAACAGCGCAGGCACACAGCAGATGGACAGTGACAAAAAGAGTCAGATTACAAAGCTTTAAGAATATCAAAAGCTGACTTTGAATCCCTGTAGCATCTACCGTAGTATGTGCTCACAGTTCTTAGAAAAATGAATCCTCTCTTCTGGGGTTTGATTTAATTAATCAGTATGCTTATAATGCTAGAAGCCCAACTTCAGCGAAATAATTCATGACCTGAACCCCATTTCCAAATGTGCACTTTCCAGTGGGATGACCATATCCCCCTCAGCAAACAGACCTGTAGGACCCAGACATTGAGTCAGAGCAGTTTCTAAGGCAGACGTGGAATAAATCATTCTATTTGTGCCCAACTCTCTGTCATGCGGGGTGTCATGCAGGGTCTCTGGTCCCAATCTCCACATAAGAACACAGGATATGGTGAGGCCAAAAGGAACACCAACAGAGCCATAGATAGGGGAGCCATACAGCTATATTCTTGCTGGTGGCCGGGTTGGAGACACAGGAAGCAGGGGCCACATGATCCGCAATCTGCCGTCCGCTTCTCTGCCAACCAACTCCACTTGCTAACTGCAATCCACGCTTGCTAGCTTAGCCACAGCAATTATATCAGTGGCTAATGGCTAACCGGTAACAGCAGATGGCCAACTAGTCACAGCTGACGGCCATCTACTACCCAAGCCAGCACCTTTCTATGTGAGGCCGAGAGCCTGGAAACTGCTCTCTGGGACTCTGTCCCCACATCTCTTTCCACTTTAAGGTTTTTATCAAATTACATTTAGTTAACTATTTTTAAATAACTTAATTTTCTACTAGTTACTGAACACTTAATCCTAATATATAGGTAATATTTGTTATCCACATTTTACAGATTAAGAAACTTGAATGTCAGGGAGGTTAACTAACTTGCATAATACAGTCCAATTTACCCCTGGAAAAGCTAGGATTCCAATTCTGTCCCCAGTGCCTGTCTCCATAACCTCTGTGTACACTGCCTCTTCTAGGAAAGTCCCCACCTAGTAACTATCCCATTTCTATGAAAATTCCCTGCAAAGTTTCCTTTTACTCGCTTTTCCCATTCTCCTCTCATGTTCTCTCTCAAGTCACTATAATCAACTTTCGTCCACCATTTTTTTCATCAAGGTCACTAATGACCATACTCTTGCTCTACCCAGTAGTCACTTCTCAGTTCCCATCTCATCTGACTCTTTGGCACCATGGGACATGACTGAGCACACTTCTTTTCGAAGTACTTTTTTATTTGACTTCACACTCTCCTATTCCCCATTGTACTCACTAGTGGCTCCTTCTCTCTGTAAACTCACTCCTTAGGTGTTCTCATCCAGTGTCTTAATTCTAAAATACATCCTTTGATTTGATATTTTCAATCCCAGTCTTTCTCTAATTTCCATGTGCATATATTCACTTGGTTGTTCAATGAGCATCAAAAATTTATCTTACTCCAAGAGCACTTCTGACTTCCCACCCCAAAAACATGGTCAGATTTGATCGGAAAGTCAGCATAGAGCATGGAACACTCCAAAGGCAATGGGAGAGGGAAATTTTGGGCCCCCAACACCATGCTTGGACATTGGTGGGGCGTGATGTGAGCAATTAGGCATAAATAGAACCATGAGCTTTGTTTATGGAGAGTAGTTCCATGACTCACTGCCACAAAACACGAGTTCTCATTGAGCTTGTTACATTATGTCCAGGAAACTTCCCTACACGTAACAGAAGATGAATATTTTATTCAGAAACATCTGTTTGAAACTGATTCCAAAGATGGGCATTGAGGAGAAGGAGGGATAAATGGGACCAGCTAAGTGACCAGCTAAGTGACTCCAGAGGCTGATCGTACCATATAATTCACCAATACAGATATTATATAATACACGTATGATGATACAATGTCAATCTCATGGTCTTAGAAATTGTAATAGAGACTGGCCTCATAGGAAATGCAACTGGACCAACCAAAAGGAAGTGAGGTGCCTCTTTCCATCTTCCAGGGAAGCACATGGTTACCCATAGCTTCACTTTTTATCCTCTGGGGACCACATGCTCTTCCTCAGTTCTATTTCTCTCTGTTCCTCTATGCGGCTAAACTTGCTATTTGCACATGGCCCACCTTGTCAACCAGCTCCCAATGAGTCCCCATGTTTCAGTCCAGTCTCTGTGTCTCTTGGTTCAAATCTCAAAGACAGAAATCTGATTGGTTGCTAGACACCAATAGGTTGGCTGACCTAGAGTCAGATGCTTTTGTCTGTGGCCAGTGAGAGTGGGACTGTGTTTTTCAAACATGAGCCCAGGTGTTACCCAGTGAAAAGGATTATTTTATAGTAAATTCCAACCTACTGCATATTTTGCAATTGCAAATAACAAAGGAGAAAGTCCTGATTAAAACTCCCTGGTAATAAACTTTACATATTATGATTAGTAAAAATTAAATAAATAGGAATCAAATACAATGGAATAAAAGCACTGAGGTTTATAAAAGGGGGAAAGAGCACTGGAATGAAAGACAAAGAAAAGAAAAGGTGGAAAGCAAGAGGAAAAGAACACACTTTACCAAATGATGTGTCTCCCCGAGTCTGTGTGTGCATTTAAGACCAGTAGATCAGTAGGAAAAGGACAAGTCGAGGAGGGAAGAAAAGGGAAAATATTAGTTGGATTATAGCCAGTTTCCCAGCTCTAGACATCTGGAGCCAAGACAAGAAAAGGTAAGGCGCTGTCCTCGCTGCAGCAGCTCTTGCCTCCTGGGGACTGGTTACGCGGGATATTTACATTAAATTAACGTGGCTGGCTATGGCTGTGTTCAGCACTTGGATACGCGGTTAAATAATCAGTGTGGTTTGGCTGCTGGTTTCTTTACTGTGGTTAAATAATTGGTGTTGTCTTGGTTGCTAGCTACTTAAAAAATGTATATGTGCACTTGTTTCTCTTTTTTTCCTTCTCTCTTGAGCAATTTTGACAAGCCTTGGCAGAAAAGTGGCTGGTCAGCTTTTAAAGGGATGTTTTTTCCTGTTGTCATTTATACTTCCCCCAGATGCTTTTCCAAGATATGAGACTCTTAGAGACATTTCTTCCTGGGACCTCGGCTAAGTGCTCTATGTTAGGAAGCAATTCAATGCACTTATTTGGTTTGTAGCGAAGAGATAAGGCTGTGCCTAAGGGCATCTGCGGTGTTTCAGAAATGGGCCCATTCTCCCAGTGATGATTCACGAGGTTCTCAGATTCACGAAGAACAGGAGAATGGGGAAAGGAAATTATGGTGGCCATTGGATGAAACAGCCCTATGTGCAGGCATTTCCCCCTGTGTTATTATTCATTGCTAGACTTCTAAAACCTAGAATGGTCCTTGATACATAGTAGGTGCTCAATATCTGTAGAATGAAGGATAGTAAGAGTGAAAATTCATAATTCAGGACGGACATAACTTCTATTCCAGAAAGTTGCTTCATTTAGCCATTTTGTTGATTGGTTTAACAATTGTCAAACTACGGCAAACTGCTCTGCTGGGACCCTAGGGAACCCTCTCCTCCCAGACGGCTCTGGCCATTCTCATATCCCCAAACCTACCACTGACTCCAGGCAAATGCTGATCAGGGCAATTAATCCTCTTTCAACAGTAAACTGACCGGGACAGCTGAGTCAGGGGGTAGCACAAGTCCAGGGACAAGCTTCCACCTGACACACACAGCAAATACCAATGACATATGTATATAAATCGTGGATGAAGGAAAAGTCTTCAACTACTGCTCAGAAACCACAAGGTTCTCAGGGTTTCATGGGATCAGGAGCCCAATGCTATAAGTTTGAAGTGGGATACAGAGAGGAAAATGGTATTTCCGCCTGGGAAGGTTGTGAGCAAAGAGCAAGGTTCTGTTCCTCAAATATGTCTCATAAACACGAGCATAATTTCATCCCTAGTAGAAATCCAGAACATACATTTTATGTCCATCATTCAGTAGTGACTCAGTTAAAATACTTTAAGGTGTATTCACCCCCCCACACACACACACACATCTATCTAGGATGGGGAGGGGGAGAGTTACCATGATTTTAAAGGAATGTTGGAAGGGTTCTTCAGAATTCATTGATCTTGCTATTCTAGCAGGAAGTTTTATTTCCCTTTATAAAAGGTATTCTTTAACACCTTTTTTTTTTTTTTTTTTTTTTTTTTTTACAGTTACTGATAAAGTAGAGGAAAACTGTCAGGGAAGGCAAACGTTTAATCAGTCATCTTGGCACTGTGGTGGATTCTATGGAAGTGAGGTGAGGTGACGGCCAAGGATGACGAGCTGGGAAGGTCACTTTCTGGGTGTTCTCACTTATTAGTTGGTGATGTTGGATCACTTAACCTTCTTGAACTTAAATGTCTTCAATCTTTACCTTATTAATTTTCTGTAGACTTAGTACTGTTTGTCTTGCCATAATAAGAGAAATTAAAATTAAAGCTAAAATGAGACAAAATTTTCACCTATCAGTTTGGCAAAGATCCAAAAGTTTAATAATATGTTGTGTTGGGCGTGATGTGAGGAGATAAACACTGTCATACACTGACACAACTTCTGTGGAGAGCAATTGACCTATCATAGGTAGACAAAACAACCGATCTATCAGAATTTGAAACATGCCTCCTATATGACTCAGTAATTCCACTTCTAAAAATGTATCCTCTAGCTGTATTAAAGTATCTGTGAAATGACAAATATGCAAACTTATTCATTGCAACATAGTAATAATGAAAGATTGAAATTTAATAATAAATCAAGAAAGGACTGGTTAAATAACTTATGAAATATCCAAAATGTAATACTATGCACTCATCAAAAGGATAAGCAAGTAAAATATGTCAGTACCTTATGAAGTCATATGGAACAGTGCCCAAAATACATATTATTTAGTGAAAAAACGAAGATCATTGTTATATGTATCTGGGAATGCATACAAGAAATTGATAACAGTGGTTGAGGAAAGTGAGTGCCTGAGTACAAAGGTGAGTGGAGGCTTTTGGGACACCACGAACTTCTTAAAAGCTGTGTGTTCTGTACTACAGTTGACCCTTGAACAATACAGGAGTTAGGGGTGCTGACACCCCCACACAGTCAAAAATCTGTTTATAACTTTTGACTCCCTAAAAACTTAACTACTAAACCAACTGTTGACCAGAAGCCTTACCAATAACATAAACAATTGCTTAATGCATATTTTGTACGTTATGTGGATTATATACTTTATTCACAGAATAAAGAAAGCTAGAGAAATACTGTTGTTAAGAAAATCATAAGGTAGAGAAAGCACATTTTCAGTACAGTAAGTATTGATTTGAAAAAAAGTCACATATAAGTGGACTTGTTTAGTTCAAACCTGTGTTGTTTAAGGGTCAACTATATATGCATGTATTTCCCATTCAAAAATAAATTTTAAAAATTTTTAAATAAATTAACCTACAAATCAAAAAAAGAAAAAATGTGAAATGGGTTTTGGTAATTAAATGTATGTCCATGCATGAAGCAAAGGTCTATAGCCTCAGGCCATCTATCACAAATATTGGAACAGAATGCTGACCCAAGGGAGAGCTCAATAAATATTTCTGGGATGGATAACTGACTATATGAATGATTATATCAATATAAATGGTTAATCACTTGGAGGGATTAGATCCAAATGGCATATATGGCCTCACTTTATTTTTTTACTAGACAAAAAAAAATACTAAATATGGAAGCTTTAAGTAATGAAGCTATAAATGAAATGACTCAACTTAAGGTCCTTTCTTGATTAAAAAAGAGTGTTTTCAGGAGGCTTTCAGGGCAGTCAAATTATTCTGTATGAGACTATAATGGTGAATACATGACATTCCACATGTATCAAAACTCATGGAATGTATAACACAAAGAATGAACCCTAATGTAAACTACGGATTTTAGTTAATAATAATGTATCAATACTGGTTCATTGATTCTAACAAATGTACCACACTATTTAAAGATGTAAATAATAAGGGAAATTGTGCAGGGGGAGAAGGAGAAGGGTATGTGGAAACTACTTTCCAACCAATTTTTCTGTAAACCTGAAAGTATTTTTAAAAAATGAAGTCTATTAATAAAACAACAAAAAAAGAAGAACAAAGTTGGAAGACCAAATAAAATTACTTAAGCTTCCTGGCACATATAGCAGGCACTCAATAAATACCAACTGAATCAAATTCAGTGAAAAATGAACAGGTATGTGTGAAAGCAGATTTAAAATGTAGGAAGAGGGAAGAGTGTGAAGACTGATGTGTTTGATAAAGTCCTGGGGTACACATTTCATTAAAAGGAATTAGATAACTTGTAATTCTCATCAGTCAGTAAGATCATAAATTTTAAGAAAAACATGTGTAAGTAATTCTAATGTTTTCCCCAAATTGTTTGAGAAGTAACCATAACACTTACACATTATAATAGCTTGTTGATAGCTATTTTTGTTGGTGATAGCTTTTCCCTTTCTTTCCTTCCTTCCTTCCTTCCTTCCTTCCTTCCTTCCTTCCTTCCTTCCTTCCTTCCTTCCTTCCTTCCTTCTTTCTTTCTTTCTTTCTTTCTTTCTTTCTTTCTTTCTTTCATGTTTTTTTGAAGCCTATTATCTTCACATAGATCCCTACAAGATACAAAAGAGATTTTTAAAGACAATTCGTAAGTTCTCTTACAAATTATTCTATTTTTATTTAAAGAACAGTTTATCCAGATTTATGAAATAGTTACGAAAAAGTTTTTTGGTATTTTTTTAAACAGAGAAAAACTAGATTTTGACATAAGGCCGGGCATAGCTTTGAAACTTCTACAATACCCACTGTAGAATTGGGCCCAATTAACTTAAGGTGTTATATCCAAATGTACACAAGTTTCTAACTTGAAAGTTTACTCTTTGTAGAAAACCACTGCTGCAAGCCGTAGAGCTTAAAGCTGGTTGTGCCTCAAATGGTCTATATAGAAATTTGCTATTTGGCTTTCAATCTCCATTTCATTAATATCTCTTTTTCATGGATTATGAACATCAAATTTCCTGAGAACTGAAGCTTCTACTGATTTTGTGGGATTTCCTTTTCTTATTGGATTTTGAAAGCCAGCCAGGATGTTGATCTCCTGAGGCCCAAAGCAATGGTGTGGGGCACACTTTCTGCTCCTTAGAGAACAGCTGCTCTGTCTGCTCCTGTGCATGTCAGCAAAAGTGAAGTTGTGCTCTCATTTTGCATCCTGGAGTTATTAACAACATTCTTTGAAGAATCACAAATTTATTTCTTACATTTTTATTAATCTTCACATAGTGGTAAATCCTTAAATTCCTGCACCTACCAACTTATTTATCTTTAAAACCAAACAGAATAGCTACAAGTAACACATAACACAGAGCTTCTCCAACTATCTGTGGTGAAAAACCAGATTATGGTTTCCATCTAATACAGCTAAGTACTTCTTTGTAAAACAGAATAAAAAATAAATTGCTAGAAAAATTAAATGATACCTACAAAATAGAAGCCCCCAATTCTTATTAGATTCAACAGACATAAAATTACTCTTCCATATTACTATAAAAGTATCCAAATACTCATGCCCACGTTCTCATGGGCCACCGAAGAACAGTCCATGGACCAGCACGAACCCACAGTACAGGTCAGTGCAGGGGGTGCCTTTTTTTCTGATGACTCCCTTCACGGAGCATCCTGTCTCTCACTCCTAAGGTACATGGGCACACAACACACACCAAATGACGTTCCAGGATTTTGCCTAGAACTCTGTTGGGAAAAAAGTAATTATTTCTATGGGGATTGCTAGAATATACAAAGCATTCACATTTTAGGCAGTCTATTTTGGTGCTACAGTGATATGTCATTGTTTTCTAATTTCCTTTCACCTGCCTACTCATTAATTAAACATATTTTCACTCATTTTTTGGCATTTGAATTTACACTTTTGTGTATTGTCTATTCACATCTTTCTCTCATTTTCTCCAGGCTATCTTTTCCTTGTAAGTTTATAAGAGCTCTTTGCTTATTAGAAAACTAGTCTTTTGTCATCTACTTTATATTCTCGTCAGATCTGTTACGTCTATTACCTTCGCCTCTGGTATATTTTCCAAACACAACTCCTTAATTTTTCATGTAGTCAAACTAGTAGGTTTTTCTTCCATATTTTCTGATTTTCCAGTCTTGTTTTTAAGGGTCTTCCTAAATTCTAGATTATATATGTCATATTCTAGATTTTCTTACATGAATTTTTATATTTAAGTTTTCATCTGAAATTTATGTTTATATTTCCTTTTGAATGAATGGTCAGTTTTGCCAGCATCATTTATTTAAGAGGCCATACTTTTCCCACTGATTGAATCATAACCTTTGTGAAGTTAATATATGTCAAAGGTTACGGTTTAGTCAGACTTAATTAACATGGAATATTATTTTATATTTTAAAACTTCAGAATTTTACCATATTCTTTACCCTCTCAGGGTCTCTGTTCTCTTTTCTGTAGTATAAATGATTTGGGCGAGTTCTGAGTTGACTCACTGATTTAGAAGACAAGGAGTAAGTTTTGTTTTTTTATTAACCTGACTCACCAAATATTTTATTGACTGCCTGTGACTGCCCATCAGTTCGATATGGGATGTGAAGAAAAAGGAAGAGTCTTTGACCCAAGTCGTTGGATATGATGAAAAGTGTATGTAATTATCTACTACTGCATAAAAACTTAATGGCTTAAAACAACTTTCTTTGTTATTTCTCATGATTCTTTGAGTTGACTGGGCTAAGCTGTACTGTTCTTGCATGAGGCAAAACCAGAACTAGGATCAAGTGGGTGAAGTGTCTAGGGTACAGAATTTAAGGAGGCACTCGATTTTTTTTCAATTTATTTTTTAATTTTTAAAAATTTATTTTTCAATTACTGTTGTCATACAAGATTATATTAGTTTTGGGTGTAGAAAACAACATAGTTTCAGGTGTAGATTAGACATTTATATACCTCACAAAGTGATAACCCCAATAAGTCTGACAATGTACACATCTGACACTGTACATAGTTATTACAATATTATTGACTATATTCCCTATGCTGTACTTTACATCCCCATGACTATTTTTTTTCAATTAAGGTTGACATTCAATATTATTTTATATTAGTTTCAGATGTACTGCATAATGGTTAGACATTTATGTAATTTATAAGGTGATCCCCCCAATAAGTCCAGTACCCACCTGACACTATATATAGTTTTCGCAATATTATTGACTATATTCCCCGTACTGTACTTTACATCCCTGTGACTATTTTGTAACTACAAATTTGTACTTCTTATTCCTTCATCTTTTTCACCCAGTCCCCCAACCCCCTTCCCATCTAGCAACCATCAGGGTGTTCTCTGTACCTATGAGTCTGTTTCTGTGCTGTTTGTTCTTTAGGTTCTACATATAAGTGAGATCACATAATATTTGTCTTTCTCAATCTGACTATTTCACTTAGCATAATACCATCTAGGTCCATCCTTGCTATCACAAATGGTAAGCTTTCATTCTTTTTTATGGCAGAGTATTTTCCACTATGCATATGTACCACAGTTTCTTTATCCATTTGTCCATTGATGGGCATTTCAAATGCTTCCATATCTTGGCTATTGTAAATGGTGCTGCAGTGAACATACAAGTGCATATATCTTTTTGAAATAATGTTTTGGATATCTTTGGATAAATGCCCAGAAGTGGAACTGAGGCGTCATAAGGTAGTTCTGTAGGAGGCATTCACTCTTGAGATCCCTGAAGCACCCCTATGAGAGTGTTACCTTACATTTTATATACCTAGATACCTCACTCACCTTACCCTATTTGACCCTGACTCTGAATTAGGCTGTCTCTTATGTGCTTTCCATCAGATGGCAACTGGAGCTGGAGTCATCTAAAGGTTCCAGTGGGCTGGAAATTCAAGATGACTTCTTCACTCACATGTCTGGTGCCTTCTTTACTCACAAAGCTGGGAGCTGACCAGGCATCTTTCTCTCTCCATGTATCCTTTCCACATGGCAAGCTTGGCCTTCCTCACAGCATGGCAATCTCAAGGTGATCAAATTTCTTACATAGTGACGGGCTTCTCCAGAGCAAACACACCAAGAGGCCCAGGTAGAAGTGGCAAGGCTTCTTCTGACCTAGTCTGAAAGCCCCAAAGTGTCAGTCACTATCATTGTATTCTGTTGGTCAAATCACTAAGACCTGCTCCAGATTTAAGGGGAAGGGAATTAGACTCTGCCTCTTGACCTGAGTAGCATGGATATAAAGGGAGGAAGTAAACTGACGGAGAACAATTTTGGAGAATACCTACCATAGAAAGACCAGGAAACAAACAGGTTTGGGAGGGGGGTGAGAAATCAGAAGTGCTCTTAGGGCAAGTTAAGTTTGTGATGCTCATTGAACAACCAAGTGAAATCAGAGAAAGACTGGGCTTGAAACATATGAAATTCGGAGATGTAATTTAGAATCAAGGCACTGGATGGGATCACCTAAAGAGTCAATTTAGTGAGAAAGAGCCACCAGGGAATATAATGGGAAACAGGGGAGTGTGAAGCCAAATAAAAAAGCGCTTTGTAAAGAAGAGATGATCAGTAGTCATGTCCCATGGGGCCAAAAGATCAGAGAAGATGAGGACTGAGAAGTGATCATTGAGTAGAGCAAGATTCAGTCATTAATGACGATGAAAAAAAAATGGTAGGATGAAACTTAATTATAGTGAATTGAGGAGGGAGTGGAAAAATTGAGTGAAAGCAAGTTTTTCAAGGGATTTTCATGGAAATGGGATAGTTATTACTGCGCAGGGCCTTGGGGTCTAAGAAGAGTTTGTTTTTGTTTTGTTTTTTTGTTTGTTTTAAGATAGGGGAAAGTACAGCCTACCACAAGTGGATAAGAATGAATGGTATAGCAGAAAGAGAGCTGAGGCAGCAGAGGAATAACTAATTGTGAAGCAAAGTCTTGAGTAGCTAAGAAGTGGCAGCACTGAGACAGGTGAACTGGAAAGACAGGAGGTGTTGTTGGTCAGGGAAATAACATTTGAATTAGAGATTCTGAATTGGAGATTTTCAAGATGACCTAATTATGGTAATGCCAAGGTCTAGGGCAAGATTATGAGTTGATGGTGAGTCAAGGAGCTGAGAAACGGAGGTTGTCATGAATGGTAAGAGTAGTCAGTAGAGAAAAACAGCCAGCGAGTCAGATGCCGACACTGTGAGGTAGTGCACATCTGAGAAAATGAAGCCTGAATGTCTAAAGGCATCTGTGGTGGCCCTGTCAACGGAGCTGAGATAGAATTGTGTTTTCCAGCATTCCTCTCCCTGTGTGGTTCTGTTAGTGTTGGCCCCAAGAGAAATTTCGCACCAGATTTGGAGGAGGAAGTAAAGCAGCAGCCACATTATTTTTCTCCTGTGAAGGTGATGGAGAAGCAGTGTGGTAGCTTGCACCAGTCCTTCCTGATTAAAAGTTCCCCTTGGTTGGGAAGGGCCAGCACCTGGGCCTGAGCTTCCTCAGTTCCCTCCAGCTCTCTTCCTTCAGCTTCTCTAAGTCCTGGACAAAGCGCCTGTCAGCTCCATAGTAAAGGATGTCAGCTTCCCCTGTGGGTCACTCCCTGTGGCACTGAAGATGGAAGTGATGAGGGAGATACCAGTTCCAGTTCATCACAACAGGTGCTAGTTTTCCTCACGGGTTCCAGTTGTCCCAACTTTCCTTTCCAACTGCCTGTGTGACAGAACCACAGTGAATTAAGCTTAATACTAGAGGCAAAAGCAACTGACTGTACTGTCTGCCGCCCCAGCTCCCACAGTTATGGGAGGTCCTCTCCATAAGAAATCCTTCATCTATCTTACTCATAGACTTCTGTGGTCACTCTCTGGCTGATATAGCATCCTCTGTATGTGATGGACTGACCTCTGCTCTGCTTCCAGAATGGTGCTGGGTATGTACCATCCTTGAGAGGATTGAAGAAATAGCCACTCAATTCATTTTCTGTCTTCAGTGGTTCCCCTAAGGAATCCTAGTTGATAAAGGCTATAGATGGAGGAAAAGTCACTAGGTGACTTTTAGGGATGCTGACAGCATGCTGTTCAAGAAAATTAGAGATTTCCAGGGAGGAGGGAAGAGAATGCTTTGAAAGTGAGAACAAGGGAGGAATGAGAAACCCGTGTACCCCACTTCAAGGTCTGGGAGGATGTGGGTTGTGGAAGGAAAATCAGCCAGGACTGAAGAGTGGAGGCTGTGCCTACAAGGGCCAGCTGGTTGTTTGTTTGCTTGTTTTCAGCTTTATTGAGGTATAATTGACATATAACATTGTATAAGTGTACGATGTGACAATTTGGTAAACATACATCGTGGAATGTGTACCACGATAAGGTTAGTTAACAGACCGTTGACCTCACATAATTATCATTTTGTTGTTATGGTGAGAAGATTAAAGCTTTAGTCTCACAGCAACTTTCAAGCATACAATACAGTATTGTTAACTATAGTCACCACGCTGTTTATTAGATCCCTGGAACTTGTTCATCTTATAACTGAAAGTTTGTATCCTTTGATCAACATCTCCTCATTTCTCCATACCCTCAGTCCCTGGCAACCACCATTCTGCTCTGTTTCTATGAATTCAGTCTTTAGACTCCACATATAAGTGAGCTCATACAGTATTTGTCTTTTCTCTGTCTGACTGAGTTCACTTAGCATAATGCCCTCAAGGGCTATCTCTGTTAACACAAATGGCAAGATTTCCATCTTTTTTATGGCTGAATAATATTCCATTGTGTATATATTTATTTATTTTTATAATTCTTTGTACATTGATGGACATTTAGGTTGTTTCCATATTTTGGCTATTCTGAATAATACTGCAATGAACATGGGAGTGTAGATATTTCTTCAACACAATGATTTCATCTCTTTTGGATATATATCCAGAAGTGGGATTGCTGGATTATATGGTAGTTCTATGTTAATTTTTTGAGAAACCTCCATACTATTTTCATTATGACTGTACCAATTTATATTCCCACCATCAGTGCACCAGGGTTCCCTATTCTCCACATCCTCGCCAGCATTTATCTTTTTGCTTTTTAGATGACAGCCATTCTAACAACTGTGAGGTGATACTTCATTGTGGTTTTGATTTGCATTTCCCTGATGATTAATGCTGTTGAGCACCTTTTCATGTATTTGTTGAGCATTTGTATGCTGTTTTTGGGAAAATGTCTATTTAAATCCTCTGTCCATTTTTAAATTGGATTGTTTTGCTATTGAGTTGTATGAGTTCCTTATATTTTTTTTGGAAATCAATCCCTTATCATATATGTGGTCTGCAAATATTTTCTTCCATTCTGTAGGTTCTAGCTGGGTTTTAATTAGAGCAAGAAGGTGAAGATCCAGCTCAGAAAGCAGGTTGAGGATACGGGAGATTTTGCTGAGAACAGATTAAGAGCTCCAGTGAAAGTGGGTTGTTGTTTTTTTTGTGTTTTTTTTTGTCTGTGTGTGGGATTTTATAATGGGAATTAAGTCAGTTTAAGAGATGTACAGAGTGATGTGGGGATTAATGTCTGGTTGATGAGGGATGGTTTGGAGGTCTGGTGGCTATCAGTGAAAACCTGGATGTGACGCATGGTGGTACTCATGGTCTCTGGGACTTATGGGGAAGGGGGCTCATTTGTTCTCCTATCTCATGATAGCCTCCTTCTCAGGCTTATGTCAAGCACCTGATAGCCCAGTAGGCCTGACATTTCATGAGACTAGGGTGCTGAGGTGTCCCCGGAGCAAGCAAAGCTCCTGGCCCTCCCTTAAATCCTACTGAGAGCTGTATCAAGCAAGACCAGGGGCAAGTTTTACAAATAACAACGAAGAAAAAAATGTGGTCCTCTAGAGTTGTGGTTCTCAAAGTTTGGTCCCCAGACAAGCATGCCCATAAACTTTTTAGAAATGCATATTCTTGGGCCCCACTAGTCCTCCTGCATCAGGAACTCCAGGATTGGGCCCTGCAGTCTGGGTGTTGAACAAGGCCAGCAGGCAAGGCTCATGCTCACTAGCGTTTGAGGCCCACTATTCTAAAGGAACTCAGCAAATATCAGCTTAAAGATGCAGCTGAATGTTGACCTTGTTCTTATGAGCCTAAAATCACAGAGCATTAAAGATAAAAGGACTTTTTCAAGTGTCTAGTCTGGCCTTGAACTTTACATATGAAGGATCCAAGTCACAGAGAAGGAGTGTGACTTGTCTAAACCCTTCTGGCAGGACTGAGATTATAACTCCAAATAACAGAAAAAGAAACCAAAACTACCCAGAGCCTGGGAAACAGTTGTTTAGATGGGCCACACAGTTGCAGCCTTTCTATTTTTTTCAACAGATTGATATTGTATATGTGTTTTCTATGACTCAAGTCAGAGGACACACACACACACACACACACACACACAGATCTGCCTTACTTCAACCTGGTTCTTTTAAGGTTTATTTTGTTTTGTTTTGGAGATTGCAGAGGTGCAGCTTCCTAAAGCAGACCCTGCGCCTCAGAGGAATGCAGCAGCCTGGGAGGGAACAGGAGGCTTTTCTGTAGCCTGGTAAGTCTGCTGGGGCTCTGTTCTCATTTTTGCCATTTCAAATTCACTTGGCCTTCGGGGAGAGGCGGACAGCCGAACTCTGTGCGCGCTGGAGCCCCGGCTCCCTCTGCTTCTGGAGAGGAGATTTAGCCTTAATTTTTGTGACACATGGAGTTGATAGTCTCTCCACGGAAAGGGGAGGAAAAAAGCGCCAGTTTTTGACAGGCCACAGACGCCCGGTGCCTCTGGCGGTCGACCTCTGCGTTGCGCCGCATATTAAGGTAGTTCGCAAACTCCCGCGCCTGGATTGTGGAGCGAGCTGTACCAGCGTGGCTTCCTTTAAACCGTGCGAGGGATTGAAACGTACACTTCAATAGAAACCTTGGTGCATGCCAGTTTATCCCCTTCCTTTATGTTGTGACTGCGGCCAGATGGTACTGCTCAACATTCCTAAAGCTTTTTAATGCTATTATTATTTTTTCATCACCGATCGTGTTAGTAACTTACAGTCTTAAAAAACTAATTTGGTTGAATGGATTTCTGTCTTGCATTGACAAAGATGCCTGGCTCCACGACCATACCTGCCAGATCTGCAAATAGGGACAGGGAGTGTGTGGGGGGTGGGGGGGAGGTAGGGTAAAGGGAGGAAGGCAGGCCCGGGGTTGTAAATATCTCATCAGCATCTTCCTAAAATGTGTGCCTCCTTCTTGTGCGCGTTTGGGTTGGGTTTCTTTTCTTTTTTTAAGTTTCAATGCCCCACATTAAATTCTCTTATTCCCTCTCCTCCTATGATGATCCGGACACAAAGACGGGGAACTCGAAAAACAAACCGAATTCTGAACCCAGTCGAAGGCACAGATGGAAGCCAGGGAGAATTAATGCAACTACCAAAAAAAAAAAAAAAAAAGTTAAAAGAACCAAACAAAAAGGCCCGTGGCCGAGCCGGATGCAAACAGCTGCCCCTAAGCCCTGCCCGCTGTTTCTGAGCGCGAGCTGAGTCTCCATATCCGAGCCTCCTTAAGAGTAGGAGGAGCTCCCAGGCCTCTGTCAGGCTCCTTAAGCCCTTCCTTTCAAGCCCTGAATGCCTGAATGTGAGCTGCCCACCACCCTCTCCGCCCTCCCCCACTCCGCAACCTCACTCCAGCAGCCCGTAAAAAAAAAAAAAAAAGTTTCAACAACAACAGGCAGGACCAATAGCATCTCGAAAAGCCGGGAAAGGGGGCAGAGCAAAGAGCAAAAGAGAGTGGAGAAAGGAGAAAGCGGGCAGGCTTGTAGAGCGCGGGGCCGGGGTTCGGCGAGCCGGAGGAGCGTTGCTAATGTTTTTGTTTGTTTGCTTTTCCATGCATGCATAATGAGGGGGCACCGCGGCACCACGCGGGGGCTCCCGGCCCACTTTTGTATTTAAAGCTTCGCTGCGAGCGAATCCGCAGCCGGGCTCAGCGGATCCGCTCCCCGGGCTCCTTGTCTGTCACCCGAGAAGCCGCCGCCGAGGGAAGCCCGGGAGCCGCTCTCAGGCCGCGCCGAGTTTCTTGTTCTCCTCGCGCAGCCCGGAAAGGGTTCCTCGGTTCTCCGCCGAGGCCCGGGTCGTCGCGGGCGGAGGGGGAGGGGACGCGGGCGGCCGGGCCGCGGGAAGGCGGGCAGCGCACGCACGCGAGCCAGGAAGCGGCGCGATGCGAGAGCCGGCGGCGGCAGCGGCGGCGGCGCGGCGCTGAGCCCAGGAGGAAGGAGTCGCCGCAGCGGCACAACGGATCTGCAGGCGCGGAGCAAAATGCACCCGCGGCGCCCCGCGGTCCTGCAGCGCCGCCGCGGCCCCGCGGCCCGCAGCCCCCCGGGGCGGCAGTGAGTGCCTCCCGCCACTGCCGGGGGCCGACCGGAGGTGCTCTGCGGCTGTGCATTTCTAGGAAGCCACCGCAGCCCAAGCGAGAGTCGACCTTCTGCAAGCAGCGGGGCACCAGCCTGCGGCGCGCATGGATTTATGAAAACACTCATGCAAGAAGTTGGCAGGACTGGGGCAAACTTTTCCACCCGCTCCGCGTCCGCCGCTCCCCGCGCCTCGTCTCCTCTCCCCTCCTCGCCCGGCGGCCGCCGCTGCCCGCGATGGTGGCAGGGCTGCTGGGCGGCGGCGGCGGGGCCCGCGGGGGGACCGTGCCGGGCGCCTGGCTGTGCCTGATGGTGCTGCTGCAGCTGCTGGGCTCGGCGCCGCGGGGCTCGGGGCTGGCGCACGGCCGCCGCCTCATCTGCTGGCAGGCGCTGCTGCAGTGCCAGGGGGAGCCGGAGTGCAGCTACGCCTACAACCAGTACGCCGAGGCGTGCGCGCCCGTGCTGGCGCAGCGCGGCGGGGGCGACCCGCCGGGGGCCGCCGCTGCCTTCTCGGCCTCCGCCGCTTCCTTCTCGTCGCGCTGGCGCTGCCCGAGCCACTGCATCTCGGCCCTCATTCAGCTCAACCACACGCGCCGCGGGCCCGCCCTGGAGGACTGTGACTGCGCGCAGGACGAGAACTGCAAGTCCACCAAGCGCGCCATTGAGCCGTGCCTGCCCCGGACCAGCGGCGGCGGCGCGGGCGGCCCGGGCGCAGGCGGAGTCATGGGCTGCACCGAAGCCCGGCGACGCTGCGACCGCGACAGCCGCTGCAACCTGGCGCTCAGCCGCTACCTGACTTACTGCGGCAAGCTCTTCAACGGGCTGCGCTGCACCGATGAGTGTCGCACAGTCATTGAGGACATGTTGGCTGTGCCCAAGGCGGCACTGCTCAACGACTGCGTGTGCGACGGCCTCGAACGGCCCATCTGCGAGTCGGTCAAGGAGAACATGGCCCGCCTGTGCTTTGGCGCGGAGCTAGGCAACGGCCCGGGCAGCAGCGGCTCAGACGGGGGTCTGGACGAGTACTACGACGAGGAGTACGACGAGGAGCAGCGCGCCGGGGGAGCGGGCGGGGAGCAGGCGCTGGACGACGACGACGGCGTCCCGCACCCACCGCGCCCGGGCGGCGGCGCTGCTGCGGCGGGCGGCCGCGGGGACCTGCCCTATGGACCCGGGCGCAGGAGCGGCGACGGCGGTGGCCGCTCGGCCCCCCGAGGCACCTGGACCCCGCTCGCCTCCATCTTGCTGCTGCTGCTCCCGCTGCTGTTTTAGCCCTCTCGCCCCCCGCCGTCGGCGGCGGGAGGGCCCGCGCCTGGACACCTGTGGCTTGGGGACAGAGGGGATGGCTGGGGATAGTTGCCAAAACGTTTTCAAAGTAGACTCTGCCTAGCCGGTCACCCCGCCACGACTCTTGGCACTTTCCCCGTCTCCTCTCCCGAGCATGATTTCTTGGACAGCCTCCCCTGTGCCCATTCCAGGCTCCAGAAATTCCCAACTCGTCTGCCCTGCAGAAACTGGCCTCGCTCTAGAATTCGAGACACCTAGCGTGGAATGGGAATGGGGGAACAGAAACGTAGTCCTGGACTCCGAAGAGGATGCTGACCGGTGGGGCCTTAACGGTTTCAAGAGACTGGGATTGGAGCAGGGGGTTCGAAGGGGAATTTATATTTGCAACAAGTCTGTCTGTTTATGAGCATTTTTCCTGGGGAGGGAGGGAAGGGCCGGTATCGACTTTTATTGTGGCCAGTGAGGACACTGCAATCGTAAGTAATCAGAGAAGTCCCACTTACCTGTTCATTCGTTTACTCTTGGTACCAGCGCCCTGAATTCTGTTTTTTGGGGGGAGAGGTGTGGGTGGGAAGAGGTTAATATTCCTGACTTAGTTTTGGATAACTTTGAGCCCTTGCCCTTAATTTCATTTCCACCACTCGGATCTCTTAGCACATTTCTTAGGATTAAGGGTCAAAAAATGCTGATCTAAAGAGTTGCTAAGTGGCATTGAACAATGCAAGTTTGTATTAAATGAGCTCTGCACTGCCATCTATGAAAGCCTCTTCATGATGTTTGTTTTCTTGTCATTTTTGTTCTTTACATCAAGAAACTATATGTACAAATATGCAGAGAACGTATATTGCTTCTGCTTTTATCAGGGTGCTAAACCCTGGTACTTCTTATATAAAGTGTATTAAAACTGGGGTTTGTTACCAGTTGCTGTACTTTGTATATAGAATTTTTATAAATTGTATGCTTCAGAAATAATTTATTTTTAAAAAGAAATTAAAATTTTTAAATCTGCATCCATGTTACACCTTTCCTCCTTGAAATGTACGGAATCAGTTTGTCACCAGGGATGCAAACCCACAGTCCATTGTGAAGTGTGCTCTATCTAGAACAGTTAAAATGTACAGTGTATTTTATAGACCTGAAGTTAACATTCTTATTTTCAAGAGAATTTATGGACATTGTAGAAATGTATAAATACATTTCCAAACTGCCTTAAACATTGTATTTTTATAGACATTCTTTAAAAAAAAGTCTTATGTTTTAAGTAACTATGGCTTTGTGTATTTTTTGATTATTTGTTTTATTAAAATGTACATCAGTAAAGAGTTTTAAATAATGAATATGGTGTAGTTACTTTTCCAGTTACATTGCGGTTAACCCAATAATGGGTGAGGAGGGGTGTGGAGGGGCCACTGGGAATCTATCAACCATCAACTGAAATTAAAATGCAGTACAAGACAAGAAATGAGGGCTATTATTTCTGCCTTTAATTTAATGAATAATTAGACATCTGTAAATGAGGCAGCTAAAAAAATATAATTGACTGACCTCCATTGCTTTTTATGATTGTGGAGAGAATTCACAAAATAGCATCTCCTCTATAATTTGGGGATAACCCAGACATCTCTCCTCCCCCTTTTCCAGTGGGACCCCCTCTCCCCCCTGCCAAACACACCTCCAGGAGTGTCCTCTAGGCTACTAGACATTCTCATACAATCAAACATGCCAATAACATCTGTTACCAATAGGTCTTAGGAAACCTGCAAGACTCAATACTTCAAAGTCATTTTCACACTTTTGGTGAAAAAGTACAAAATTTTGTTACAAAACATTCAGGAGAGGGAAAGTAAACACACTGGGGAGAGGAACAATTACCAGAACTTGTAATATTGTTGTGAGGAGTTGTTTAGCAGTGGGCTGAAGGCTGGGTTCCTGCCAGAGCTACTGATCTACACTCAGACGCCCTTAGATAAATAATTACACTCTTAAGCTGTGTCGAGTGCTGATACACTTGACCTTGTAAATAGAAATGTTTGCAGTAGGAATAAACTCCGGCATTGGAAAATCTTTTAAACATTAACACAAAAGAGAGCGCTCTGTCCTCTGGGGATTTAAGTCTGAACCTCGCCAAGCTAGGCACTTGCAAGGGGGAAAAAAAGTTTATTTATCTTCTATTCCTGGTGTTTATTTAAAGCTTTTCATTTTAAACGCGGTGATTGGAAGGCAAGTCAGGAGTTTAAAAGTCACCACAAATAAACTTTGTCTGAGGGGTCGACAGATTAGCAAGATCTCCTGTCTCTTTATATGATATTAACATGTGCTGAGAAAACATAACCAGATTTCTTTGCTGCCTGAAGTAATTAACAAAGCTATGCCCCCTCCCAACTTCCTCCCACCAACTCCTACCCCCTACTTTCAAGGTTTCTTTTCCTCTAACTTGCTCTTTTCCCAGCTTTTATGGAGGGCTTCTAGGCACTTCTTGCTGGATCTAAAACCAAGAGATGCGTATACGTGTAGCATCAGAAAGTCTTAGGTAGTTACAGTGTCAGAGAAGAATGGTATGTGGCTGGAATCCCCTGTCACCTGAATGGTTGAGTAAACATTGTTAAAGCTGAAAGCATTGTTTATTTGGGAAATGAGCAAAGGGTATTTATTCCAAGAGACTTGTAAATGAAATCAGCTTTCTCTATAAAATGTGGAGTTAGCAATGCTCCTGTTTGTCCTTCAATATATTTAAATTATCTCCATCTCATGTTATTTTAACACATTCTTGACTAAAAGTTAAGTCTTTGTCCCAGTAAAAGGCCCAGTTTTCCCCAGTAAGAAGTAAAAAGGCATTAGCACCAGAAAAGGCCTGATAATTAACTGCTACAATAAACTCACGACTTGACTTTACAGGGTCCTGTCAAAAGCATCTGCCTGGAATAAATCAACACAACTCCTCTCGGGGAAAGAGGACACAAGGCTTTCTGCTTTCTTCCTTGAAGAAAGTGAACATTGATCTGTGGTCCATTTCAATTTAAACAGTTCTACACTGGAGCCCAGGAGCCCCTCAACCTTCTGCAGACCTAGTGGATTCCAGAACAGGTTGCCAAGATGTTAGGACCTTCTGCTTTGGTTATGGAATTATAGGTTGCCATCTGCTCCTAGATAGAAAGGATTTTTACAGATGTTGACATCTGTAATGTCTGACACTCTCTGGGGAGCCTTTTGGAATTTTTGGACATTTGAGATGGAGAACGCCTGGAAGTACCATTACTGGAAGAAAAGGCATCTCTGGCTTTTCCTGGGGATTCTCAAAAAGCGCCACACTTCTCACAGAAGTCTTCCGGGTGACAGCAACTCCCTTTGGATTTCATGTAAAATCATGGGTTCTCGCAGCCATTCTCTTTTCCCCCACTTAGCAGGTTTGCCTTCTCAGTGACAGTTTATTTGTCTTTAGAGGCACTTCAGTGACAAATGTTTAAGGGAGTGCGGGACAATGGTGGAGAACAAGGAGGCAGTTCATTGAACTGACAGTGACCATACAGTAAATAGAAGGAGGTTCAGGCTCCACTGCTCGCCCAAGCACACAGCAATGCTTTTGTATGTGGCCACAAAGGACATAACATAAGGTCTCTGTTTATTTTTAACAATATCTAGCAATGTACACGAGCAATATGCGTATGTAAAGGGGAAAATTGGCTAGAGGGAACTACATTCTTGTACTAAGCAGCAGGACCGCCGTTGGCGTGGGCAGGGCCCCTAGAAATGTCCAAATGTAAGGAAGCAGCGCTTGGCATCTACTGCCACAAACGTAAGGGGCCACCATGCTCTGACCCATGTGGGATGCACTGAAGCTCTCCCAATGGAGTCCACATGGGGAAGACATGACTCAGAACCCATAGTCTCTTTTCTTTGAAGAGTCAAGAGAAACTTCATGGAGTGGGGTTCCCTTGCTCATCACTCTCTGTGTTTGTACCCTGAGTCCATCCTGGCAATGCTATGTAGTATAGACTAAAAAGAGGGGGGAATGGCCCGAGAACTTTTGGAGCCATCAAACGCTGCATTGAAAATCTTTCTACTTTAAACTGTGGCTTTGCGTTATTAGCTTACTGGGTTTAACAGTGGATGTGCTCAAATAGAACCTCATGTATCCCTTTCAAGCCTGTGAAAAGAAAAGCATGCATTACTTGTTTTTTGACCTCTTACACCAAGGAACATCAGAAACACTTGTCAGCTGACCTGGTTTCTCCCATCTACCCAAAGCAAGGTTGTTGGGAAGCGTCATACTACAGATGCCTGTTTCCAGTGGGTCTTGCCACCTTGTGAGTTAGGTCAAGTAGGATGTTACTGTATTCTATATGAGGACTAGCCTCTGCTGGACAGTTGAAAAGGTTCACCCTTGACTATCTGAATGACATAAGTAATGTGCTATTAGCATAAATACCTTCTAAGTCATCCATTTAATCAATTTCTTAAATCACAGAATGATCTACTACAAAATAGTGGACTGTATACACTATATTTTGGCACAAAGATGGTCATTCTCCCACTAGTAACCAGGGGCTCTAAATAAATGATTTCAACAATGTTTTATTAAAGGACGACAAGAGCCCTCGAGCTGCATTAATCGGGGAGAAGTCGAGTGGCACTTTTGTGATGGAAATGCTAAGCACATAATAGCACTGCGGAACAATGTGCAGCCACTTCATTCTTTCAGCCACGCTGACACCTCTTAAAGAGACACTGCAGGGAAGGATGTGGGAAAGATTTGCTTTCCGAGGAAGCTTTCAGCTCATATTTTGGAGAGCTACCTCCAAACCTTGTGTAATGTGCATGCAACAGAAGCAAGAAGGGCTGCTGAGATGCAGAAAGTTTTTTCCCTTAGTTTGGTAGCTTGGGTTCCATAATAAAATCAAATGTCTACTTTATTTTTTTGACATGGCATTTATCAAAACTCTTTGTTGCTGATTTTGTAGTGTTATGAGTCCAATTTTATAATGTGAATCAAAGTTTCAGTTACTCTCAATGGTGCTGATACATACTATAAGTAGCTGTGATGAGTTCTCCATAAGCTAACAAGAACGCGTCTTAAAGTCTGCAAACAGGTGAATACACACACTGTCATAAAGGACATCTTCAATCTGTAACATAAAATAAAATAATTGTTTCCAGACTTTATGGACTCTCTTACATTTCTCGTTATTGCTATCTATTCTTACAATTTAATTTCTATGTTTAAACTTTGTAAGTTCTATAGGGTAGTTGTAGGTTCTTGGATGCCAGAATGGAGTAATACCTCACAACTAAATCTTACTGTATGTTTTATCACTAACCAGATGTTACTAAGCACCAAAAATAAGGACCATTTCAGTGAGGTTTGAGGCCTTTCTCATAGACATCTCTTCTGTGAAAATGCCATCATCCTACCTTCTGTTTTAATTCTGTCACCTTTTACCTGTCACTTAGTTGAACCTATTTGGAGCTACCTTTGTAGCAAACATTGAAGTAAGCTATTGTGATGACGAAAACTTATGTCTGTAGTCCTGTACAGTTGAAGCGGGGCATGGAATAAAAAGAGTCCATTTCGGTTCCACAAGCATCTGTTGGGGATCTACTGTGTGTGGAGACCAAGGTGAGTATGTCTTGTCCCTGGAAAAGCCAGTAGTCAGGATGGGAGACAGACACACAGACACTTGCAACAACCAGTGGCGAGCACAGAGGATGACTGGATGATTTAACCCAACACTGTATTTAAAAAAAGCTTCTTGTAAGAGGTAACACTGAAGCTAATTCTGAAGACAGGAATGGGAGTTAGCAAGGAGAAAGGTGGGGAGGACATTTCCACTAAAGGGAACCACAGAGGGATGGAACCACATAGTGTGTGTGTGTGGGGGGGTGGTGTGTGTGTATGTGTGTGTGTGGCCATTTTTTACCAGCAAAGAATACAGTAGGAAGTAGCAAGGATGAGGTTTGAAAGAAGGGGTTAATACCAGGTCATAGAAGCCTTGTATGTCAGGCTAAGCATTGACTTTACCTTGCACTGTGTACATGATGGGAAACCGCTGGGAAATCCCAGCTCAAAGTTCCAGAGGTTCGCTTTCTTAAACAGAACACACGATGGTTTTAAGGAGAACAGTCAGGAGGCTACTGCCAGGTCCAATGGACAAAGGACAGGAATGAACTAGAAGAACAGCACTGGGGGGAAGGAAGAAGGCAGAGTCAAAACACCGTGATTGGTCAGATACGGAGTGTTCAGGAAGGTGGGAGGCCAATATGACTGCTGGGCTTCTGGCTCAGAAAACTGCGTGGATGGTGTCATCGTTAGTCCCAGAAGAAGAAAGGTTGGAGGGCAAGTTATGTTTGAGAATATACAAAATAGCCAGTTGGCAATGAACTTCAGGAAACCAACTCCAAGTCTGAAGTTCAGAGCAGATCATGGTTACAACTCTGAGAGTAACACACCCAAAGAGAGTGTGGAGAGAAAGGAGTAAGTGGGCAGAGGAGGAGGTGTCCAGAAAAGGAATCCCAGAAAGGATAAGAGAAGGTCAAAGCGATCTGAAGAGGAGCAGGAGCAAAGCGTAATAAAGTTTCATGATACCTAAATGTTGAAATGCTTAAGAGACTAGTACTATGTATAAATCCTTTTTTTCTTACAATTTTTTTAATTTGTATAAATCTTAAAGACCAAGACAAAGTCACTGGATTTCTATATAAGTGACCAAAATATTCTTCATTATAACAGTAGTAATCATAATTATAATCACAACAAACTCAAGGAAAATAAGAAATTATCAAAATTTCATTAGAAGAATAGTATTATAATAATAAGTAATGATTAATATTATTAAGTCATTATTATGTGTCATACACAGAGCTGAGCATGTAATATATATTACATTATTTCATCATTATAAAAACTTTGTTATTTATATGATCACTGTGTTACAGAAGAAGGAACTGATGCTTAAATAATTTGACCATGGTTATTCAGTAAGTTGGTGAATATACAATCTAGATTTGTTTGTGTCAAAAGATTGCAATCATAACTTTAGTACCATATTCATTCTCAAAATGCAGAAAACCTGAATAGGCCATGAACTTTTGAAATATTGGACCAAATTCAAATGATTTTCTCTAATCATCTATCTGCAGCAGGAAATGTGCTACAGAGTGTTAGCAGTGCTGGCATGGTGGGTAATTATTATTTTCTTCCTTACAAGTTCATGTTTCCCATATTTTATCAGTAAATATATATTACCCTACTTTCATGATTAAAATGTTTTTAAATAATACTATTCAGAACCATAATTAAGAAAGAAGACAGTGTAGTTTCAGCACCTGTCATCACTGTGCCCAGTTATCCACACTTCAAAGGAACATGCCCTCCTTTCCCTCATTTGCTCAGTGTACCTCAAATTTTCAGGAAAGAGAAGTGGTATGTTTTGAAGCCTAAAATAATTCAAACTGTAAACTCGTTCTGTTTGAAAAAACATATGCAGATGAATAAATCATAAAAACATAAAAATGTTAAGAGCAAGAAGGGTCTCAAAAGTTCTTTTATTTATCCATTCATTCATCCATTCATGCAAATGTTTATTGAGCACTTGCTATGGACCATGTGACATGCTAATCACTAGGGATACAGCAGGGAACCAAAAAATGAAACTTCCTTTCTGCAAGAAGTGTGGGCCATGCTAGAAGACTGCTTTCCTGGGTATTGTTCCCTGTGTTCTGTAACAAGACCATTCTTCCACTAGTAAAGAATGACCACATACCTTCTTAGTCTATAACTGTTCATTAAGCTTTTTCTTCATCTTTCATTTCTCAAAATGTGTACATGCCCCTCAGACATGTGTGGGAAAACATAAGCTGTCGTGTATATATGACTGATCATCTTGGGTTTTTTAATGTGTTTTACAAGTGAAAGAATTAAATCCTATAATTTTTCAGCTCATTGTACAGTTGTCTTCTTCCAGTGAAGTTCTTATAGAAGAGCTAAGGCAAAAATTGTTAGGACATTTTCAGGAATTAAAACGTGCCCTGATTCTTCACATATGCCTAAATGAAAATGTACCATTATATTCTGGAAGAACAAATTATCTATAATGAGTTATTAACCATAAAATTGAATACTGGATACTATTTATAAAACAAACATCAGTATGCTCTAGATACCATGTGACCCATACATCACATTGTTGGCCTTTTTGGTGTAGCCAGACCCCTCCGTAAGGCACGGCCAGCCCTTATCTAAATCACATCTTTTCTATCTGGTTAGCCCAAGAACTCCAAGGAAAAGAAAATTACCTCCCAGAAACTGAGGGCGAAGCCAGACCTCTTTTTGGGCAAGGTTAACTTCTTTACTACGCAGTGGGCTATATATATCCATATTTACCATATTAGAAATTGAAGATAAATTGTGAAAATATTTAATAATCAATTTGAAAATAACAAACCAATAACATGTTAACATAAATAACATATATATTTTTATGAATAAGTCTATTTTCCAAAACAAAAGAAATTTAATGAGAAGGCAGCTGCATTTCCATATCTGCTTTTGCAGTCACTCTGTTCTGATATGATATATGTGTATATGTATATATATGTATATATGTATATATGTTTTTTAGATATGTAGTTAGAAAAGGCAGAAATAATTTAATAGCATTTTCCAATACTTGTGGACATTTTTCTTTGATACACAACAACACTCAACAAATGGTAAATTTTTAAAGATTAATTGTAAGGCAGAATCTGAAACCATATCAATACATATTTCATAATCTATCACATTAAAATCCATTGGTCTATCTTGTTATTTCACTGGTCCTTTTATCATGCATGGTTCTTTAAAAAATATTTGTCACTGAGTTATGAAGATAATACAAATATTGACACTTTTTATTTTATGATATTAAATAAATACCATTTGTCAATATCACCACTGATCTCATCATAAATTCTCTACTTGTTGGAAATATATCAGGTCCTCACAGTGCAGGACACAAGTTTTCCAAAATTCTCATTTTTGCATGGAAGATCAAAAGTTATTACTAGCAACAAATCATGTGATTTTCCTTGAATTGTGTTTATTTCTGATAAAATGTTTGCCAAATATCCATGTCTGAATAAACACAGCTGTCTTTCATTTTCTTAGTTAAAAATGATCTTCCCTGGAAAAAGTGGCTAGCTCAGTTCACAATTCAAACAACCAAACAAGTGTTTTTCCTCGAGAAAACCATTTGATCATGCAGTAGAAATGCCTTAAAAGTACTTCCCATTTCATCATATAGAATATTTAAATGATATGTACTCACAGGTCAAGATTAAATACTTTTATTGTTTTATTAAAGCCATTCTTAGATGCAACTGTCCAATTTTTGTAATGGAAGTACATTGCAGTGAAGAATTTGACTACTGGGATAGTTTGGTGTGATTGCCTTCATTTGTGATAAATCACCATCAGTTTTACTCACCATTGCTTTTGCTCCATCAGTGCAAACAAATGTCAACACAGTGCAAAAGGAAAATACTGCCTTGGGATTATTATGAAAATAGTCTTGCAGATGTTCCAGAAATCTGTACACCACTTTTTGAAAATTACAGATATATTTTTTCCTTTTTAATACTTACATTTTACCTCATTATTACTTTCATGTCATGTTGCCCTGAGAGTACAAGACAGCAGGAGGCTATTGTTTTTATATTTGGACTCTATGGGTGACACTGCTAATGATTCTACTATGATGCTTGGTATAGATTTCTAGTATATGCTTTATTAAATTAAGGATATTCTTTTTCAGTTTCTCTTTGTTTATTGGTCTATTGAGGAATTCTTTTTGAGCTGTTGTTCATGATTTATATTTTTATAAAATAAAATCAATTTCATTTATATTCCCAAAATATTAATGTAACATTGCAGAAAATATTTTAATTAAAAATTTCAATTATAATTGACATACAATATTATATTAGTTTCAAGTGTACAACATAATGACTAGACCTTTATGTATCTTACAAGGTGATCACCCTGATAAATCTTGTATCCATCTGACACCATATCTTGTTATTACAATATTATTGTTCAATATTATTGTACAAAATGAGCTCAGACAATTAAGTTCGCGAACGTGTTGCATTGATGTTGTTAACCTTTTTTTAATACCAAAAGGATTATTTATTATGAATTTGTACCAACAATATTCCTTAAGCTATACTGTACATCTCCATGACTATTTTGTAACTACTAATTTGTAATCTTTAAACGCTTCCCCTTTTTCACCCATTCTCCCAACCCCCCTCCCATCTGGCAACCCTCAAAATGGTCTCTATATCTATGAGTTTGTTTCCGTTTTGTTTGTTTGTTATCTTTTTCTTTAGATTCCACATATAAGTGAAATCATATGGCATTTTTCTTTCTCTGTCTGACTTACTCCCCTCACCATAATACCCTCTAGGTCCATCCATGTTACTGCAGATGACAAGATTTCATTCTTTTTTATGGTTGAGTAATGTCCCATTGTATGTATGTACCCCCTCTTTTTTACCCATTCACCCATTGATAAACACCCAGGCTGCCTCCACATCTTGGCTATTGCAAATAATGCTGCAATGAACATATGGATGAACATGTCCCCTCGAAGTAGTGTTTTGTATTTCTTCAGCTAAATAACCAGAAGGGGAATTACTGGGTCCTTATTCTCTTGTTATAGACTTTGTTTTAAAATCGTTTTGTTTGGTATAAGTATTGCTGCCACAGCTTTTTGTTTGTTTCATTTTCATGAAATATCTTTTTTCCATCGCTTTATTTTCAGTCTTTGTGTGTCTTTCAATCTGAAGTGAGTCTCTTACAGGGAGCATATGTAAGGATTTTGTTTTCTTATCCATTCAGCTATACTATGTCTTTTGACTGGAGCATTTAATCCATTTACTTGAAAATAATTATTGATAGATATGTAGTTATTGCCATTTTATTATTCATATTTTTAATCTTTTTTTCCCTTTTTCTTTTTAAACAAGTCCCTTTACATTTCTTGTAATGCTGGTTTGATGGTGATGAACTCCTTTAGCTTTTTCTTGTTTGAGAAGTTCTTTATCTGTTCTTCAATTCTAAATGATAGCTTTGCTGGGTAGAGTAATCTTGGTTGTAGGTTCTTGGTTGTAGGTCCTTGCTTTTCATCACTTTGAATATTTCATGCCAATCCCACTGGCCTGCAAAGTTTCTGTTGAGAAATCAGCTGATAGAGCAATGGGAGCTCCCTTATAGGACACTAATTGCTTTTCTCTTGCTGGTTTTAAGATTTTCTTTGTCTAAGCTTTGTCATTTTAATTTGATGTGTCTTGGTGTGGGTCTCCTTGGGTTCAACTTGTTTGAAATTCTCTGTGCTTCCGGGGTTCAAATGTCTATTTCCTTCACCAGGTTAAGGAAGTTTTCCACTATTAATTTTTCAAATTGGTTCTCAATTCCTTGTTCTCTCTCTTCTCCTTCTGGTACCCTTATGCAAATATTGGTGTGCTTGATGTTCTCCCAGTGGTCCCTTAAACTATCCTCATTTTTTTTTGGATTCCTTTTGCTGTTCTGATTGGGTGTTTTGTTCTACCTTATTTTCTAAATTGCAGATTCAATCCTCTACTTCATCTAATCTACTGTTGATTTTCTCGAATGTATTCTTAATTTCAGTTATTGTATTCTTTATTTCTGACTGGTTCTTTTTTATGTTTTATGTCTCCATTTTTATGTTTCCTATCTCTTTGGTGAAGTTCTCCCTGAGATCACTGAACACCCTAATAACCAGTGTTTTGAGCTCTGCTTCTGGTAGATTGTTTGTCTCCATTTTGTTTAGGTCTTTTTCTGGAGTTTTGTTCTATTCTTTCATTTGGGACATGTTTCTTTGTCTCCCCATTTTGGTTGCCTCCCTGTGTCTGATTCTCTGTATCAGGTAGAGCTGCTATGTCTCCTGGTCTTAGTATAGTGGCCTTATGTAGTAGGTGTCCCGTGGAACCCAGTGGTGCAGTCTCCCTGGTCACCTGAGCTGGGTGTTGCATGTCTGTCTTTTGTGTGGGTTGTTTGTGCCCTCCTGGTGTAGTTGAGCCTTGGTTTCTGTTTGCACATCAATGAGAATTATTGACCCTTAAGTTGATTGGTTGTGAGGACTGGCCATGACTACAGTGGAGGATCTGTTGTACAGAGGCTGACCCTACGCAGCAGGATTTGGTTTAGCAGGGCTTTGGTGCCTACCCAGCCTGCCCTTTGGGTGTGTTGTCCATGGAGGCAACTGGGTGGTGCTCCAGCCACTGGGTGCTGGCCCCAGGCCTTCCTGGCAGGGGCCCCACTGCAGGACTAGTTCACCTGCAGCCTGTGCCCTGCCAGGGCAACCTGGAATGAGCCACAAAGCAATCTGCAGATGGCCACCACCTGCACTGGACTTGGAGGTGCCTGGGAGAGGCCAAGCCTTGAACTGAGGTCATCTGCATCCAATGTCAGGGTTGGGGCTGCTTAACAAGAGATATGGGGCAAGCTCAGGCCAAATTCTGCTTGTTTGGTATTTGTGAACCTTTGAAATATTTTAAGAACCTCCACAGCATGAGCCAAGACTAGCCATTTGTATGGAAAAGCCACTGGAAGCAGGTTGGCTGGGCCCAAAAGTTGGGTGGGGTGTGGTCCCAGAGAATCACCGTGGTGGGGCCAACAGTGTTAGCCAGGTCTATGGAGACTCAGAGATAGTGCCAACCTAAGTCTGAACACTGGGAGGGAGGAGGGCTCAACAAAGAAACAATGGCTTCTGCCAGCAATTCTGTCTGGGTGAAAGCTGCCCTTCCAGCTCTCACTCTGAAGCCAGACAATTCAGTTTCTCCCACTATGTTCCTGACACCTTTCAAGCTGCTGCCCCAGTGCTGGATCTCAGAAAGACTGAGTACATCAATGAGTAAGTCTGTGTGCAGGCCTTTCAAAAAGAATGACTGGGACTCCAGCAGCCCTCTGTTTCACTCAGTTGCAATCTCCACTTGTTTTCACAGCCAGAAGTTGTGGGGACTTCTCTTTGTGGCACTGGGATCCTGGACTGGGAAGCCTGGTGTGAAGCTGGAACCCCTTTTTCCTCCAGGGTGTACCTTCATAACCAAGATATTCCTCCCAATTTTTAACCACAACACGTGGGTGTGGGACCATTCTGTTCTGCATGTCCACCCCTTTTACCAGTCTTCTTTATATCCTTAGTTGTAGAACTTCTGTTCAACTAGACCTCAGGTGCTTCTCAGTGATGGTTGTTCTGTAGCTTAGTTGTAATTTTGATGAGGTCATGAGAGGATGCACAGCATCTACCTACTCTGTGATCTTGACTGGAAATGCCATATTTTCTTAGTTTTAATTTCTAAATTCTGTGTTTATATCTTCATTCTTTTTTAACCTTTTACACACCTTCTTTCTTTTGAAGTTTTGTTTATATTATTGGTCTTTTCAAGCAACAAGTTTTGAGTTTCATCTATAAAATTCACGCAGGGATTAATTGCTTCTTTTGTTGTTCTATTCTACTGCACCATTATTGATTTTATTCTGCTACTTTATTTTTTGTTGTTGTTTTTTTCTTTTCTTGGGTTGCTGCATTAAATGCTTAGCTCATTTATTTTTATTTTTCATGCTTTCTAACAAGTTGATTTCTGGATACTAATTCTCCTCTGTGCAAATTTTAAGTCACATTTCACAGACTTTGATGTGCTAGTCTCTTATTGCAATTCATTTCTAAAGAGTACATATTTCTCATTTTGATTGACTCTTTAACCTCAGAATCATAGAGATTATGTGTTTAAGTTTTTAGGTGTTATTTTCTCATTTCATCATTTTAATCCAAATCATTAATGAACATTACCTAGTAATTTTTACTTTTTTGCAACTTAATGCTATTTCATTTATGAATATTAATGATCAAATTTCATATATATTTAGGTATATAAAAAGGAAGGTGTAATCTCTGATTTTTATAGTGTTCTTCTTTACAACAGTATAGCAATTATCTTAATTCTTTGTATCTCCTTTTCTGTTTGTTTGTTTTTTTCAGAAATATGTTAAAGTCTTTCACGTTGGAGTCTGTGAAATCATCAGAATTGATTTATCAATTTCTCCTTTTATTTCTATCAGGTTTTTCATATGTATTTTGAGAGTATAATATTAAACACATTTCATTACATGACCATGTAATCTTTTTTTGTTTAACGGTTTTTATTGGGGGAAGGGGAACAGGACTTTATTGGGGAACAGTGTGTACTTCCAGGACTTTTTTTCCAAGTCAAGTTGTTGTCCTTTCCGCCTTAGTTGTGGAGGGCACAGCTCAGCTCCAGGTCCAGTTGCTGTTGCTAGTTGCAGGGGGCGCAGCCCACCATCCCTTGCAGGAGTTGAACTGGCAAATCTTGTGGTTGAAAGGATGCGCTCCAACCAACTGAGCCATCTGGGAGCTCAGCGGCAGCTCAGCTCAAGGTGCCATGTTCAATCTTAGTTGCAGGGGGCGCTGTCCACCATCCCTTGTGGGAGTCGAGGAATTGAACTGGCAACCTTGTGGTTGAGAGCCCACTGGCCCATGTGGGAATCGAACCGGCGGCCTTCGGAGTTAGGAGCACGGAGCTCTAACCGCCTGAGCCACCTGGCCAGCCCCATTTAATCTTTATGGCAGAAATATAACAATATGAAACAGAAGTCTACCCTTTTTAATGACTTTTGTCTTTAATTCTATTTGTCTCATAATATTGTTGCTGTATCAGCTTTTATTTTGTTAATTTGTGCTATTTTTTATAAAATAAACTTCAATTTGTTTTGTTATTGGAAGGTACTGTATACACATTGAAAATTTAAAAGATACAGTTAATCAAAATGAAGAGAATAAAAAGCACCCATAATAGTAACACCTAGAGATAATCTACAAGTATGTACATTTACACATAACCTTTCAGTATTTGCTATATATTTAAATGAAATCAAAGTGTACATTTTATTTTATAATTTCTTTCATTGTACTCACATAACCTTTATCACTTCTTCAGGGGATTATAGATATAGCTTCTTATATCTCTTCATTTTCAATCTTTTTATGTTCTTTTATTTTACTTCTTATAAAGAATATATAGTTAGCTAGGGTGAGTTTTATTTGATTGGTACTATTTTTTTTTAATCCAATGAAGCATTTATGTTTTTATAAGCAATTTAAATCTATTTACATTTACTGGTTTGTTTCCACTTATTTTTACCTTCTTCCTTTTTATTTTAAATTTACCATGCTTTTTTTCCCCAAAAAATAATCCCACTTTGACTACCTTTCTTGGATGGATCACGTCTTTTTTTACTGTTGTTTTCCCGGATGTCTCCCCACCCCACCCCCAAATCTCCCAATTGTTTGGAAGTTATATTCTATTCTTTCTAACATTTATCTTAAAATTTAGCCCATATATTATTTTTCTTTCAAGGTCTAAATTTAATCAGTTTCCATATTATCCTCCTAAGGAAAACAATAACTTTTCCTAAGCCTTTCCTCCTTCCACCATCCCCACACTTCCATGTTGTATCATAAAAATTGTTTCTTCTGATTTGTTATTGATATTTTTTCTTTGCAATCCATCTTTCCTTAGTATTAACAATACATATTACTGGTTTCTTTGCAGAGGATAGCAAGATAGAGGTAATAAATTATATCTACCTTAAAGAATTGTTATTAGGTAAAAGGGAAGTAAGAAAACTTATTTTCCCAGGAACCAAAGTTCCTCTTAGGGAAGCATTTGTCTATTTAGGAAGAACCTTGATAAGTTTTTTTGATAGGGACATGTTGGGAGGCTCCAGAGCGAAAAGGATTGACTAGAGAAAACAAAAAGAAAATTCAAGTGCTTTTTATGAGATATAAACCATAATTTGTGGTGGGGAAATAAAAAATGAGAGTAGAAGAGCATGAGAAAGAGGAGAGCAAGACAGGACACAGCAACATGGCAAGAGATGGCAAGCTTGGGTTGACAGAAATAGTGGATACACTTAAAGAGAATAGGAAATATCTAATAGTCACTTTAAATGATCTGCTATATGGAACTAACATACATATCCTTCACTGTGATCCATAAAACTCCTATAAAAATATACCCCACATCACTACGCCTCATTGACTCTCTTGATTTTTGTAAGTGATGGTGGGGTATGATTAAAGAAGAAAGAGCTTTGCTCACAATGGGTCAGTGATGGAGTAGAAATAACAGATCCAAGATGCAGAGTGGGGAATGAGCAGACAGGAAAAGCAGAAAATTTGATTAAGAAGGGAGTAGGGAAAAAAGAAAATGATACCCTAGGAATTGACTGAAAAACCTGGGACTCTCTATAGAACCAGGAATGGAGGTTCCAAATCTTAATATGCAGGAACATGGGCCAATGGTCAATGAATAGTAGCTGTTACTATCACTGGAAAATGGAAACAATATCAACCCTACCTCCGGCAGAGGGTAAATGCAAACCAAATGAGTTCATCCTCTGACGTTCATCCTGTGCATGGAGGCCCATTTAAATATGAGGTGCTTTTATGATTGTTGAACCCATAAGCCATGCTACCCTAGTCACTGGGATAGAGTCATCTCAAATATATCAGGCCCTGGGAACTTCTCTGCTTCAACTTCTGATGTAAACATTACAGAAAGAATGGCAAAGGTAGCTTTCATCAGTGATAAAGTTTGAGGATTCCTTATGTGTGACTGCTACTTTTGCCTCCCTTGCTGTCGCTTGTTTCAAACATTCCTTTTCATCTCAGTTGTATATATATATAAAGCATCCCAGAGCCAAGCTAAATCCAAGCTAAGCCAAAATTTGGAAAAAAATCTTCTTGTCAACTAAGCACATTCCAGGCATGCCATCTGACTTCAATCTGTTTGTGATGTCACTGGTGAGAATGTTTCTCTCAGGAAGGAAACTTGCTTGGTTGTAAGTGAGGCTTTAGCCCTTTCCAGCTATTCATTCAAGCAATTCATTAAGTGCCTCATATATACCAGGAACTATGCCATATACGATGGAGACATGTCATAATTATCATTGCCATCATTATCGTCAGTCAGTAATGAATAGCAGAGTCAATTGAGGGATGGCATGGGGAAAGGGATGATGCAGCTACTCCCACAGTTCCATCAACGCCCTCCAAGTCATCCAAATAAATGTTGATATTAGCTACATGAAAATGATGACATGCTTGCCAACTCAGCACAATTTCAAGACAAGTTTCCCAATCTCCTTTGTCATTGGAGATCCTAAGCTCCCGGACATAGAAATTTTGAGATGACACGATAGCAGCAATTTCTCTGGCCTCCTCCTTAGTTCCTCAGCTTCAGCCTTTGCACCTCTGGTCTCCCCATCCCTCTTCCATCAGCTCTACTCCCCAGTGATGTCTCTTACCCACCAGTTCAGGCTGCAACACTATTGGACTGTCCTCTCCACTCTTTATGTGGCTTCTGTCACAGGGACACTTTTGTGCACCCAGCCTGTAGAGGGTGACAAGCGACCCTGGGCCTGACACAGGCCCAGCCAGTTCAAGTGTCCTTGGTGCCTACTTGTCCAGGATGGAGGATGCTATAATTGAATTTTATCCCTCCCTTCTGAATTCATATGTTGAAATCCCAACCCCCAGTACCTCAGGATATGAACTTATTTGGAAATAAGATTGTTGCCATTGTGATGTGATTAGTGAAGTTAAAATGAAGTCATACTGGAACCAACCAACATGACTGGTGTTCTTATAAAAAGGGGAAATTTGGACACAGTCACACGCACACAGGGAGAACACATGTGAAGATGAAGGCAGATTGAATGATGCTTCTACAAGCCAAGGCACACCAGAGATTGCCAGGAAACTACCAGAAGCTGGGGAAGATGCACAGAAAACGTTCCTCCTCACACAACCCTGCCGCTATCTTGATCTCAGATTTCTAACCTCCAGAACAGTGAGACAGTCTCTGCTGTTTAAGCCACTCGGTTTGTGATACTTTGTTAGGCAGCCCAAACAAACTAACACAGGGGGTTTGAAAAAAATATTAAGTTTAAAAAAGTGACAGTATCGTGGTCAAATTTTTTATTCCTTTCATTGAGAATTCTAGTACTGTGGTATACTCTGTAGTTAGACTATATTTTAAAGAAAGACTATTCTCCCAAAAGTAAATATCATAATATCACATTATATATGACAACAGCTCCTTCTAAGGCCACATTCAATTTAACAGGTGCCAAAACTTATTGAGTGTTTCCCATACTTCAGTGTGAATAAGAATTATCTGGGCAGCTGGTTTAAAATGTAAATTCCTGGGCTCCACTCTTATATCTACTGAATCAGAATCTCTGAGAGACAAGGCATGAGAATCTGTGTTTTTGACAGGCATTTCCAGAAATTTTATTGATCACACTTTGAGGAACAGTGATGGGAGCTGAAGGAATGCTGAGACTTCATGCAAAGTCTATTGGATGGAGTCAAGGCATGTTTTGGTGTACTGTTATGGCAAGTTCTTAAATCCCACTACAGAAACAGTAACCTTTCTAGCTAACATCTAACAGAATCTCACCAAAGTACTTATTATGCATCTTAAATTAAAATAATCTTATTATAGAACCCCTTTCTACAAAAACCATATCATCATAGTTTAATGAAGCAGAAAATTACTCCTAATTGGGTTTGTTTCCCCCAAGTAAAGGCAAGAGTCAAGAAGAGCCAGAAAATTTCATTCATTTATTCAGTAAATGTTCAGCACTCTTCTAGGCATTGGAGAAAAAAACAGCGATTGAACTGTCCCTAAAGTAGAAACCAAGATGAGATGAGAATTCTGGCAACTACTGCCACTTCCTTATACTACGAGTCTCAGTTTTCCCTATATAGAAAATGGGTATGTAGTGATAGTAAAAAAATACATCTTAAATGTATTTATATGTATAAAACTCGTATGCATTTTTAGAGAACAAAAAGATGATACAATGGTTGGATAACTTAAATGCCATAGTAGAGATTTAAAGCTATAGTGTTGCTTTGACAAATAATACTGCTAAGGTTCTGTGTGACTTACTCATCCCTGCATACACAATTTATTTGTGAATCCTAGCTGGAGGAAGGAAAGATTTGTATGTTGGATGGTGTTAATAGCTCCTTTTAATAGGCAATACCCAGGACAGAGATGTGTTTCTGATTTGCTCAGTTATCCTAACATATCTGGCCAGAGCCCTGGAGAGATTAAGTTTCAAGAAAAGAGATGTGATCATAGGTTTTCAAACAAGATGGAAAGGTGTTACTAACAGAATTAACATTCCAAACCACATTAAAAAGTAAAGAAAATAAGAATTTCTGTTCATAACAACTACTAAATATTAGTTTTCTGTGTTATTCAATATAGTTTAGGAGACAGTCAAAAAGCAGATAGAGGATAAAATAGGCTGTACTTTCAATTTAAGGCTAATTCAATTTTCATAGATGGTACCAAAATGTAAGTTCCCCCAGCAAGTGCTGTCTTAAAACCTCACATATTTATAATTGTATAAATTGTTTTGCCAATGTTTATAGACATTTTCTTTTAATATCCGTAAGTGTGTATTTCTAAAAACCCAATGCTAGATTTGAAAATAGAACTTTGGGGAAAACACAGCAATCATCTACTACCATGCATCCACTACAAACAGGAAGAGCCAAACTGTGTAATTTAGCAGCAAAGCTTGTTTTTCTTCTGAGTTCCAGTCTCTTATTTCAGGGTTTTCTGTGGAGTTTTAGAAAAAATATCGAAGACACGGTGCCTAAATCCACTGCCACTTTAAGAGGATACAACATGCCTATTAATAATTGTATTACTTCTCTATTATTGCTAAGAATAATGATGGGCTAGAAGCATTGGCCCCTGAGCCGAATTTACCCTGAAATGTTTTCAATTAACTCTTGGCACCGGCAGGAAAGCATCAAACCTTTCCCAGGCTGAAATATGGAAAATCTGCAGGGAACATCTCAGCAGGAGAGGAATTTCATTAAAACGAGCACATCATAATCCAACGACTTCTGCTCTCCCTCTAAGCCTCCCTATTGATAAGGAGTCCGAGGCGATTTTTATGGATTTGCAAAGAGAAATGATTTCATAAGATCCTTTCAGAAAAGTTGCTTTCGCCTGTGCCTTTGAATTATTATCTGCTCGCTGATGAAAAAATGGTCAGACATTTGGCTTAACTGTGACTGCTCCATAAGAGGCTGAGCTGAAGGGAGTTGAGGACATAGCATCAGCCCGCAGACAGCTGCTTTCTGCAGTCGCTGTAGGATCTGACATGGGGACAGTTTTCCCAGGTCTCTGTAGAGTGACATACTGTTACAATCTGCATTTTGAATGACCTGCTTGGAGAGGCGAGAAGCAGACTTCTAAAGGAATGAAATCAGCAGCCACTCAATCTACTAGCTTTCAAATATATAATAAATCCATTTCAGAAAAAGTTCAGTTGCTCATGTGGCTGTGTGTTGGGGGATTGGAAGCCATTGAGGGAAGCAGCATAAGGAAGCAAAGAAATTTGTTTATGGGTTTTTTAAATATACATCTCTGTTTTCCACCTCTTACCCCAATTCAACTTTGGATTCTCTTGTTAAATGTGTCCTGAGAAAGAAAGGAAGGCCTCAGTTTTCCTACCTGTGAGATCACAACAATAGTCATACTATACGGACAGAAAATACTGTGGATATTAAAAGATATACCATATGTGAAATGTTCAGCAAGTGTTGTTGTAATATTTGTTTTTGCCATATTGAAAAGTAAAACATTAAAATACTAGACTAGTACTCTTCAAAACTGTCAAGGTCATCAAAAACAAGAAAAGTTTGAGAAACTGTCACAGCCAAGAAGAGCCTAAGGAGACCTGATAAGTAAAAATAATGTGGTATCGTGGATGGGATCCTGGAACAGAAAAGAAAAAAAAAGAAGAAGGAAAAAAAGGCAAAAACTAAGGAAATCAGACTTAACTATAGATTTTAGATAAAGATAATTTATCTCTGTTGGTTCATGGATTGTAACAAACGCACCATACATATGTAAGATATTAGTATAGGGAAAACTGGGTGAGGGGGGATATGATAACTCTCTCTACTAGCTTCTTCATTTTTTTGTAAATATAAATCTGTTCTAAAATAGTTCTTTCAAAACAAACAAAAAACAACCAAAGCATTGGTTGCAATTAAAGTGACCTTTTATAAATAGCATTCCATCCTAATAAAAGTGAGATCATGAATGCATTTGTTCTTTCACCACACACACACACACACACACACGCACACGTTACAACACACCACACATATGCACACACACCACACACACCATACACTTATTGTACACATGTACGCACATGCACACACATGAGCACACACATGTACAACACACCCATACATGCACATGAGCACTCACACAAACACACTCACATGTACACATACACATGCACACATAGAAACTGCTCCTGCCCTATATCTTGAATGCTGGCTTACATGTAGTAAGGGTTCAGTACATTTGTCACTGGATGACCTATGTATCTCATGTACTCAAGCTATTTCATCTGCCACCTCCCCGTGGACAGCTCCAGGGCTGCCCTCTCTGCGTTCCTTCTGCATGTCCAGTTCCCCCCAGGGCGCACCTTCTCAACTCAATCCCCTGGACTTTGAAACCTCACAAAACACACCCTTTCCCAGCTTCCTACAACTAATAACTCTGATTGACAACACGTCAGGATGCGCGAGACAGGTTCATGAGTCATGAGGAATGTTCAAAAACTTCTTTCTTATTTTTCCACATTTCCTGTCACCAAAGTCCTGCAGTTATTTCTTAGGGATGTCACATTTGTCTCTTTCATCCATTTCACCCTATTCCAGTCCTTCCTCCCTCTTCTTTTCAGCCTTCAAAGTTTGAGCAGTCCATTTTTAGAGTTGACATCAATCCCATAGTCCACTGAACTTTGCTATATGTAAGTTTTATATGTTTTCCTAACTCCATTTCCTTCTCACAAACAACCCTGTGAAAGCAGCACTACTGTGATCCCATTTTATAGGAGACCACGCACAGGAAGATAAAGTTACTTGCTCTTGATCACACAGCATGATGTCAGTTCTAGAGCTGGTTTTTAACACAGGTCCCGCTGACCCTAGAGTCCATGTTTTTAACCTTGATACTCTACGACCTAAGCTACACCTAAACATACCACATAGTGCTTAGCCTTACCCATCTGAACATTGCTTTCACCTGAATTACCTCATTTGATGTTTACAACAAATCGGTGTGGCCTGCTGGATGGGTGCTATGATGGGCCCATTTTGCAGATGAGAAAACTGAGGCAAAGAGAAAGAAAGTGATTGACTGAAGGTCTCAGGTTAGATTTGTGGTTTAGCTGAAACTCAAGAAGAGAAGCTCCTTATGACTGGCATTTTTTTTCCCTACATGTATATATATTTTTCCAATAAATTCATTATTTCATATGAGTATAAATGGCTTTATTGAGGCATAATTCACATACCATGAACTCATCCATTTAAAGTATACAATTCAATGGCTTTTAGTATAATCACATAATTGTGCAACCATCACCACTATCTCATTTTAGAACATTTTTATTACTCCAAAAAGAAACCCAGTACCCATTAGTAGTCATTCGTTATTTGCCTAATACTCCTTTCCTTTCCAGTCCTAAGGAACCACTAATCTACTTACTGTTTCTATGGAGTTGCCTATTCTGGACATTTCATATGGATGGAATCACATAATATGTGACCTGTTGTGTTAGGCTTCTTTCACTTAGCATGTTTTCAAGGTTCATCCATGTTGTAGCATGTATCATTCCTTTTTATTGCCAAAAAATATTCCACTGTCTGCATATACCCTGTTTTATTTATCCATTCATCAGTGAATGGACATTTGTGTTGTTTCCACGTTTTGGCTATCGTTAATAATGCTGCTATGAACATTCTTGTACAAGTTTTTGTGTGAACATATAGTTTCACTTCTCTTGGGCGACAAGTAGAGTGGAAATGCTGGGTCAAATGATAACTCTATGCTTAATGTTTTTAGAAACTGCCAAATTGTTTTCCAAAGGAGCTGCCCAATTAACATTCCTACCATCAATCTAGACAGTTCTACTTACAAAGTACAGCCTCACTGTCTCTTGTCATTATCTGTCTTTTTCATTTTAGCCATCCTAGTAGTACGAACTGGTATCTTACCACGGTTCTAATTTAATTTCCCTAATGACTAATGATGTTGAGCATCTTTTCATGTGTATATCAATCATTTGTTCATCTTTGGAGAAATGGCTGTTCAAATCCTTTGTTTATTTTTAAATGGGATTATTTGTCTTTTTAATGTTGAGTTTTGAATTCTTTATATATTCTGGACACAAGTCCTCGTATGCAGATTTGCAAGTATTTTCTCCCACTCTGTGAGCTGTCTTTTTAATTGCTTGATGCTTTCATTTATAGCACAAAAGTTTTTAATTTTAATTAAGCTGAATTTATCTATTTTTTAATTTTGTTGTTTGTGTTTTGGGTGTTATACCTAAGAAACCATTATTTAACCCAAATTCATTAGATTTACTTTGATGTTTTCTTCTAAAAGTTTTACAATTTTTTGCATTTAGGTGTTTAGTATATGGTCTGTATTTTTTTTTAATTTTGTGTATGGTGTTAGATAGGGGTCCAACTTCAATCTTTTGCATAGACTATCCAGTTGTCTCTATTTGTTGAAAAGATTATTATTTCCCCCAATGAGTTATCTTGGAACCCTTGTAGAAAATCAATTGAAAATCATAACTGTAAGAGTTTATTTCTGGATCTTCAATTCCATTTATTTAGTCTATATGTCCATTGTAATGTTTTGATTACTATAGGTGTGCAGTAAGTTCCGAAACTGGGAAATGTGAATTTCCCAACTTTGTTCTTTTGCAAGATTGTTTTGGCTATTCTAGGCCCCCTGGATTTCCTTAAGAATTTTGAAATCAGTCTGTCAATTTCTTTTTTAAAAAAAAAAAGGCAGTTGATATTTTATTAGGAATTGCATTGAATCAGTAGATAAATTTAGGGAGTATTCTCATTTTAATAATATTTAGTCATCTGATTCATGAACCTGTGATATCTTTTCATCTATGTAAGTCTCTTAATTGCTTTCAACAAATTTGTAGATTGTGATGTACAAGTTCTTTTGTTAAATGTATTCCTAAGTATTTTGTTTTTTATTTTTGGAATGTTCATTGCTAGTGAAGAGAAATAGAATTTATTTATTTTTTTATATTGAACTTGTATCTTGCAACTTCAGTGAACTTGTTTATTACTTGTAAGACTTTTTGTGTGATTCCTTTAGGATTTCCTATATTCAAAATTGTATCATCTGTCAATAAAAACAGGGTTACTTCTTCTTTTCCCATCTAGATAACTTTTATTTCTTTTTTCTTGCCTAACTGCCCTGACTAGAACCTTCAATACAATGCTGACTAGAAGTGACAAAAACAGTATTCTTGTCTTGTTCCTGGTTTTAAGGGAAAGCATTCAGACTGGGAACTTTAAGTATGATGTTAACTGCATTTTTCATAGATGGCCTTTATCAGGTTTAAGAAGTGCCTAGTTTGTTGAGTGTTTTATTCCTAGTTTGTTGAGTGTTTTATCATGAAAGACTGCTAGATTTTGTCAAATGTTTGTCCTCCATCTATTGAGATGATTATGTACATTTTTGTTTTTATTTTATCAATATAACTGATTTCTCAGATGTTGTTGCTGATGATTATTCATTTAGTGGCTTTCTTGAATTAATCCTGTAAAATGTATTCCTTGTTGTGGGCAGTCACTGACGTTTTTGTTCAGCTAGCTTATTGGTCAGTTAACAATTGGCTGAAATTTTCTCACATGCCTTAAACCAATAAGTCTTACATTCTTAGCCAAAGAACTCTGAGTGCGTGTTGGGGTATCCCTTTGAGTTCCCATTATTTTACAGCTCTGCCTTAGCCTTCATTTCCTGCTTATTCAGGGCTTCAAAGTCAGCCAGAGGTGAGAGTTTCGAGATCTCTCAGGCCTTCCCTGGTCACGAGCACAGAACCACTGGCACAGCTCTACATGCACATAACCTTTTAGATTCCTAGGAATATGTTAGAGTTTTTCAAAGTCCCCTGGATGTCTTAGTTCCCATATCTTCATTGTGGGTTTTGGAAAGTGTCTTGTTTGCCCTAACTGGTATAGCAGCCTCAGGTAGCTGCAATGGTAAATAATGGCCTCTAATTATTTTCAACTAATACACTAGGGATCAGGTTTTTCTGGTGCAGTGAGTGCTAGGTCAGGTCAAATGAAGACACAGTTCTGCCAATGCTGTTTTATCATGGAGCTGCAAGGCAGGTCACATAGCGACTGTTCTCTAGGAATTGAACTTCTAACCTGGCCTTCCCTCCTGGTAACTGCTGTCATGGTTGTGAGGCTCCTGGTTTTCAAGGCTACTGTGGAGCTGGGGAGAAGGGAATGAGAGTGGGCCAAGTCAGAAATAACACAAACCCTGACATTATTAATAATGTCCAGCAGTTTTTCTTGAATAAACGTTCTTTAGATTGTTGCAGGCCTTTGATTAATTTCCAGAGTTATGAAAATGTTGATTTCAACAAGCGTTTGCCAGTGTTTTTGTTGTTTTTATGGAGGAGTGGATTTACAGAGGTCCTCATCACCATTCTGTAAATTCTACCACCCACTGAACTTCTGACAGCTGATTTTTACATCTGAAATGGGATTAGATGAGCCAGAGTCAAATATCTGTAATAACCAACTAGTTCTTTGACACTGGTATTTTCCTTATTCTGATTATCTCCATAAACAGAAGTAGCTAGTAGAGCTAGATTGTTCATTTTGTTGTTATACAACAAGATTGGAAGTAACTGCAGGAAATGTCACCTCCATTTCACTTATAACAGTGAGCTAAAATGAACAGGTATCTACGCTAAATCCTTGAAAGCCACAGCCTTGCTTTGAAGCCACTTGGGTACTCATTAAGCAGTCTAGCAAGTTATCACATTCTTATTTTTCTTTACTTTAAAAGAAGTTAATAAGTAGGACTAATTAAATTCAGGTATAGGGTAAAGAATATATTTAGCATACTAAAACCTGTCTGATAAAGTTGTGTTTTTATCAAGGGTATGTGTTTTACTTTATGCACTTGACATAGGTACATAAAAGATACCCAAAGATATCTACATCCTAATTCCAAACCTGTGACTGTTACCTTACATGGCAATTGGGACTTGGCCAATGAGATTAAGTTAAGGATTTTGAGATAGGGAGATTATCCTGGATTATCCAGTTGAATCCAATGTAATAACAATGGTGCTTATAAGTGAAAGAGGAGGCAGATGAGGAAAAGTATGAGAAGGAGGTTGGAATGATCCAATTGTTGGATCACTGAAGATGGAAGGGGGCCATAAACCAAGGAATGCCTGCAGTTTCTAGAAGCTGAAAAATACAAGGAAATGGTGTCTCCCTTAGACACCCCCTCCCTAATTAGAAACTTGTTTTTAGCTCTGTGAGATTCATTTCATATTTCTGACCTCCAGAACCATAAGATAATACTTTTGTGTTGTTTTAAGCCACTAAATTTATGGTAATTTTTAATAGCAGCAATAGAAAACAAACTACATAGCTTTATGTAACTTTACTTTATGCAGGGAATTCTACATTTATTTGCTATAAAACAGTTATAGTCCCATATGCTGGTGATAAAAACTGTAAGGGAAAACAAATATGGAAGGGAGAGCTAAAAGTTGAATAGTTTGAAAGTGTAGGTAGGATAAAAGCATGATGTGGAGTTTAAATGCATTTTTGTAGCAGATTAATGCTGTCAATAACCTCTATATATTATGGTGAATATAGAAGTGAGTATAAATTTAAAGTCTAAGACAGTTTATAAAATGTCCAGAGGTGCTTCATTTACATCTTGGGAATTTTTTATGCATATATAAAAAATACTGCTCTGCGAAGCATGGCCAATTTGAGTCACTGCTTTCTGTTTCATCAGGTGTCATATCTACCACTGCCATGTTGCTAGCCTTTAGCATCATCCCTGAATTTATGCAATATGTTGAACCAGATTTTTTCCAATACCTTTTCCATTGCAAATGCTGTATAGACTTTGCCTATTGTCAAAAAACAGAAATTGCCAGAGTTTCTGTTGCTATTGTGTGTGGAGTGGTGGGGGATGGGAGACTATGCTAAACTAGTCCTGGGTCATCCCAGAGAAAACAGTGGTGCAAATTATCTGTGAGATTAATAATGGCCCCAACTGAGTTGAAAGAAGAGGAATTTTCTTTCTAAAGAGAACACTGTTTGCAACACTTAAGAATTTTGGTCTTAAAGACCACATATGTGGGCCATTCTTCGTGTTTCACAATCTATCTACCATCTATCTTGGACCAAATTTTTGTTTTCTCTTCTCTACCTAGTTAGTCTTTGTCACTAATGATAGTACATAATTAAGGGGAAGGTAACTTGAAGTACAAAGGTCTGGGAGTATGTATCAGGGGTGGGATAAGGTAGAGGAAGGGGAAATAACATAAAATGCTTTTTGCAGAAGGAGATTCTCTTCTTCAGAAGCATATGCACTCCTTTACCTCCCAAGCTAAGAATTATGAAACCATCCTTTTGTTACACAAGTAACCTGATATTTGCATTCTCTCTCTCTCTCTCTCTCTCTCTCTCTCTCTCTCTCTCTCTCTCTCTCACTGCAGTCCTTCTCTCTGCAAACAGACCTCCAGTGAAACACACATATAAATACATGATCACCCCACATACATACCTCTGCCAATTCTTCTCTCACATGTAAACTTTAGGAAGTTCCACTCTAAATAGTTTTCAAATCCAAGCTGCCACTTTGATTTCATCAAATCAAGCCCTTGTTGAGATCAAACCTTTGAAATGAGAAAAGATTTTTAATCCATTTACACCAGATGGGGTCCAAGTCTCCCGTCTTGAGAGCAATACAGAATTAGGAATTCTGAAACCCTTTCCCTACTTCTACCTCCCACATATCCAGCATCTTTAACAGCTACTTTAATCAAATTGTACCCAGCACTTGCATTTGAACAACATCAAGGAAAGAATGTTTTTTATAAACCAGTCCTGCTGCAACTGTTGCTATACTTCAGTGACAAAATGCTGCCTTTTTCTATAAAGATCAGCAAATAAAAATGAAAACAGGATTTATGGAGAGTAAGCCTGAAGTTAAGTCTTTCAGTAAGGGCTAACAAAATTAAGAAAATTACCAACATTATAACAGAGGGATATTTTGGTAATAAGCTTGAAACCTTTATGTGGAGGATAAATAAATAGAAATGGCAAGGTTCATCATAGGTATTGAAATTTTGAACTTAAAAAAATCATTGTCAAAGATGATTTTATGTTTATTTTCATCAGAACAGAAATATTGTTTGTGACATAACACCTGCATTCAATTTTATTTTCTTATAAATGACACCTTGAAGAATTATTAAATTTCATGTTATTCGCCTTTTCTTCTGCTGACACTTGCTAGAGAACAAAGATTGCATTTTATGTTCTCAGATTCAAATTACAACATAAGGTAATGGGTAAAGTTATGTGCTACACAAACAAAGCTGGATAATCTACTCTTCAGAACAAAATCCATGGGGATGAGGAGTTTGGGTGTTGTAGTTGGTGGATGGCATTGTGTTCATTCAGAATCTATGTGAAAAGCACATGTACCTCTCCAGAACCTGTTTTGTGACTCCTGAAATGTGATCAAGGCACTACCTGTGAGAAGGGGCCCTAAGAGTGATAAAGGCTATTTGTCTTTTGTGGCATCTACAGCTGGATCTCCTCCAATGTCATCTCAAGCTTAAGCAAATATATTAGATTTAAAAAAACAATAAAATAAAATAAAAATTTTTAGGGTTTTTAGAATTAACAATAGTTGGAATTTGCATGTAACAGGTAATATATGAAAAATGTTATTCCTTAGAAATATAGAACCTTGACATTTGCTGGCAGAGAACAGTAAGGAGGGAAGAGAAAAGAAACAAATGAGTGGGCAAGCAAGGAGGGGTGTTGATGAAGAGCAATGAACACTTGACATCTCAGGTTTCCATTATGGGAAGATCCCTGAGGAATTTTATCACAGTGCGCTCTAGTCCCCAAAAGTCACTTCACTCTCTTGGAAGGTTAAGATTGCAGTCAACTCAGTGAGTGCCTCGCCCATGTCCCCTGGGCCCATTCCATGGTGGAGCACTCCAGCCTAGCTGCCAGAGGCAACACTGGTATCTTTGCTGTGGAACTATTAGAACCCACTTTACCTGAAACACTGAGCCTGGGAATAGATGTCCCTCCCAGGTGCCACCTTAACCAATGACACAGAAATGCGGGGGCAAAAGTACCACAGTTCCTCTGCCCCTTGGTTGGGATCACTCTGCAGTATGTGTTTTATGTATTCCTAGAGTTTTCTGGTGAGATTACAAGTCAGTTGCCCTCGGTATTAGCTAGCTTAATAAGGCACCCCTTTTTTGGTGCCTTTTCTTTTCTGTGTCACCCCACACACACACCCCTGCTTCACCTCCCTGCATCTCAAAAAAAAAACAAAAGAAAGAAAGAAAAGAAAACAGAAAAGAAAAGAAAGAAAGAAAAAATAAGCACTCCCCACACACAGAAAAAAATAACTACAGTCCCTTAAACCATGTCTCAGGCTCTGCTTTTGGGGGAACCCAACTAATAGTGGGGACCTGTTTAGAATCATTGCAAAGAGAATACTTGGTTCCCTAGTCCTCAAGCAGTAACTAGAAACGGTAGAAATACCATCTGCATGCAGTGGAAAGAACCTTTCCGAAGCTAAAAGCCCACTCCTATCCCTTACTAGACAGGTTCCATGGGCAAAGACCTCTTTGTCACTGAGCCTCACCTCTAAAGTGTAAAGAACATCTCCCCTTCGGAGCCACGTGAAATGATGCATTTACAAGGAGCTACGTTCCAAGCAGGTTTGCAATACCTGATGCTCCTTCTCAAGCTCACTCCACACATCTTCACTTTTGCCTTGGGCCCCTCATGTTCCATGGTGGTCTACCTGGCAAATGCCCAGCTCAGAAGAGCAGGGGAATTAACATGCCTGGGACAACCTTGACCTCTGGGAGAGATGGAACTCATGGATCAATGCCCCTATCTTAAAGCAGATAATTCTAGGAAGCATTTAGGACACTTCTCAGGAAGCCTAGGTGGAATTGAACTGCCTTGCCCATGGGGACAACTTTGACAATTCACCATTATATTGGCCCCATTTCCTTTCTTGTCTCATTCTCCCGCTCCCTCCCTCCTGCTTCCTGGGATCACACCCCAAATAAACTGTCTGTACCCAGGTCCTTCTCTCAGGGTCTTCTTTTGGAGGAATCCATGCTAAGACATGTAAGTTGGAAGTTTTAAGTTAACATCATATTTGAGATTGTTCTATCTGATAAACAGGTGTCCATGAAATCCTGTAAGAACACATTCATTTAAACAAGAACACCACAGCAGTGGCCTGCATGAGAAGCATCACATAGCTTTCCAATTTCCTCTTTGCAAAGTCTTCAGACCAGTTTAGGAGTTACGTGAGGACCTTAGAGGCTAGCTCTTTAGGGAAAGGAGGAGGAAGGATCAGGTTTGTGCAGAGTCATCTATGTCGTGCCTGGTCTCCCTGCCACTTAGATAAAAACAAGGGCGACCTCATTCACACTTATTACTTTGCCACTCATGGGGCAGAGCTTCAGGGAACTCCCTAATCCCAGGGTACCCACTGCCCCCCAAGAAATACAAAGTCATCTTGCAATATCCCCTTCATTCAAAGCTCCTAATTATTGACATAGGAGTATTTTACTTGTTGTTCATAGACCAAGAAAATAGAAACTTTGCTCTCGTTTTAGGTATTCTCGCAAAAGCACCTAATATATATATATATATATATATATATATATATATATTATATAAAACGTGACATCTTTAAACGTTACCATCAACAATTCTACACACGTTGTGTCTACAAAACCATTGTTTTTTTTATTGTACACTGATCACATCTTCCACTTCGACAACTACTCTCAACTTCATGAGGTGGCTTGATTAAATGTGTGGATCTTTCACAGGAAAGTGTTGCCTCCATGTGGCCTACCTAGGTGGTCAGAAGAGCAGGGAGGGAGTGGAGTAGTGTGTAGGCAAAAGGGGTTCCTCTAAAGAAGGGGATCCCTTAACCCACAGAAAATGCTACCCAGACTCATAAAACCAACAGCTTATTCTTTCCTTTCACCTCACTGAAGAAACATGATAGTAGGCTTTCATTTCTCACATTGCAAACATTTCTCCCATCTCCTGGGGAGATGCAGAGTATATGCAAATAGAAAAATGTGACTTTCTTTGTTTAGGTTGCATTTTTATATTTTTTAAAGTAGAGAGGCCTTTATTTGAAGTTAAAGTTTAATTTTAGCTTTCTCTCTCTGGCTATGAATATTTACTGTGCATTCAGGAGCTATGAGGGATATTACGAGGTCATCTATGTATGGTGTTGCATTTGTACATTAGAGGAAAGCTCAGGAATGGAGAGTTGATGCTTTCAGTTTGCTGGAACTCTCTTTATATCCCTTCTCCCCCAAAGAGAAAAGAGCAGTAGCCACAGCCATGCCAGTGTTTAGCTTTGGAAGGTAACTAAGGCTTGCCTGCTGCTCTTGACCTGGGAGTGCGGGCGCCAAGCCTATGGGCTGTCCAGAGGAAGGGAGTGAGTTAGGAGCAGGGGGTGGAGGGAAGGGAGCATTTATACACTTGGAGAGAGGTGCTGCTTGAGTTCAGGGTTGGGGGATTCAACTCAGGTCATAGGCAGGAGGGAGGGGAGGAGGAGGAAGAGAGAGAGAGGAGGAAGCAAAAAACGTGGGGGGTGGGGTGGGGGGGGAGAAGAAAAGGCACTTTTTTAAATAGCTCTTTTCTGAAAGGCCCATCATCTCCATTCACTGTGTCTCAATAGCGGGGGCTCAAAGCACAGCCCCGTGCGGGCCAACTTCTGCCTCTCCTGGGATGGTCACTTCCCAGGAGGAAAGTGAAAGAGCAAAGGGGAAATAGTAGGAGAGGCAGGGAGGAAGGAGGACGGGGGAGGGAGGAGGGAGAGGCAGAGGCAGAGGGAGAGGGAGAGGGGTGGGAAGGAATGGAGAAAAAAAGAGAAAGGGGTGAGGGGAGGGGAGAGAAAAGAAAGGGGCAAACCCCCTTGCTGACACGGGGCATAACTTAATTTTCACGGTGCTGGGACAGCTGTATCGTGTAATCTGCCATGGCATGCCATTAAAGCTTCAATGACTTTACTGACCCAGAAGGGAAACTCAGACCGTGGAGAGGCTTTTGAAAAGAAGTGGTGATCTTTCACGATTTATGAGCTTGTCTTAAAGAAACAGACTCCACTCACTTTAAATTAATCACCCTTTCCAGGGTGCATAGAAATCGGGGTCTCTGTGCTGCGCCTTGCAGAGGCCTTGAGAGCTGGGTCCGCTTGGACCCCGCTGCGCGGTTGGGGGCGGAGGTGAGGGTGGCGGAGGTGATGGCTGAGGTGGAGGTGATGGCAGCCTCGGAGGTGAAGGCGGTGGACCGGAGGGCTTTCTAGGCTGTTGCCTTCCCGAGACCCGCGCCCCCGCAGAGGCCCGGGGCAGCACGAAGGGGGCGGCGGAGCGGCAGAACCTGTAACTTGCAAAGGAGGGGCGCAGTGTCCTCAGAAAGGAGGCCGGGAGGTCAGAGCAGGCATAGCTGGCAGGAGGTGGGCGGAGGGCATGTGTGTGGTGGGGAAAGGCCTTATTCACGTTCTTGGACTTGCATTCATTGTGCAAGAAGAAAAAAGAAACCAGGAGAAATATCAGGCATTTCACACCCGGATGAAATGCGAGACCTCCCGTGTGATTAAACCGCTGAAAGGAAAAGTGAGGTATTAGCAGACCTACTTTCTCCTCCCTCATTTTACATATTTCTGAGAACAAAGGGTAAAAACCTCATCCTAATGGGCATACACCTATTGTTTAAATTTTAGCTAAGATATATCTTCTCAAAAGCAACGTTTTGGAGAACTGATGATCATAAAGTAATTAACCATCATGTCCAAGTGGGAAAATTCCAGAGATATTCTTTAACTTAGTAAGACCAAGCAAATGATTGCATTTGTCTTCGAAACACCTTTGCAAAACTAAGTAAGAGCTTTCTCTGGGCAATTGAGTAACATCTGCAGAGGCAGGACATGTCAATAGTAAAGAGTCCCACGCATAAGGCTTTCCCTTCATTTCATTGGGGGTTCCGTTTGTACCCATTCTGTATGTCCCTGGTGGTGTTTTAGCACGTTTTGGAGCCTTCTCCATTTCTATGGTTTCACTCACTGGTTACCTTTGAACAGCTTCAGATGCACTGAAGGCTACTCAGCTCCTTCCAAGACCTACTCCTCAATAAAATGCAAACCTTTTCTGGCGGTAGAAATGGGAGCCAAATAAAAAGAAATTGCAAGGCCAGCAGATAGAGTAAATCTGTTCTTGCTATTTTTGGTAAAATATTGTATCTTGTGTCTGGGGAGTGATTAGAACAACCCCCCTTCTGAAAGTGATGTTGGTCCATATTTTAAAAGTTTGGTGGCAGTCAACAGACTTCTCAGGATTCATGGACAGAGATGAAACGAAGGCAGTAGCAGCCACGCTATTGGGATGCTCATTCAGGGTCCAACTGACATAACCCGGCACCATCTATTATTCCTTAACCGTTCAGAGCTCATCCGCGAGTTGATGCTTAAGATTATCACTTTGTTTTAAAAGTGTTTTGGTTTTGGGGTTGTTGATTTGAGGAAGAATCAAAAAAGGAAAAATGGTTTCAAAACACAACAGATTAGTGAGGAGCATAAAAGTGAAAATGATCCTCAAAAAATGCCTCCAGGTGATCATCACCAGGTCAGTTTTATTGCTCCAATAAAAAAAAGAAAAAAGAAAAAAATTATTCTGCAGCACAGAAACTTCAAAACACAACGTGGAAGGAGAAGACACTGGTGCTGATATCCAATTTAGCTTCACACTTACTACTAATAAAGACCCCCGACACCCACAATACGTCCTTGTGTAAGATTGTAGGTAGGGGTCTGAACCCTTTTCTTTTCTCATCTCTTAGAAGCAAAACAGAAAGATTATTTTAAGAAAATGTAAGCAAGATTCAGGAGTTCCAAGTATCAGGTCATAAAAAAGACTTTCATGTCGATTGTAAAGCTATGACAAGTAGTTCAATTTCAGTCTGCAATAGAATATATATTTTTACCCAAACCAAACAAAATATAATACATCATTTAATAATATAGTCATCCACAAATAATGATTTTCCTTACACAACTAATTTACAGTCACTTAGGGCATTAGCCATATTAACCGGGAGAAAGTCAAAACTTATTTTCATGTACTACTGATGTTATTGAATTTTTATGTTAGAAATAAATTTTATAATCTACACAAATATATTTATATATAAAATAAAAAAATTTTATTGAGATAATTTAAATCACAGTCCATTAAAATTGATAATTGATGACAAATATTCTTAGGGGGTTTCGTTGAATTATACATTAGATTGAAAAGTGCTCTGGCAAATGACCAAAGATGGAGATGCTGATAAAGTTGACGGGAATCCGATGGAAACTTTAAACAGGTAGAAGGATTTGACTCAAGAAAGGCACTTGGGTCCCCTCCTGGTGCTAGTACCCTCAGCTCTGTTCAAAGGCAGATCCCGAAGCACATGGTACAAAATTTACTGGAGGAGAGTGTGATATTAGAAAATGTCCCCAAACTCTTGCTTCAGAATGAATTGAAATTATGCAATTATATGCAATAAGTGTCCAACTGCCTTTTGTCCTACTCTCTGGGCCAAAGAGGTGGCCAGTGGAGAAAGAATCTAGAATTCATGCTATTTACATATACCACTGGGATAAATTCCAACAAAGGCTATCTTTCATGGGGGGAAATTTTTATGGTACCCCCAGGAAGTAGTCTCTGCATTGTCTGGGGCCACGGAAACTGCAGCACATCTGGAAGCTGGTGTTTTAAAATGTGAGTTTTGTTGTCATTCAGGAATAGTAAGGCCAACAGATCAGGAGATGAATATCAATGAAAAGATAGTCACTTACAGTTCCCAAGAAGAGAGGGCACGCCATGCCATGCAGAGCCAGATGGGGAAGCACCAGAGTCGGTCAAAGGCAGAGGGAGTGGGAGAAAAATACAGGTAAGAGTCTTTATTGTGGTTCCTGCAGGAAGGAAATGGGCAATGCAGGGTAAACAGGGTTTAGGATTGGCTGCTTTGAATAATTTCATCAGACTCTGGGGTGCAGGGAATGTCTCTAGTTGTCTGGGGCCTGGGCCTGGTGTGATTAGGGTAGGGAATAGTAACCTGGAGTGTGCGAGTCCAGTAAAGGAGATAGTAGTGGTAGGGGTGGTGGGGTTGACTGGCTCTGAATTGGCTTGTTTGCTTATGAAACGTGCGCTCACGGGTGAGTCCTTTGCTGTCTCTAGTAATTGGCTAGCCCTGGGAGGGGCAGTCCCTCCTGAATCAGCAAGAACCAGGATGTCAAAGAATCAGAAATACAGAAAATAAAAAAGACACAATTAATACAACTGGTCACTTTAAAGCCACTGGATAGATACCTAATCTGGTGATTTGTAACTGACTATTATGACATGGGGGGAAGGAAAAATGGAGGCAGATCATGCATAATCCACCAATTGCTCACCTTTCCCACAAATGCATATTAAGTTGCATGACTATATCAGGAAACTCCACTTTTTATAATAACACAGGACTCAGAATTCCTTAGTCAAATACAGGGAAAGATCACAGTGGTCAGAAATGGAAGCTGAGCCACGCAGCTCGAATACTGGTCTCTTTCTCTTTCTAGGATTCATATTCCCCTTGGTGTTTTTGGCTGAAAATGTCTGCTACCATGCTATTAGATTCAAGGAATTGCTGGTTTTCCTTTAATGATCTGGCCCATATATGCTCCTCCCTTATAATTGGCTGCACAGGGGCAGCCGGTTAGCTCAGTTGGGTAGAGCGTGGTGCTAATAACACCAAGGTTGCTGGTTTGATCCCCACATGGGGCACTGTGAGCTGTGCCCTCCTTAAAAAAAAAAAAAAGGCTGCACAGTTGGAATGTTCAAAAAGACTTCTCAAGGCAAGGATAGAGCAAAAGAAAAAAATAAATGGCACTATCTTATCTGTTCCTGGCTTATAAAATAGAGAGCACTTGTGTTCAGCACCTTTGATGCACCTCTGGGGTCCCCGTCTGTCCAGAGTCTAGGTTGTGGCCAACTCAGGACATTGTCTCATACCGACACTATCCAGGAGTGAACTCCTAGACATTCAAGTTTCTCAAAGTAAAGGCCAAGAAAAAGAGCCTGTAACAGCTCTTCCCTCTATCTCAATCCCAGTTTTCTAATTCCTGTTTCCTGTCTGAGGAATCCAGTCTTTACCTGGGTGAAGATTCTTTACCCACAGGGATTTCGCCTCACCAGTGAAGGATGCAGCAGAACAAACGTATCTCAATAACACATAAACATTCGTAATTCTAAGCTGGCCCCCCAAGATTCCAGCCCCATGGTGTACGCACCCTGTGTAATCCTTGGGACCTGTGACTGTGATGAAATAGTTAAGATTCTGTTATATGGCACAGCTGGCATTAAGGACGGGAGATTCTCCTTGGGGGGCCTGACCTACTCAGGTGAGCCCTCACCAGGGATTGGGCTCTTCCTGGTGAAACAGATTTGAAGTGTGACAGGGATATAAGAATGAGTCTCCATTGCTGCTTTCAAGACAGAAGGACCACATGGCATGGACTGTGAGCAGCCTGTGACAGAGGCTCCTGGTTGACAGACAGCAATGAAACTAGGAGCTCAGCCCCAACACAACCACAGGAACCGGATGTGAGCTTGGAGAAGGGCACCAAGCTCCAACTGAGAGTGCAGCCTGGTCAACACGTTGATTTTAGTCTTGTGAGACCTGGAGCAGAACACCTAGTCACTGCCTGGGTTTTTGACTGACGAACTGTGAAATAATAAATGGGTGCTGTCATCTCATTTCTTATACTCATTTCTAGTGTGCAAAAAGGCTTACATCATCTCAGTTTGTGCCAATGTCATTTTATCCTAATTGTTTGTCAGTAAAGTTATGTTTATGCATAATGATGTATAGAAAATATTTCAGAGGTAATTTCTCTTCATTTTATGTTTCTTTCCAATGGATTCTTTAAATGTTTCTGCACCACAGATTTCTCAAGATGGTTATTCTCTTTAACCAGCTAACTCAAAGACCCATATTATTTAACTATAAATTGTACAAATTGTACAGTGTAGTCCTTCCCTAATTTAACTGCTAGTCTGCATTTTAACATTATTTGTTTTTCTAAAGCCGAGCACCTCTATAGGTCAATTTGAAGATGACTGGAGAGTTAGCTGATTATAAACCTCCCCCTGGCAAACAACCTCTGGCATATTTATAAAGACAAAAAATTCTTAAATGCATTTACAATAAGTCATCTCAGGTAAACCACAAAACCTCATGTGTGGTAGCCATTTGCTTAGTTTAGCTGGTCTGAAAGATTTGGAACAAATCCTTATTTGGAGGATAAGGATTTGAGGAAAATGCTTAGCCTCCATTTCTCTTTCTTTGCGCACCCCAAATCAAAACCATCCAACAATCCAGCCCTTCCTGAAATGCCTCTAGTGGTCTGTGCCACCTTTTTCAAAGTCTTCCTTCCAAATACAAATACAGGGGACTGGGAGAAATCTATTCAGTGAAGTCACTACTGGGGATGATTTAAACTGCTGGGAGAAGAAAAATCATAACAGGTTTGGGGTGCAGGCTGGTGTTGGGAGAGGGGTGCAGGGAGATAAACTCCACTTCTGTCCTCTTTGCAAGGCCCCTAATGGCTTGCCACTTCCTCCAAACATCACGTTTCTAAAGCTAATACCATGGTTAACCACTACTGTTGATATGTCTTGGATTTAGATAAAGATATAAGCACACTTTGTATAAAATTCTCATTTTATAAGAACCAGCTTATAGCCATACCTTCTTTTTCTAACCTGAATGAAAACAGAAAATATCTGCTACGCTTTGGTAAGAATACTTTAACTTTACTCTGGACCCTAATGCACTGGGTAATTCCAGTGGCCACTGACCCTCAGAGACTCGCTCATTAACACCAAAACTCCTCTCAACCCTGTAAAGCATCTTTCAGCTGTGGATAACACACTGCAAGGTCTAACTTTCAAAGTGAGATACGATAGTAATTTCCAGGATAATTGCTCTGGACAGAAAAGAATTTGAGAGAAGGTGCCTCTGTAGATACCTGCCTGGCCCAGGACCTCACCCCAGGAGAGCTGGCCTTGTATCCTGGATGCCTGGGAATCTGGCCACAGCTGAATAGATTAGTAGTTAGACAAGAAGAGAACTCTTCCCAAGCAGCTTGTCTTTGGGCTGGCCAGCAGGCCCCAGGGGATCTGCCTAACCAGGAAACGTGACTCTGTTTATAGGATCAACTGGAGCTGAGGGTGGGGGGTGGGGCAGGGGGTGGGAGGCTGACTTGCAACCAAAACCTGCCGACAGAGTTAATAACCCAGAGGAGGGAAAGCAGAAGTCACTGAGTTAGCAGAAGCCTTAAGTTATGTGGACAATCAGGGGGTCAGAAGTTATAGGCAAAGAAAAGCCTAGATCTGTGTTTCTTCGAACTTTAATGTGCAAACATAACGTCCAGGAATCTTGTGAAAATGCTGATTCTGATTTGATAGTTCTGAGGTGGGGCCAGAGATTCTGCATTTCTAACAAGCTCCCAGGTGACACCAGATGTTGCTGGTTCATAGACCACACTTGGTAGCAAGGGTCTAGACAAGCAATAATTCTCAGCCTTGTCTGTGCACTAGAATCAACTGGGATGTGTGTAAAAACCCAGTCACTGGGGAGGGGCGCTGGGCATCAGTCTCTTAAAGCCCCAGGTGGTTACAATGTACAGCCAAGGTTGAAAATCATTGCCCAAGAGGGAGGTTAGTTAATGGTTGAGAAGCAGTAGACACTGAACCAACCCCATCTCTGAGTGTCCAGAAAGGAGCAGCAGGTGTCTATTTCTGATGACATGACACTTCCTCCATCTCTTCAACATATGCTCTGGTTCCATGAGGCATCTGCTTTTGTTTTCATTACCATCAGTCTAGGTAGCACAATGTATCTCTTTTCCTGGCCCGAAGGAAGCATTTAGAGAGAATGACCACAGGGATGGTTCCTTCCCTTCATCTACAAAGTGTACAACTGGGACCGGAGGGCGTCAATGTCAGCAATCCAAAGTCTCATGGGTAGCGGTGCCATTTCCCTACAATTCTGCATTCACATGCCCCCACAGTAGCATTCTGTGGCTGATGCTTTTATAGAAATATCTTTCTTCTTCTTCAAAAGCAGGTGAATAAATGCTTCAAGCCATGGCATAAATCTATATGCTTTTAAGATCCTGCTGAGCAGGCAGCAGCTTCATCGTGTCTATTTTCTGACACTTTTCAGCAGAAGAAAGCATCTCTAACATTCCAAAGGGGACAGAAGTGCAGCTGTGAAAGCACTTTGAGAACCCAAGACAAAATATGCTGATCTTTTGAAGCAGAAACAAGTTTCTACAAAATAAGCCAGTCTTTTTGTTAATCTGGGAGTAATGATGGTACAGGATACTGGAGGAAGTATGAGCTAGTGCACCCGTCTTTCAGGAGCTAGTAATCAGACTACATAGAAACAAAGGCACCTACGTCACTTATTTGGAGAAACAATTTGTTTGGTAACAGGCAGAGAGCTCAAGCAATGAGACATCATTTGAAGTCTTGATTTTTTCGCACCTTGAATCCCAGAATGGATGTATACTTATTACGAACATAGTCTCTGACATTAGATGGATCAGAGACCAAAGCCTGGGCTTACACTTACTATATAAATTGGGGCCACATCTGAGCCAAATTCATCCATCTGGGGAAATAGTTGTAAGGACAAACCCAGGTAACGCCTGCCACAGAGAAGGTAGTTAGCCAATGGTAGCCAATGGTCTTCACTGTTAGGGAGTGGAAAATTAACAAACGCTTTCAAGCAAGGGAGTAATGTGAACAATACCAAGAAACATGTTTTAAAAGATGAATGTGGCCACAGTGTAAATGCTCTGTTGGAAGCTGTATTGGGGTAGAGCCAAATTTCAGAAAATAACATTTTTACCCATTTAGTATTAGTCCTCTTGCAGAGTAACCATCAAGTAAGTACCAATTTTGAACCCTTTCTCCATGTTGAATTTCCCCAAGATCATGGAATTTCAAAGATTGACCATCTCTGGGGCTGGCCGGCCAAATGGGAAGTCAAGAGAGCTGCATTATGTTTCTTCTTTCAGTACAGCAAATATCTTTGCAATAGTTCAATAGTTTCTACCACAAGGTAAATGTGTCCTATTATTAGTAGCTTCCCATTATATTTGTTTTCCCTGGAGTGCTTGAGATCTCCAGTACAAAGGGTACGACATGAATGTTGTGAATTCTTACTATTGTCCATAACTTTTATATGGTGACGCTCCATTTTGGACTTTTCCACCTACTGTTATAAAAACATGCTATCAACTTTAATTTGTTCGTGTAGTTGCCCTGCCATTTTTCATTTACTCAAAATACAGCATTTATGGTTTTCATTTATTCAGAGATTTTAAAAAATGATTTATGGTTGCTTCTCCAGACAAGAAAGTGGCAACAATTATTTTACAAGAGTGGAATCGAGCAAATATTAGTATCACTCACTTGTGTAAAATGTGTAAAAAGAGCAAGGGACGATGGAAGTAAAATTTATATTCACCACTTCATATTCTAATGTTACAGATGGGGGATGATTGGTGGCAAACATTAATTTCCTAGGTGTAGAATATACAAAAAATGATTAAGAACAAAGCAATAAGGAACCTCGATGGTGGGAAATTTCTCAATATTTTAGCATTACAAATTCATATTTCCCTTGAACGAATAATTCCCTGCTTGGAATGTTTCCTATGACTATATTTGTAAGTGCTTAAAATACATTAACAAGTAAGCAGAGTGTCTTCAACTATGTGCTGGATAATAAACAGGCCACAGAAAAAAAGGGTAAATTGGTGTCTCTTGAGTGAGATGAATTGGGGATGTGGTTTGCAGTCATGACTCAGGAGGGGAAGAGAACAGTGGATGAAGGAAGATGCCTGACTTCAAGTGGCTGAGGGCTGTGGAGGGAAATCCCAGGTTAATACTGCACAGCACCAGAGGTCTGAACCTTTGGGCGGAAATGACAGGGAGGCAATTTTTGCTCATCCTGTACAATGACCACTTCTTCCAGTTTCTGCATTTGATGCTTTGACATCTGGAGTACTGCAAGGACAGCCTTTCCCAGTGCTAGCTAATTCCTAGAAATAACAATTTGCCTATGAGTGTGCCTTTCCTGTACAAACCAACTAATCCAGAGCCTGCACCCCATCTACCTCCTTTGTGGGTTTCTCATATTCTGGGAGAACTATCCACCTGCCTCGTCACCTCAGGACCAGATAGCAGACATCAGAGATAGCCCTTACATCTCAGAGCCCTCTGCAATTATTCAAACCAGCCAACCCTAAACCAGCTAACCCTGCCTTCCCATTCCTTCCCATGGAAACCACAATAAAGGCTCTTGCTCACCATCTCCCCTCACTCCGTCTGCCTCCTGACTGACCCTGGTGCTTCCCCATGTAGCCCTGTGTGGCATACGGTGCTTCCTGTTTCTAGGGAACTGTGAGTAGAAACATTTCTTCCTTCACGACAGTCCTTTCTACGCCTGTGTGTTTTACCATACCTGATTAAAACAAATCTCAAATTCAGTTTAAAACATCCCTGAAAATAACTTTGAAATAACTAGAGCTCTTTTGGAAATGCAATGGGCCTCAATGGATATAGCATTTCTCAGTCCAGAAAAAGAGTAATCACAAGCCAGCAGTCCAGAAAATGAAGTTGAATGGTGTGTGTGTGTGTGTGTGTGTGTGTGTGTGTGTGTGTGTGTTGGGGCAGGGGGAGGAAGTTAGTGTCTTAGATAACTTGTAACTTTCCTCTTGTGTGTATTATTCTCTATAATCAGGCACATCCAGTATGAGTACTCTGTCATGTTTCTTATTTCTGTGCTAGGCACTTATATTCAGATTTGTACACCATGTTCTGGCTGGTGCCTAGCACACTGCTAATACTTTTAAAAGATTAAGCCTCAACCATATCATGCTCTCCTGTCATGAGTAGCATATAGTGTGTCATTTTGTGAATGTTCCTAATCTCCCTTTGTCTGGCATGCTTGCCTCAAAATAGTGGTGGGGCAGGTGGAATGGAGGGCTCAGTGGGGAAGGAAAGCCATCATTAACTAGCATTGGGGTTGAGTTTCTCTCTCATCTGGTACTACTACTACTGTGAGGAGCTTCTTACTGTGGGTCACAGCCACCACCTCAGGATGCGGTCTCTGAGTCAAAGCTGGTTGGAAAAAACAAAATACAAACAAAAGGAAAATATGACTGGAGTTTGGGAGCCAGCAGTAGGATTTAGTGGCAGTCTCAGAGTTGACCCTTTGGAATTCAGTAGGGAGGAGATCAGAGCAAACATAAGTCAGAAGCTGGATAAGTACATTACTGTGTAATTTGTGCAACAACTTGGGGGTTCCCTTGGCTGGTGGGAAAGTGTGTCAGGTTGGTTCAAAGGGTCAATGAAGGCCAAGGGAGCACCTGTTGTAGGTTGAGATCCCCTGGGAGTACATTCTGAGTGGGCAGGAAGCTTATTGGGGAATGCTGTCAGCATCAGCATCTGCAAGGGGCCAGAGGAGCAGGAAGGGAAGAGGGAGAATTTGGACTATAATGCGGTCATAACCAAGGCCCCAGCTAATCCTACAAGTAGTTCTGGAACTGGGGTGATTGTTCAGAGCTGTCCAGAACCCAGGCAAGGAAGCTGGGCTTTTGTATGTCCTCCAGTGATCTGGGCTACTTGGGGACAGCAACCTCACATCCTGCCAAAGGCAACTCCTGACGATGCAGCTATGAACATTGGCAGCCAACACTCAGGAGAACCGGGGTACTTCCATCTTAGAAGAGAAACTGGGTGACACGCCAGCACCCACCCAGCACCCTATCAACACTGGCACATGCTGATCGGAATTGCAGATTCTACAGTCAAAGTCTTTGCATCTTCTCAAAGCAATGTCAAAAATATTAAGCTCTGGTGGACCCGGGAATGGAATGATCCAAAGCTGTCATTGAGGGGCTCTCATAGCTCCTGTGAAGGTCTGCAGCATCCACATAGGACTGGGAGATGATAATCTAAGGATATTCCGAGGAGATGATATTCTAACTGGTAACTGTGGACGCAGCTAAGCCAGGCAGCACTGTCACCATAGGCTACACTGCTATCTGGCTGGGAAGTGACTTCAATCAATGGAAAAGCTGAAAGACCTGCTGTAGGCACCTGAAATGTGTTCACCGGATGCAGTTCACCCTTCCGGGGCCTCCTGTGCACTATTTCCCAGGTCCCTCTGACTTCAGAGTGTGAGGATTTAAGTCAGACAGGTAGAAGCAATGCAAAACCAGTTGCAGGTCCTCTGTGATACCCTGCCTGCCTCCTATCTCATCCTCCTCAGCACACATGCAGACAGGCACGCACAGGCACCAAACGGCTCTCCCATATCCCGCATTTCACAGATCTCCTGCTGAAGTTTCTGACGAATGCTAAGTTATTTGTTCAGAAAGATTTTATGGCTCTCATAAAACGTCAATTACAGTTTTAAAATAACTTGTAGTTTTTCTGTAACATGATGCTGCCATCTTGGTTCCCAGAGGGTGTATTAAATTCGAGTAGCAATAACAAATCATTTAAGCAATAAATAAATAACCTGAGACTGAGCGTTGTTAAGAGTTAATAGTCTCCCATACACTCAATAGAGGGTGAGGCTCCACTCAATTAAAGTGACCCCGGGAGGAGGGGGGGGGGGCAGGGGCCAAACTGCACCCAGTTGTTTTGTTGAAGGTATTCAACCCCGCACACATTCATTTCCTTCTTTATGTTGTCTCTTTTCAGCAGGCAAGGCTCTCCGCATTCCCTGGGCCCAGAGAACAATTACGGTACAGTCTCAGAGAACAGAAAGAAAACTGGGGTCATAAATATGTTAAATGGGTGCGTGGGTTTAAGTGGCTTTGTAAACGGAACACGAAGGAAACCTCAGACTAATTAATGAATATGAAGCAGTGGGAAAGCTGGAAGGTTTTGGGGGAAAGTCTTGTTGTGGGGTGACGATGCAACATCTATATGATTCTTTTACTCCAGGAAGGTACACTTATTTATTTTAGAATTTTTTTTTTTTTAAGATCTCAAAGTGTCTTGATGGGTAATAACAGATATGGGTTACAAAAAAAAAAACATTTAAAAGATAAATCTTTTTTAAATTGTAGTTTCTCTAATCCAGTTATAACCTCGGCCTGAAAGAATGGTTTTACAGACATTTAAAAAGTGTTGTCCTTGTATTTTGAGAGAGAAACATCATGCTTTCTTTTAAAAAGGATGAATTATATACCTTTCATACAGAATCACAACTCGTTCAAATGTATGGACTCCTTCCTACTAAATGCCCTCTGTTAAATAAATTTCACAGAGTAAGATTTTAGGATGTGGCATTTCCATATGTTCTAAAATATTTCAGTTTTTCTGTCTGGAGAGTTTACTATTTTTTCATTTTTTCCTTTCTTCACCTCTTTCACCCTACCCCATTTTATTAGCACAAATAGTTATCTCTATGGGAAATTAAAGGTTGCCTGCATGTCTCATAGGACCCATTTTGAATCCACAAATGACTTTCTGAGATTGCTATTTGAGGCAAGCCATTACTGGGACCCTGAAAATGTCCCTGAACTTGGAGGATGCTCATACTGTAATGGCCCGCCCACCAGAGGCCAAGGACCAGAGGCCACAGTAGAGATGCATATGGACAAAGGTGAGAGAAGGGGGAGAGGAGACAGAGGGAAAGATTGAGTGGGGGGAGAGAGAGAGAGACACACACACACACACACACACACACACACACACACACACACGGAGACTCAATGGGGGGATGGGAAAAGTAGACAGGCACAAATAAAGCCACAGAGGGACACCAAGATAGTAAGAGGAAATAAAAACAAAAACAAAAAAACCCAGAAGCAATACATAGAAACGTGGCTGGCTCAGACTTCCTTGTTTAATTGACTCAATGGCCAAACTGTTAACAATGGCTTAAATTGAACCATTGATCTAATTTAGTTGTTATGATACTAAAATGAACAGGCTAACCTCTTGTTCTGGGCTGTTTCAATGGTCAAAGTTGCAACAATGAAAACAAACAAACAAACAAACAAAAAACCCTTTCTACATCCTGTCCATATTGACTCAACTAGCTTATTTTATTTTTATTGCATTTAAAGCTGCAGAATCACCTAATCACAGTCATTAAATGTACTTCATAAATGACATTTATTCTTCAACAAGTTTTATTAAACATCTACTATAGGAATGGCAAAGGATAAAGGTTTTGTGCAAAGAATGCAAAAATGTTTAAGAAACTATAATTGTCTGTAGACATTAAGGAAATACATATTCAGGGTGACATGTTAAACATGTCTGACTAATATAAAGACAAGAACTAAATAGCACAAGAAGAAAAACACAAGAAATGTCACAGAAGAAAGCTTGAAAAATTGCCTTAATGAGGAATACAGATTATAAATATTCTGAGGTCTGAAAAAAGAGGACTTCTTGGTGATAGTCTGTGAAGGTGGATGACCTGCTGTGGGTGTTCAGGGTCCTCTGGTTCCCCACTAGGTGGAGAGAAGGAAAGGCCACCTGGAGACCTTGGATTTGTATACCATCCATGTTTTCTTGTTTTATTTATAAGAAACCATGAAGAATGTAAATGTAGTCATATGATTTATATTTTTTCCTAAAATTTCAACTTCTTATATCACAAATTCAAAGAAAAGTTCACTAGCCAATGACATTAGCCACTAATGACATTATTCCATGGTGTCAACCTGGTGTTGCAAGTTGCTGTTAAGCAAAAAAATGACGGCAGTCCCAGATACCTTTCTCTTTATCACCATCTATGCAAACTGTCAAAATCTTGCCTTCTTTAGGAAGTGGTCCTCCCTCTATTGGACTGGAATGATGCCCAATGCCCCTCTCTTCTGAATACCTGGGGGTTCTCAGAGGGTGATTTGAAAACTTAAATGTGTCTTGGATAGAAAAAGGAAGCAGAGCAGTGGTCATTTGGATCTGAGGGTGGGAACAGAGAATAACTAAATGAACACAAGGGAACTTTGCGGGTAATGGACACGCTCTATAAGTTTTGATTGTGGTAATGGCTGCACATCTCAGAAAGTTTATTAAAATCATTGAATTGTACAGTTACTACGGGTGAGTTTTATGATATATAAATTATTTCACTAAAGCTGTTTTCTTTTTTTAATTAAAAAAAAAGCATCTACCAGGCCGGGATGGTAATGTAAAGGGGATACAGGTTATATTTTTTGGATGTAGACACACTCTTTTTGCATAGTAAATGTTTAAGACTATCCATCAACCCCACAAAGAGAGCTATCTCCCACATTTCGTGAAACATTTTCTTGTTCCCTTTTCCATGTCCGATTTTGATGGAGACATGAGTATAGAGAAATATTTCCTAAATAAGAGGAAACCAGCATTGTGATCACATGACAAATGGCAATAATGATTCCCTACTGTGGGGCCATTGGCAATAGGGAGGGGTGGGACCTGTGGTAAACTGAATAGGCAGGCCCCCCACTCGGGCCAGACACCATGCAGCTCCATTCGTTGGGAAAATAGTGGCCCAACATTGCCAGATTTTCTATTTGTCCAAGAGAATTTTATAGTAAAATCTTCCAATTTTTAAAATGTCAGTTCAGACTTTTAAAACAAAACACTGTGTGGTCCAAACAAAATGAGATCAATTCAGTAGCTAAGCTGAAAGTTTGCAAGCTCTGTTTTATAGTCAGAACCTTACAATTCAGCACTTAATTGTGGATTTCCCACATTTGTTCACTGTTGTTTTATGGGGGCTAATTTTGACTCCTGAACTCTTTATAGTTCCTAGAGCTGTGGGTTGGGATAAGGGGTTGGGGTCTGATAAATATATATATATATATATATATATATATATATATATATATATATATACATCTGTGTGTGTGTGTGTGTGTGTGTGTGTGTGTGTGTGTGTATACTGGCCTCCATCACGTAGTCCCTGCTTTTGTGCCATATATATATATATATATATATATATATATATATATATATATAACAAATGCACAGTCAATGTTGTTGATTTCTTTAATATAATAAAATATTATTTAAACATTTTTTTGAAGGTTAGCTCAAATATGCATAATATCTTACCCATCTAATAATAGAAAGCCTGGGACTCAAACTGAAATCTATGTTGATGTTACTTTAAATGATAAAGAATGACTCCTCAGATTTTCCTTGGTGAAGTCTAGTCTATAAGTAAGTAAAAATGACATTGCTTTTATATTGGGCCATCATATTATTCCCAAAATACGGCAGAGGCTAGGTAGATTCTTATCAAATATTTTCTTTCTTTCTGGGTACACATAAAGACTCTATCCTGTCTCTTACAGTTAGAGATCATTTGACTGCATTCTAGGAAATACAGTGTGAGCAGATGTTATTTCTAGGACAGGGCACAGAAATCCCCTGCACTCCCTCTATTTTCATGCTATAGCATTTGTGGAAGCTATATGTTGAGGATGGAGTAATCATAAGATGAAAGGAGCCTGGGTCCCTGAGTCACAGCTTGAAGGAGAGTCACATGGGACAGCCATCTGACCTACATCAGACGGGAATGCAAGTAAAGTTTCCAGGTGGGAATTCCTGCCTGTTCTCAGGAATTATTTTCACTTTCCCGTTCCCGAATCCCAAGAAAAGTTGGTCGGGAAATCGGGAAAATCGGCTTCTTGAACCCAGGTGATAGGTATTATCGGCCATCACTTTGTGGAAATGATTCATCATGGAGAACAGAAAACAGTTTATATCTCGGGATTCGGGAACGGGAAAACAAAAAGGATTCCTGAGAACGGGCGCGAATTCCCGCCTGGAAACCCTAAACGCAAGTGAGAAATAAACATATTTGTATTAAACCACTGAAATTTGAGTATAGTTTGTTACAGCAACCAGCACTACTTATCCTGACTAATACATGCAGCTTATCTTTTCAGAGACAGTTTGTAAAAAAAAAAAAAATTACACCAAGAAGTGGTTCAGATCCTACTGATGTAATCAGTAACAACAATAATTACATACTTTTTGTAGTTAACAAAGCTCCTTTACACATTCTTTTATTTAATGCTCACCACATAACCCTGTGAGGATACAAAATGGGGCTTATCACCATAACAGAGGTAAACAGAAAGGTAAATGGGAAAAGCTGGGATTTAAATTGGAGTATTTTGAATCCTCATTTAATCCTCTATTCATCGACCACTGTTTCTGTTTAGCAGACAATCCTCAGAAAGATGGAAAGGATGCTTAACTTTGTTATCTGATTATTTTCTCATATCCACATTTCAATTTAATATTTATACTCAATATGCACGCTAAACCTTCAGCATGGCCTAGGTTCTTGTGCTAATGTTAATTATTATCCCGTCAGTTAAACATCTGTAACAAAAGAAGATGCTGTGCAACTTTATCTGCTCCATATTATAATATATAGAAACTTGGATTTTTACTGTGCAATGTATCTCCTGGGAAAGCATAGAATTGCTCAGAATTTTTCATCCATAAGTAAAGTACATAATGTATAATTATAAGTACAACTAACTAAGTTTTGTGATAATTTCTTTCTCAATTGGTGTGCAAACTGACCGTATTTTTTTCTCATTAAGGCAAAATGAAAACTATTCCATGAAAAAAAGTTAAAACACCTTCAAAACCGTGTTTCACCACAGGAACAAATGGAATACCATAAATGAATGAGCTCAGGGGATTTCCAAACTTTTATCCTCAAAGATCTCACTCAAATTCTACCTATTTGTTCAGGCTTTCTGTGCTCCTGTCAGTCTGAAGTAACATGTTTCAAATCCTTTATGATTATATTTTTTTCACTGTGCCCCTATGAATAGTCAACTGTGTACCGCATGGGTATAGTTCTCAACCAGGGGTAATTTTGTCCCCCAGGGAACATTTGGCAATATTTGCTGACCAGGACATGCTCAATGAATGTGCAGCCTGTGCATTTTCACAGGGCTACACGTTCAGAAAGGCCCTATACCTGGTTTAATGCTCTGCTGTTACCTTTAAAATTCCTAGTAACTTTATCTTTGCACTTGCATTTTGTAAGTGAAGTCTGATGGGACAATGGAGTTCGCACTTAAACAGAGGAGATACGTGCAGTATGTGTGGCTGCCTTTCCATGCCACCCCATTTGCATTCCTCATGTCCCATGAGGACAGAATTCTAGTGGGTCTGCGATGAGCGAGAGTTCAGCAAAACTCAAAGGTAATCCACGTTCAGCGAGTTTCACCTATGACTGAGTACTCGAGGGTGTGCAGAACCCCAACAGGCCACATTTTCTGTTTGAACCAGAACTTTCTTTGAGTGCAGAAAGAAGACAATGGCATTCCCAGAACCACAAATGCCTGAGAACCCTATCATATCCTTTCTTACTCATGTTGCTTCCCTGTATTAGCTCACCAGTTACCTGCAAATGATGACATAGGGGGAAAGGAAAGATAGAAGAATCTATAGTGCCTTTTCCTTTCAGACCTTCCTAACTTAGCAATGAGATGAAGGGCAAGAGTTTAAGAAGAACGTGAACATTTTACGCAGTATATTCAGTGTTATAGTAGGAATGAAATACGAGTTGTGTGATTTCGGTGATTCTGCATATGACATACATGCTCTTATATTTGCATTAAAACTGGTATTCTGGAATGACATTTTCCATTGCTGGCTGTTGTTTCACATATATTAGTATTCTCTTCCTCAATAGATTATAAAGGCTCTGGGCAGGGCAGTGTTCATGTCTCATACCTCTTTTCTAGTCCTTGGAGAACATGATAGATGCTCAGTAAACTTTTCTGATTGACCAGAATACCCATTCCAATTTTTTTCACTGTTTCAAACAACCAGAAGTTGATCACCCTTATCATTAGGTACTCCCAGAACTTCTTTTCTCTTCTGTGCCTTTTATTCTTCAGTCAATCATTAAGCATATTTTAGCGATATGAGACCAAAACAATATATCTACCATGCAGCTATTATACAATTCCAGGCCGCTATCTGATTATTCTGGTGCCTGTCTCTATCTTATAAGAACATGACAACACCAAAAGTAAAGGTAAACTCCTAAGGCAATAAAAATAAAAATTAAAAAACAACAACAAAAACCCCCACAAAACCAAAACAAAACAAAGACTGTTATTCTGCAATATAAACAGCACAATTCATGCTAGTAATTTAAAGTTTTAATTTTTCTTGTTAGCAAAATTTTAAAAACACATGACAAGTCAAGAGAGAGAGAGACATGGAAGAAAAGGAAAAGCTGTATAGCTTATACCTTTAACGTCACTTTTCCCTGCTTTTTGACTAAGGGACCCACATCTTCATTTTGCACTGGGCCCTGCAAATTCTGCAGCTGGTCCTAATGAAGACATTTTTGATCATCACAACTAAACTGGAGGGGGGGTGGGCTACTGGTATCTAGTGGGTACGGGCCAGGGATACTGCTAAACACCCTGCAATTTACAGGACAGTTCCCCACAACAAAGAATTAGCTGGTGCAAACTATCAGCGGTGCCAAAACTGAGAAGTTGTATGGCGTTTGGGTCTATTTATAATTTCTCCAACTTGATGTCAAATCCCTTTAGATCATAGGCCATCTCTTCTCTTTCTAACTCATATAATACACTTCCTGGCACAAGTGGTGGAATTTAATAAACAGTAATTAATAAATACTTGTGTTAAACAGGAACAAAGACTAATTTTATAATATTCTTTGTTGTTATCATGATCCTTGTTATGTAGACTTATTAAACAACTTGTACAACTTGCAAACAACTTACAGGGATGAATACAGTGGCAGAACTGGAAAGAGTAGTCTAGTTTCTAACCTTCATTACACCATAGATTTATTACTTCTCTCAGAATTGATATGTAGCTGGAAAGGCATAATTTAGAATGGAAAAGATTTTTGCCACTACACTTAGGAGGCAGGAATTAGAGAAATTAGGGACTAATTTAGTCCCTGCCTTATAAGCACTGATACTGGATATTTTATATTTAATAATTTGTTCTAAATGATTATCATTCATTATTGTATTTCATAGGCGAGCAATTTGAGGCTCAGTGAGATTGTCATTTGTTCATGTTCACGTATCTAAAGAATGTCTAGTGAATCAAAAATCTAACTCAGGTCTGCGTGACTCTGTAACGTGTGACACAGACTGGTTCTCCCAGTGGCCACACTTCACCACTAAGGGCAAGAATGTGACCCCAAAATGGAATTCGAGTTCCATTCCACATCTGTGAAGTGCCCCTTTGTCCCGTCCAAACCAGGACACCTTTGACAGGGAAAGACGGCCTGCTAATCAATGTGGGAGACAACAGATGTTAACCAGGACCGCTCCTGACTAATATGGGGACCTCCAATGGGCACCCTACTCCTGGAGGAACCCCATCGAAGGGCCGTGTCCTGGTCAGCACCTGCCTCCTCACAATGACCACTGACATGTCCCTCACACTTATTGCCAGAAGGAAGTAAGAATGCAAAGTGAAGAGAGAGGCAAAAAAAAGCATGTGAGGCATTTTGTAATTCATTGTAAAGCGACTATTGGTACCACATTTTTTTGCTTCAAAAGCATTAGTCAAAAAAATTTCAGGAGCAGTCCTGGTTCATAGGTGTTGTCTTGGTAATCTAGAACATACGCATCACAATGGACCTGAAAAGCACCTGCTTCTCACTCTCAGAAGAGTCCTAATGCAGACCCGTGCCAGATTCTCCTCATCTTGTAGTGTTTCTTTGGCTGCATACACGTGCCTACCATTGAAGTGAATGCAAAAAAAAAAAAAAAAAAAAAAAGATTTAAACAGCCTCTGGAAGGTGTGCAGCTAGTATTTTGGGTTTGTGCTATACATTCGCGTGGTGTGGTAGCTAATTAGGCAAAAAGCAAAAGGACCATAGCTCTTTCTTTCAAAACATGTTATGACTTCTCTTCCTCTTTTTCCTCATTTTCCTCCTTCTGTTATTCAGCCCCTACAAATAAAATACATGCAAATTATAATATCCATGCATTACTAGAAGGAACTGGAGGAAAAGGAGATACATGGATGGCTCTAGTGAGACAGAAGGTTCAAATCCTGGGCAGAAATCCAGCCCCACACCATTCCTTTATTTGAACACCCCGTGCGTGACATGCCACTCACTCCCTACCCCCAGAATTTCTGCTGGGCACCAGCCAGGATCCAGATGTCTGAGTCTAAATTTGATGGTGGGCACATATTTGTTCCCATTTATGAAGAGCCATGACCACGAAGACCAGGAAATTAAGATAGCGTCCACAGCCTCCTAATGTGGACTATTTTCGTACACCGGGTCAGGAACACTTAGATGGCTGGATTTGCGATTTCACGCGTGAGGGACTCCTAGTTCGTGGCTCTGTCTCTTTCCAGGGCTGAGGAAGGCGGTGGGTCAGAGACCTATTCTTTTGTCTAAGGTCACACAGACTGTTGGCAGCACACCCGTCAGTCCGAGCTTGCTCACTTCTGGAGCCCTGCCAAGCCTCACACTAAGAAAACGCCGGCATTTAATTAGGGGGGAACACCTCGCTTTACATGAAAGAGAAGGGTGAAATGGGAAAAATTAATTCATTGCTATGTAATAGGTGTAAAACACTTTAAATATGTAGAGGTTGCCGTTTAGTTTAAAAAAAAAAAAAAAAAAAAAGCCAGTTTCTTATTAGAAACCAGCCTAGTTATCTTGACAGCTTTTTCACCCTGGTAGCAGCTGAAAGCAACATGGAAGCGAGAAAGTCATTGCCATAAACCTCTGAGCTTTGCCCTATTAAAAATGTCAGACCAATAAATCACATTTTTAATGACCGAGGAGGGGGGGGGAGATCAATAAGTTTGGGAAGCCATCTATAGAAGTATCATATGGTGTTATTTAAAGAAAGCTCACCAGGGCAGCAAATATTTCACAGCAATCTAAAGTTCAACGTTAAGATCCAAATGAGAACATTAAGGCTGTATTAACTTTTAGGCCAGAAATCTCAGCTTAATGCCTCCTATTTTGAGGCGTTGTTTGGTCTTCAGATAGTATATGTGTTTAAAAATAAGTAGCTCTATACCTTTTGAATTGTTTTCTATCTTTAAAATCTTTAAAATGTAAAAAAAAAAAAAAAAAGTCAGTCATATTAACCAGAGTTTTTAAAAAGCATTCCTAAATTTGGCGATTGCTTAGTATATTGAAATAAAAACGGGAAGTCAAATTAAACAAAAGGGTGAAGTTTACTGTTGAGGCAATGAATGTAGGCGTATACCCAATAGATTCACAGACTTCAGTACTAGGGAAGATCACACTGTCAAGTGTAAAAGAAAAATAAATCCTGTAAAAGAAATAATCTGAGGCTTATAATTATTCTTAGTGGCTTTCTCTTCTCTCTTTCTCACTCCTCCCTACCCCGAGTTACATACACTTGCACAGATATTCTCGCTGGAAAGAAAAAAAGCTAATCCCACCTCTCTTGTAAGTTATTCATTTTGGTAAAAGTTTCAAAATTGCCTTATTTAATGAGTTTCTCTTCACAAGTACAAAAGATATAAATAAGGTGCAGTGATGGGCAGTAAAAGAAGCTCTTTTGAGGTCTTCGGGAAACTGTTTAGCAGGGATAGAAGACCACTTCTGGTGCTCACTCTAAAAGAAATATTTTAAGCAAACCATAAAAGTGGGCTTGACCCTTCCATGGGCCCATCATAAATCAATTGTTAAAGCAAGGGTGAAAACTGGGGAGGAGGTCAGAGGTGGGAGAGGGGTCACAGAGAAAGGACAGTGTGAGAACCTAGAGCGAAAACGAGAGGGGAAATGGGGCCGTCTTTCCGTTGAGTAGCATCATTAGTTCACAATTATGTTGCTTATAACTGTACACTAATGAAATGATAACCACATGAAGAATTCCCATAGCAGAACTTAAAACCTAAGGTTGTTTTAGTTACAAGGTCCCCGTTCAGCAAAAAGTACATAGAAACTTGGTTAAACGTAAGTATCAATTCACTCTGCCTTCAAGTCCTTAGGAAAATTCCTCCAAATACGCATGAAAGCTTTTACCTCTATTTCCTATTTATCATTAGAGGACAGATCTTAAAATATGCAAATGGTCATCAGACATAAGTACCTTATTCATGGTATCTCAAAGTGTGTCTTTTTTGCTATATTCTGAGAAAGACAGCCTTTAACTTTTTGCCAAATTGATCTTATCCTCACAATGAAAGCTTTGTGACATCCCCTTCATTAAGAGAGAATATTGAATGATGAGTTAGTTTGTTGACTAATCTTGAAAAAAAACCTTGCTTTTGTAGAACATTTTGTACCAAATGTAGAGTTGAATGATCTATATATCTCATCATTTGTTTCCATGGGGTGGAATCAAGTTTGAAGCCCAGACAATTAAATTGATTCACATTTAAATGAAAGGTGGCTTGATTGATTTGTAACGACACAATTTATTTGGTAATAATGACATTCCTTGAGTTTGGCCAGCAAAACAAAGGTTGATTTATTTCCTAATAACAAAGAAAAATGGCCCTTCTGCTCCAGCCTCTTCCTTATTCTCAGTGACTCTGGGCCAGGCTGTAAGTAGACTCTCCTGTTCTCTCTCCTGTTAAAGGAGAATTCTAGACAAAATCTTTCAGAAACATGCACCACAATGATCCCAATAACGGAAACTGGACAGTTGTACACCAGAAAGTTTTAATGAGCCACATGCTATGTCTTTCTACTTGCAGTTTCACAATTTGGTATTTAAAACAATCAATGCAGAAAAATTATACATCTCATGCAAAGCCCCTTAACATTGGCTTTTGTTTGCAAAGCTCTAGCTCTAGCTAGCATATTTTCTGAGACAAATCTTAGAGAACTCAGATAAATGGGGTAAATATTATGATGGCATCATTATAATGACATTGCTCATATTTTAAAAATTATTATCCTTAAAAAAAAGCAGTCCAATGTTTTATCCAGGTGGTTCATTTTAAATAAGATTTTAAAAATGAAAATATAAGTGGAACAACTAGGGAGTGTCTACCTAAGTGTAATAAGGAATAACAAAAAAATACTATACGGGCTAACAGAGTAATAAAATAATCAATTTTTAGCAAATATGTGGTTTCTATTTTTATGTGATAAATTACAGTATTAAGCTTTTTTTGAAAGTTGCCTATTTTATTTAATTTTTAAAACTGTGATATAGTTGACATATAACATTATATTAGTTTCAGGTATCCAACATAGTGATTCGATATTAGTATATATTGCGAAATGATCACCACAGTAAGTCCAGTTAACATCCATCACCACACATAGTTACAAATTTTATTTTCTTATGATAAGAACTTTTAAGATTTATTCTCATAGCAACTTTCAAACATACACTACAGTATTACTAACCATAGTCATCATGCTGTACATTACACCCCAAGGACTAATTTATTTTATAAGTGGAAGTTTGTACCTCTTGACACCTTCACCCATTCCCACCCCCATCCCCCAATTCTATTTGAATATGTTTTTAAATGTTTGAAGAAAAGCTGAGGTACTTGGGACTTTTAAGAAGCAGAGTCCTTGGGTGACTTACAGGATCTCCTGGGATCCACTGGGCAGAGCAGTCACCATGGTGTGAGGAAGACCCAGGCCCGGAAAAAGAGGTCCAGTCAGTAGGAGTGATGTCCTAGCATGATTTTCAGAAGACTGAAGTAGGAAGAATGGGATAATATGAAAATTAAAGAAGAGTGTATAACCTCATCTTTGTTCCTTTCTGAAAAGTAAAAAAAAAGTTCCACTTTGACGTTGAAAGGAAGTTGGGAACTACAGCAGGCATCTGCATCCAAGAGTTGATAGAAGAGCTAAGAAAGCACATTGCTTTTTGCTTTCCAGTGCAGCGTTCATTCTTTCAATAGGTGAGACCCTACTGTGTACCAGGCAGTCCCAGAGAGCGCCAGCTTATAGAAGGCAGGCTAGGTCTCCGCCCTCCTAGCACTTACATTCTAATGGAAAGGTGGGAAGGCAGATGATTAAAAGATTAAAGGAAAAGGACACTTCCTGACTGTGATAGGTGCTAAGTAATAGACCAGGGGGAGTGAAAGCTCAGATGTGTAGTCAGATAGGTGACCTACGAGTGAAATTGGCAGGGGGATGCTGTAGAGGGCAGTCTGCTACTTAGTGCCAGCAAATGCAACATTTTCTTAAAGCTTAAAAAAATGAGAGAGGGTCAGGGTATAATAAACAAACACCTGCATACCTAAAATTCATGCAACATTTTTAAAATCTGAAACAATGAGAGAGGTTCAGGGTATAAAATAAACAAACACCTGCATACCTGAAATTCATAATTAATAAAGGCTAACATGCTGTTGTTTAGGCTTCAGTTTAATGTTAATGAAAGAAATAAGAACACTACAGCTGAAGCCCTCTCCCTTTGCCTCTCTACTTCAATTTCCTTCTCTTCTTCCCTCCCTCTCTGCTGGAGGTAGTCACTGCTGTGGGGGCTAAAAAAAGTTATACTTTACCTCCCACTTTCTAAGTTCTTCTAATTGGGCTAATAATCAAATTATCAGAGACAGATTAACAGGAGAAAATCAAATTTTTAATACATGCACATGAGGAATTCACATAAGCATGAAAATTCCAAAGACACTAAGATAGCAACGGGTATATATGACGGTTTTGGACACAGGAGAAAGGGTCGAATGGGGTCTTAAATTTCAGGAGTGAAAGGGGAGATTTACAGGTACTTGAAGAGGAGCAGAACACACAAGGCAGGAAATCCTTTCTAGGCAACTCAGAAACAGTGGGACACAGGAGGTATGTAGCTCACCAGCCTCTCCCTGCCTGAAGCCCTCCTATTTACATACTTAATTCAAATTAGGCTAAGGCAGCATCCTCAGGTCTCCTTCACCAAATGTGTTTTCCTGTCTGAATCTCTTTAGCAGGAAGGGGGAGGGCCAAAGGTTCCTTCTGAGTCTTTTGTTTCTTAATAAACAACTTAAAATCAATATCCCCAAAGCAGCTTCAGGGTGGCAAATTTTTGATCCCTTTCACTCGCATGCCCCGGTGGGTGTGGTGTTCTTCCAGAGCACATTGCACACTTCCCCTACATGTATATGTGCCTAAGAATGGCTTTGCTTTGTGTTTCTTAAATGTACACAAATCACACCATTCTGTATGCAAAATTCTGTTATTTGCTTTTTTATTCAGCATTGTTTTGAGAATTATCCAAGACAATACTGATGGATCTATTTCATTCATTTTGGTGACCATACAGTATTCCACAATGTATCTTAATTTATTCACCCATTACTATTAATGGATACTGGGATTTTTGACAGATTTTACTATCACATACTGTGCTTCACTAAACATTTTTATACCATGTCTCCTTGTGCACAGATGCAAGAGTTTCTTTTTAAAAAATATTCCTAGAAATAGAATTGCTAGATAGGAGTGGGTAGAGGTGGGGACGCACCAAGTATTCCAGATGTTGTCAGATTTTTCCCAAAGTGGTCGTACACATTTATAATCACATTACCGTAAGAATGTGGGCTCCTCCTCTACCCCATTCTTGCCAGCATCTAGTATTGTCCACCCTATTGTTACTAAATGATATCTCCTGTTTAACACTGGCATATCAGATTATATGATTTCTCTGATTACCAGTGAGGTAAAAACATTTTTCTTATGCTTATTAGCCATGTGGTTTTCCTAGTTTGTGATTTCCCTGTTTCTATTCTTTGTTGGATTTTTCTATCAGGTTTTACATTTTTCCTTATTGATTTGTGGCAGCTATTTGTATTTTCTGGATTCCGATATATATATATATATATATATATATATATATATATACACATACACATATGTATATATATACATATGTATATATCAGTACATTGCTGGTGTATATATATTCAGTAAGGTGGGCATCCACAGAATTAATATACAACATTGACTAACAAAATTAACAGCATTAGTTCATATGTAGAAATACCAGTTGGAAGATATGATAGCCTCATTTGCAAAGTACGAGTAGCATAAATATAAAAATACTTAGCAATAACTTTATTGAGGAATGTAAAGACATTTTAAATTAATATTCTAAATTAATAAAAGGACACATTAAGTCCTTGGAGAAGAAACTAACATTATAAAAATGTAAATCCTCACCCAATTAGTCTATTAATTTATTAATAGTTCTATTAAAAATTCAAGCAACATTTTCATGGAACTTGATACAAAATCCACATATTAGAGTAAAAGATTTCAAGAAGAACTAAGGCAATGATTAAAAACAAAAATGAGAAGTATGTCCTACAAGGTGACAAAAGTTACAAAATTGCAGTAACCACATGCACTAGCACAGAAATACCCAAATAGACATTGTTCCTCTTTGTGACCAATTTTTTAATAAAAACATCCCTCTATTGTTACTTCTTTAGCCACTATATATTTCATTCTCTGATTTTTAATAAATAATTCCATTTTAAGAAGAAAATGAAGCATAATAGTCTGGCTGATGTTTTAAAGCCTCTATGACAGCAAGATCCACTGATCTCTTAATCCAAAGAAAAACCATTTTCTGGTGGCTGACTCCAGAAATGTAGGAGAAATTAACTAGCTGCTCTGGGCAGTCAATTTCCTTACCAATAGTAGCAAGTTGTACATAAAGATATTATACTCATAGAATCATAAGAGTGTTTAATGTTAGAGTTTAAAGAAACTGAAGTGATCCTTTAGAGCATGTGACTCATTTATTAAAAGAGGAGATGGAGGCCCACTGAACCCAATGGTAACAAAATCACCTAGTGTTTGTTGTTTGTTTCTCAAGTGATGGATAACACCAGGAACCAGAAGGAATCTTTAAGGAGCCCCCAGTGTGAAATCACAGGAGGCATGACTGTGCCAGCTAACGCTTCTGGAGACAGGTGGAGACTGTGAGATAAAATTCATGAGAGCTGCTGGGTGCCTGGCACCCCTACCTGAGTCAGCTGTATCTGACTGTGTCCCGTTTTCCCAGCCAACTTGACCCTTGGAAGGCAGAAGCAGTTCTCTTTCCCGTGATTCTCCTTGGAATGTTCTCAGAGCATTTTTGTTCCTCTTCCCACATACCATTCTGCTATTTAAAATGAATCAACTCAAATTACAAGTGCTTGGGCCAGAAGCCACCATTTGGGTGATTATACCCCAAGTCCTCATTTGCGTGTGATTATAATTTAATAAGACTATTCACTTAATGAGATGTAAGGTTACCATACAGTTTAAAAACGTGTTAGAAAACTTTTTCAAATATTATCTCATCTCTATACTAGGAACTACGTGTTACTATCTCAATTTAACAGACAGGGAAACCGAGGCTCAGGAAGGCCAGTCACGTTCCCAATGACACAGGGAGAGAGGGCAGAGGCAGAACTCCCAGCCAGCCAGGTCCAGCAGACCCCAACCATCTTGCGTGATACCAAATGTCAACTTGACTTACAATGACTCTGGGCTCTTGGAGAGTTGCTGTACACTGATGACTTGGATTTCTGCAAGACTGGGATTCCAAAGAAATACAGGATGTAATTACCTAGAATTTAGAGAAGGTGGCTCTGTGGCCATGTGTCGTGGGGTTGCTAAGCCTCCTGGGCTGTACCAGTTCACTGGTCTTTGGAGGATGTTAGCAACACTTCATTTTGCTGCTATTCAATTTCAAGAAATTCATGTGCTTATAACAATTATTAATTATATGGGTCTGGTGATTAAACAGGAATAAAAAATTCATGTCATGGTAGTAAGGCTCTATAGCTTGAAAAAATATAGTAGTGTGATAGTGCTAAAGATATCTTCTGCACCATTCTTCTCATTCTCTTAGTCCCTGGAACCTAGCCTCTTTTCCATCCCTTGATCATATGAAGCTCTTTCTTGCCCCAATAGGGTCTTTACATTTACTATTTCCTTTGCCTTAAAACCTAGTGTACCAGTTTTTGGATGGCTACCTCTTTTCCTCTGAGTCTTAAGTCAGACATTAGCATCCCAGAATGCCCACTCTCATCCCCTGTCTAACAAGGCTCCGCAGTTATTCTCTACCAAATCCTCTAGTTTCTTTCATATCGGTTGTCTCTGAAATTATCCTATTGATTTATTTTCTTAAGGTAGGAGATTCTTCCTGTTCATTACTGAATCCCTAGCACCCAGAACAGAGTCTAGAAAATGGTGATAGTTCAGTAAAAATGATTAAGTGATTCATTGAGTGACTGAGCAATAGAAACAGTAAAAATGATTAGAAAACCCTTTTCAGCTACACTCCCCAGAGAGAGACTTAGCAATGAGAATGGGGGGGTTGATCGTACTTTTATTCAGTTCCAAAGCCCTGGTCAGTGAATACTGACTTCAGAAGCAAAAGAACTCTGAGACTTGACTGTCCCTGGGCTTTGTATCCCAGATCAGAAAACCCCCTCTTGTAAGCATAACTGGGTCTATTTGGACCTCCTCCCTCTGCAACTTTGGCGTGTGTTCTGGGACCTGCAAAGGTTGCTATTTACTGGGTTTTGTCGAGCCAACACAAAGTAAATATTTTGAATTCCCGAATACTGGTGAGAGCTGGGAGAGATCAAATGGCAGTGCCTGGGAGTCAACTCAGCCTCGTGCAACAGCAGGCTGGGTTCTGTGCGCACCGGGAGCTCTGGACTAGGAACACAAGGCAATGATGGAGTTCCTGGAGCAGCTCTGTAACATGTAGGTAGAATTAAAGCAGCTCTAAGGAATAAAGCAGCAACAACAGCACATCAAATGCCAGGTGCTGTCAGGTCCACGCATTTTTCAAGGCTTGTCAATACCCCCAGACATAGAGAGATGCGGTGCATTACAGAAATGCAGAACAGGAGGACGGGTAGGTGGGAAGAGATGCCCAGCCAATCAGGAAGAGGAGCAAAAATAGTTCTGCTGGATGATCATTAAAGAGCAAAGCCTTGGTAGCCCTGAGCTCAAGTGTTCCAATAGCACGCTTATCCGTAAACAAAAATCACTGAAAACTGTGCCTGTTGTTTGTTTTCTCCTGCAAGAGAACAAGATTCTGGCATCTGATTGAATACTTGAAGAGCCATCTGAAATGAAGCCCCACACTGAGGCTCAGAGAGACACACTGCTGTTCCCGTGCAGGGTGGTTGGTGGCTATGCCTTCCTGCGTGCTCCTTTCCTCTTGGCCAATGAAGAGAATATCGGGGTTTGTCCAAACAGGCCCCAACAGGGCACTTTTATTTAGCTTCTAGCATGATTAATCTAATTTGTCTTAGGTTCTGAGAAACTGGCTACACCACAAGGTAGCTTCCTGGAAACTTAGGAAAACTTACATCCAAAAATTCTTGAGCAATTTTAGATATTAAGGGACCAATTGTATACGTTTCCAATCAATAAGCTGCTACATAGGTGAAATTTATCTATCTAGAAAAAGTTTATAGTTTAGGGAAAATTAAGTTTTGAGAAAAGAGCATATGTTCTTCTCAAGTTTTCTTTCTCAGGCTCACTTATAAAGGGTCATTGGAATCCCCCATTAAGAAAGGCACTAAATCTATCATCAGAAGGTTATTGGATAGCACTCCCATCTCCTGCTGTTTTAACACTTTAAAAGGATTCACTAAGAGTGGAGATGCTTTTCTCATAGAAGCTAGCAGACTGCTCTCGGTGCCAAGTGCAGGTAGCTGGAATCGTCCTAGATGTGGGCACAGCCCTAGAGTGGCAGTGCCTCATCCTGTCTGTGAGGAAGAGAAGGGTTGAAAACAGAATTCAGGTTCTCAGTTTTCCAAATGAGAAAATGGACTTCTAGATCAGTTAAGTAATTTTCCTAAAGAAAATCAGCCAATAAACTAAGCAAAATTCAGCTTGAGAAGTTCTATGTCCTGGTTTCCAGCCCATGGCCATGTCTGTTCTGTTGTACTGGCAGTCTATGTAGATATTCCCAAGAGGTGCAAGTCTAGAAGCCACCTCTAGGGGCCCCTTTCCATATTGAAACTAGTCCACCAGGGAAGTTTGAGGACATGAGGTTTTCAATCCAGGATTTCATGTCCAATCCCTGCCCTCCCAGAAACTGGTTTTTAAAAATATTTATTTGTATATTCTAAGAGTGGATTGTAAATCCAAGCCAAACCTCTAAAACAAGTCACAGTCCAAAGCCCTCTCTACTTGCCCTAGACCTCTAGTAACATTAGCTCTATGTGGAAATCATCTTGGCGTTTCAGATGCTTAAAAACTATGACATGTTGGGAAGAGATGGCGCAGGGGAAGATTATTTGGCAGGTGACTATTAGGTTCAATTTCAAGGCTGCCCTCCCCAAATGATTTTATTTTATTTTATTGGGGAAGGGTAACAGGACTTTATTGAGGAACAGTGTGTACTTCCAGAACTTTTTCCAAGTCAAGTTGTTGTCCCTTCAATCTTAGTTGTGGAGGGCGCAGCTCAGCTCCAGGTCCAGTTGCCATTGTTAGTTGCAGGGGGCACAGCCCACCATTCTTTGTAGGAGTTGCACCAGAAATCTTGTGGTTGAGAGCCCACTGGCCCATGTGGGAATCAAACCAGCAGCCTTCGGAGTTAGGAGCATGGAGCGCCAACCACCTGAGCCACCGGGCTGGCCCCTGATTTTATTTTTAAAGAGCCAAATTTTATGTGATACTCTTACTAGGAATATCGTAGATGTAACTGTTCTTTCTCAAAACAGCTTCTTCTATTTCATAAAGAACAAAAGTTTAACCTTTCGTTTCTGTCTGTGAAACAACTCGAAATAGAATTCCCTTCACAATGGAGCTTTGTTTTAAAGTAAGAAAAATCCTATCGGCTACCCAGGCTACGAATGGAAGAGGTTCTTAAAAAACACTTGATAGGATTGATGTGGAATATAGTGCTTATTAAAATTATACCTTATCTTTGTTCATATACATATTCCAAGAGGTAGCATTTCTCATAAACAAAGCATTGTAGCAGCTTTTATTTAGAGGATCTGGGATTAAATACAATCACTTACCCTGACAATCCATTAGTTTATTCATGCAAATTAATGCTTTCTATGGGCTTCAATTTCTGGTCAATCTTTAGTAGTTTTACCAAAATATTTGGAAAAATTCTTTGAGTAGTAAATCAGGTATTATTGGTCAATTTGTGATATCCAAGTTAAAGACATGGCAGCTTTAAAATAAAGAAAAACACACAAACCATGAGAAATTTGTGCTTAGCACAACCATGAGATTCAAGTTTGAAGACCACTTACTTCTTCATTGAGACTACTATCTCCAGTAAAGAGTACATGTTGAATGCCATCCAGTTCTGTGGCCCTCAGGTGGCATATGCTCAGTCCAGCCACAGACAAGCTGGTAGAACTTGTTTCCAAACACCCATTTCACCACCTTCAAGATTAAGTGAGGCGATCCGATCAGGTCCAACCTACATGCAGTATCTCTGTTCCAGAATTCTACAAAGCACTTCGGTTGCTAAGCTTGTCAACTTCTCAACATTAGCTCATTCAGCTAAGAAAAGAGTTTTAACTTCTCCTGTCAGGGTATCAACTGTAATAAGCTACACATTATGCTTGCATGCATACTAACTGGAGTTTAGACAATTTTTAATAGACCAGTTCTTAACACCTACTTGCTAGTTTTACTCTCCTACTACTGTGTTTCCCTGAAAATAACACCTAGCCAGACAATCAGCTCTAATGCATCTTTTGGAGCAAAACTTAATATAAGACCCAGTATATTGTATTATATTACATTACATTACATTACATTATATTACATTACATTATATTATATTATATTATATTATATTATATTATAGATTGGGTCTTATAGCAAAATAAGACCGGGTCTTATATTAATTTTTGCTCCAAAAGACGCATTAGAGCTGATTGTCCAGCTGGGTCTTATTTTCGGGGAAATATGGTATGCATGTTGTAACTTTCAGGAAAACAACACAAAGCACTTATCTATTATTATTCAAGAAACCATCACTTACAATTTGAGGATAAACGCTAATCTGTGAATTCATCTGAAGGAGTTGTTTGAAATGAGGAAGATATAATAATCCCATTCTAAAGAGTTTATTTTCAAGAAAATGTTTGAGTATGCGTGTTGATGGAATTTTAATTCACTCTCCCTCAATAGAATATAAGAGGCATGAGAGTAAGAATCTTTGTTTTTCCCCCCACAGACTATTTTCTTAAAACCTAGATCAGTGACTGACATGGTAGATACTCAGTAAATACCTGGTGAATGAATGAATGAATGAATGAATGAATGAATACTCAAGCATGAAGTTTCCAGTCTGTGAGGTTTACTAGCTGATTCCATTCCCACTGTCGGAACACCCTGCTGGGCAATTCGGCCAGGCTGGCAGATATTCTCCTTGAAATCTTGGTGGGTAGAGTACAAAGCAAGCTGTACATCACTTTGGCTGCCATTTGCAGCTCTGAGATATGTTTCCAGAAGCTTTGCTAGGTGCTTCCTTTCCCTTAGTTCTAAACAGTGGGAGTAGACCAATTTTATGGCACTCACTTTCAGGGAAAGGGAGAATGTATCATGTGTCCTTGAGTTTCCCAGGGCTACCCACATCAGACAGAGTAACCAGGCAACTGGTACATCTTGGTTCATTTGACTTAGAAAAATATTCCTAGCAACTATTCTCTGTGCCTTGAGAGTCCACAGATGCATATATATATATAAATTTCCTCTGCTCAATCCCCAAATAGAAAGAAGCAAGAAAGAAATGCAACATGATTGGTTTTACTGGGTGTGTAGTGATTTGGCCATGATAAATGAACTCTTGCATTCTCCATCTCCAGGCTACGAGGGTACCACAAAAATGGGTTCTCTGGTTCATGCTGGCCTCTACTGGTATAGAGACAGAGGAAATCAGGATGCCCTTGGCAGATGCCCCCCTTCAATCCATCAAAGATGGCAGCCTGGGGCAGAAAGGAGTCCTACCATACACCTACCTGAGAGTGCCTTGGCTCGCAGCACCCCATAAATAAAGGCGCACCGTTTATCATCTCTTATTATAGTATGAGCACACTCAGGTAGAGAACCAAGATGGATTTACTGCATTTTCTCACTAAATTACTGAAGGAAATGGGAACAGACCTAGGACTATTTGACCTTGAACCCCACTTGTCTTAGTATAGAGCCTGGCATATTAACAGATGCTGGCCAGTGTTTGTGAATGCCAGCGTGACCAACTAGTCCTGGTTTGCCCAGAACTTTCTCAATTTTAGCAGTGAAATTCCATGTCTCAGGAAAAACCCTCTGTCCAGGACAAACTGGAATAGTTAGTCACTATTCAAAATGCCACAGCAATGCTCAATGACTTGCAGAATTCTAAATTAAGGTCAGTTCACCTCTTGCAAATCTGTGTAGCAACAGTCTCATCAACCTGGCAGTGCAAAATTTGCAAAAAGCAAACAAACAAAAAGTTTTCTATTAAAAAAATCAATATATTTTTTGGACTGTTTGAAAAATTCTTTGTTTCTTGTTTTCCAAATATCTGTCAGAGTAATCAGTTAGCATGAAAAACTTAAAGGTTTTGAGTAGAAAAGAACAAAACCAAATAAGAAGCATGACAAATCATTTCAGTTAACAGGGTGCACATATTGCTTTTTTGCCTCCAATTATTTGCCAAGTGACTTACTATAGAAATACTGGTCAATGCAAAGGGATCAGCATTCTAGGATGGATTTTTTTGGTATAAAAACATAATTTGAAAGGAAATAAATGCTCAGGAAAAAAAGGATCGTCAAAAATTTTCTCATACTTCCTTTTAAAGATAAGAATAAAATAGAGGTTTGTCAAAAGAAATATCCCACCATTTAGTAATTCTGTTTGAAATACATTTTGCACTTTCAGAATTTCCTCCAAGTAGTATGCCACGAGAAGAATGCACATTTTACAGTCCTAAACATATTTAATATACTGTTTTTACAACAGCTGTTGCTTTCACAGAACTTTAACCCTGCTGTGTAAATGCATCACCAGGAAAATACCCAGGTTGTCATGGAGACAACCTTAGCACAGGGCCCTTTGCTCCGTTGAACTGGTGTCAGCTTTCAGCCTCCCCGCATTCCAGTCTGGCATCAACCCCAGGCTACAACTCAGACTTCATTAGAGGGCCTGATGAAGAACAGCACAGGAATCCAAGGCAATTACTAGAACTGTGTGACCACTTTCCATCAACACACCTGATGGGAAAACTGTAAATTAATTCCAGAGGGAATGATGGTATTAATCAAGATTTTCTGGCATCTTCCTTGAAGAATCCCTGATAGACCCAGCTGTCTTTTTCTAGCTAATTTTAGGCCCATCCATTGTTTTATCAGGAAAAGATAACATTATAGCTGACATTTGGAAGATTATTTAAAGTATCATATGACAAGTGCCGCAAGTATAAGCAAGGCCCAATGTTCAGTGTTGCTAAAAGAGTTGGTGAAATTTCTATCACTCCTTGAAGAAAATACAGAACCATAGCTGCATTGAATTCTGCATGCTGATAATTCATGATAGCATTTTCTAAAAAATTTTGAATATTTGACTTTAAACAAAATTGAGCTCAAAGAAGTCACACACAAAAAATATTGAATAAAAAAATCAAAATTGACAGCTGCATGGTTCTTTTTGTAAAGCATTACAAAAGAGAGAAAAAAATGAGCTTCTAGCCATGGCTAACCACTTCAGAGAACAAATTAAAACACAATTTTTCTAAAACAGCCAAGTTTTATAATCTTGGAGTACACATGTACACACACGCGCACACACACACACACACACACACACACACACACACACACAATTATGTTTCTATTATCCCTGAAAAGTTCTTAAATTTCATCACAAGAGAATTTTCAAATGGTTTATATTATAACACTTTTACATATTTGTGATTTAGCCAAACAAAGCACCTCATTGACCATAAAGGAAACTTACCAAAATTGTTCTCAGTGAACTGACCCCAAATTTAAAGACACAAAATTTTCAGTACTTTAATCAAGCCATCATTAAATGGCCTATGTGGTGGCAATTCTAACAGAATCAGGGACAGAGAGTGGGCATGTGCAAAGCTAATTTCATGCCAAATCATCCTTAGAAATCTGACTGAATTGAGCTTGTATTTAGGCCACAAACACGTGGACATAAATAAACCGGAACTATATGACAATACCATGCGTAATGAACTGATTAAAGAGTTAGGAAAAGATGGGGTGGACTTTAATTTGCTTTCATTGCTTTTCCTCCAAAGATCAACTGGAGTCCTATCCTTGTAGGAAACATTCAGTCAAGGGTCCAGTTGGAAGTGTTCTCTCCCTCCTGCTCACTTCCTAAAGCCCTTGTTTATTTATTCACTCAACAGTAGTTTATCAAGCACATACTATGTGCTTGTCACTGTGCATGGTGTATAATGGTGAACCAATATGTGTGATGTTACCCTCACGGAGCTTTGATTTTCTGAGCTGTTCATTTGGAACCATAACATTTTCTCATTTTGTGGTATGTTTGTTTCTGTATTTCCATATTTACAAATGCCTCGAAGGCAGGAGGTGTGCAACTAAAGTTGTTTTTAATAAAATTTTTTAATGAAATTGTCATCAGAAAGAAATATGACATCCCATTTTTGACCCATTTTTCAGCCAAATTCACCCAAATTTGTTAATAATCAATAACAAGACAGTTATTGATTATTAACAAAAATCAATGTCAAAGAAGAGCAGCACAACTAAGTTTACTTTAAATAATAGACCATAGGTATTGCTCCAAACAAGAAGTTTCAAAAATCGGCAGCAGTGTAATAATTGTGAAATATTAAGCAATGTGTTATTTGTCCTCTGTTCAAATAGCTAAGTTATGGCTCCCTGTTCATTGCTTCCAGGGTAAGATGTGACAGGGCTAAAGCAGAGAAAAGATGTTTTCCTGGCATTAACTTTCAAAATCCTTATCCCTTGAGGAAATATAGAGGGCTTCCACAGAGAGAAAATGTTTAGGGAAAACATGATGTGAGCAGAGCTTCCTGTCTCACCCCAGACATGTAAGATGTCCCCGGGGCTAAGGTGAAGGAGGTGATGAGAGCAGAGAGATAGGTGGGGCTAGGAGAGAACAAGCTGGATTTAATGGGGCCTGAGTGGAGAGCAACAAGGACCATCTCAACAAAAGGCCACCATGAGAGTCCTGATTTAAGCGTCCAGTGCTGGGTGGAACGCGGAGACCAAGTAACTTAACTATTAGCCAGTGACCATGGAGCAGGAGTAGCACCCATTTCAGCCCCCAAATTTCCTTTTCTCTGTCCAACATACTAGTTGGAATAGGCTTAGTTTTGCTGCAATAACACGCAGCCCCACAGTTCATAGGAGCTCTATGTTTTACTCATAATACTTGTCAATTGTGCCCTGCTGGACACTCTGCCCCATTGATGCCCTGGTCCTCTTTATGGGAACCCACGGGTATACACCTGTCACTGTCTGGGCCCAGAGCAAAGGGAAACAGATTGTGTGACAAAGCCCAAAATGACTTGTAAAGTTCTGTCCAGAAGTGATGCATGTAAGTTTTGCTCACATTTCATCGGCCAACACAAATCATGTGCTAAACCTGATTTCAATGATGTACCCAGAGGAGGGAAATGTATGTCAGTAATCACCCATACAATATACCACACCTACCCTGTGTAGCAAGTTAGCCCTCAGCGGTATAATGAGAGAGAGTGTGGGCCCTGGACACCTGGTGGGGGTACCTGTGTGGGTGAGTTTACATGTGAGGGTGGGATGATGGTGTGTGCACCTGTGCCTACAGGTGAACAGAACCAGCCTGAGATACAGCCAGAGCCAGATCAGGCTGCTCCTGGTACCAACACACGATGCCAGCCTCATTAGGAACAAACAGGTGCACTTCCTATAGTGAAAATAAATTTTTATATGGTGATAGAAGGAGAACTGACTCTGGGTGGTGAACACACATGTGATACATAGATGATGTATTACAGAATTGTATACCTGAAACCTATGTAACTTTATTAACCATTGTCACCCTAATAAACTTTAATTAAAAAAAATAAAATAGAATAAATTTTGCTTTTGTTTTCCCATTCACTCAATTGAATTAGTTAAAATAAACCAGAAAAAAAAAGTGTTCTTATCTGAGAAGTGACAGAAGTCAAAATTGCCTAAAATGATCAAAACTGTCACATTGCCTGGAATTAAGTATTAATCTTCACAATGCCTGGTTCTTTATTAATGAATGCATTTACTAGAAACAAAAGTTTGAGAAACATCTAAACAAGCTTATGATTTTGTCGTAAAGAATTTTCTTCTGCTACTAGTATTTTATTTTTGTTTTTCAACTTAGCAAGATTGAGAAATACAACCTTGGGACTTTTGGGACAAGATTCATGTTGCAAACACTCAATGATACTGTTTGGCCATTTGTTGTTTTTAGCATTTGTATTTTTAGGTGAGAATAATAAAAGCCAGAAGATAATCATCTCCCTCTTGGTTAAATTTTGGGGTTTGCCAGTTGAACCTAGGGAGTCACCTTCAGTAGCTGACTTATCTTTACCTTCGTTACCCAGTCCTGTTGATTATTTCTGTGAAACATCCATCATCCCAATCCTTTTCTATTTTTCATATTGATTTGTGGGAGCTCTTATTATATGAAAAATGTTGACCTCATCATTCCTGAGGCAAATTAGAAGAGTAGCAGAATGGATTTCTCTTTCACACAGTGGTTGCTAAAACAAATAAAACATGTTTCAATCTTAAGATGGTTATTCTAAGGGAGCTGACTACACCAGACTGTCCTGCTTTGAATCATCTCCAGTCATCTGCTTGAAACGCATTTCTCTCCTGAAGCCTCGCTCTACAAAGCATTCATGCTTTTCAACCACGCTCTCTCTCTCTCTTCCTCGAGGAAGCCTTTTCCAATTACACTGTGCACGCTGCCCGCTGCTCTGTTTCTGTAGCACTGCCAGGCGGTAGTCCTCCATCGTGGCATTTGGTCATAGATCCCCTTGCATGATTTTTGAGGTGCTGTATGTATTCATGTCTCCCCTCCAGAGACTGGGTCTCATGCTTCCTACCTGTCTGCCACAATCCCCACCATACTTGGTAGCTACCTACAGACGTGTGTTCCCAAAGAGACAATAAACTTCTTGAGGACCAAGTCATAGGTTTCCTTTCTTTCCTCCATATTTGCTGCACACAGTGCTGGGCCTGGTACCCAGTACTTGTCAGTGGATTGGGCGGAGGTTGTGAGAAATGGCAAGAGACAGACCAACACACAGCGTCTTCTACCTGTCTCAGAAGGGAAGGAATGAGAACATTCTACACCTTGCTCACGTTCTGCACAGTAGACCACATCAAGAGGCCTTAAGATCCCTTAGGAAGTTATGTATCACAGTGACAATAGCAAATTGAGCTTCTGTTACTTGCAACCAAGAGTTTTGAGTGATATTGTCATGATTTCTTGGTAATTGTCTAATAAGGTCAGAGTAGAGGTGCCTCATCATTTAAAAAGTCAGGATTGATTGTACCAAATCTATTTTGTTAACTTCTTTTCCTCTCTTAGTAAAATATGATGAAACGATTCTCATGCCATTAAGCATTTTTCTATGATATTTTATTAATTAGTTAATTAATTTGATTGGATTATGATTATTGAACATTCAGACTGTTTCCCAATTTTCAATATGTTAAACAATGCTATAATGATCAATCCTATTTACATACCTCTGTACAACATTCCTGATAATCTGATAGGTACAAATTCTCAAAAGTGGAGTTTGGGATCAAAGGGTATTGTCATTGTCAGATACTGATAAATGGTCTTCCAGAGAGGTATATTCGTTTACAATCCCCTTCTACCCCTCTGTAATGCTTTGGGGCTCGTTTCTCCACACCCTCATCGGCACTGCTTCCTTATCAGCATCTCTGAAGCTAGACCGCAGCCTTTCAGTTCTAGATCTTCTACTTGCCAGAAATGTGACCCTGCCATGTGACCTCAGGCACATCACTCATTCTCCCTGGCCTCCAGTTCCTTCATCTGTAAAGTGGGGATGAAATACTCACATCACCTCTTCCTTGGCACTGTGTCCCATAATTTAACAATTCTTATCTTAAAGTAGTGGGTGAACTTGCTGGTATTTGATGACTTTGATCATATAAAAGGACATTGACAAATTATTTGGGGTAGAAACTGAGCTATCTAGAAAGCTGAGGATGAAAGTCTTACATAGGATGGAGGTTTATGCTACAGGTAGCTCAGGGATGGGGGTGTAGGGGGTCACTATCATGTACTGGCACTTACTGTGTGCCTGTTGTGGACATTAGTCTGTAAGTCACCCATCACTGAATCCCTTTTCTGACACTGGGGAATGTCCTACCTTGTGCATCTTCATGTCAGAGATACCTACCACTCTACAATTTGAAAATGCCAGATTATCATTCTTCTGGCATCTAGGGCTTGGTGACAATGACAGCAGTGTCCCTATCAAAACTGCTCTTCTTTGTAGTGTCTAATCTCCTTTGTTGAGACAAGTCTGACTCTTGTTCTCCAGCCCTTATAAAAAATCTGATTTCTGTTTTGTTTTAACATTTTTTATAGAAAATTTCAAGCACCTGCATGTACACAGACAAAAACCAGCAAAATTAATCATTCATGTATTCGTAGCAATAACCAACATTTTGCCAATCTTGTTTCTCCTGTAGTCCTTTGTCCCACCCCACACCCAATCATGACTTCTTTCCCAGGAGTTTTTTGGCTTTTGTTTTTCAATGTAAATCTCAGACATTTTGTTATTTCACCTATAAATACATTAGTGCATTAACCTCTCTTAATTAAGGCCTCTTTAAGAACAATAACCTCCATAAAGATATCATCTAATAAAATCCACAATAATTCTTTATTGTCATCTAATACCCAGCTATATTATAATTTCTCCAATTGTCTTTTTACAGTGGGTTTGCTTGAAGCAGGATCCAAATAAAGCCCACCAGTTACCTTTGGTTATATGTCTGTTACGTCTGTCTTTTTGATTCAATAGCATCCTTTTGTTTGTTTTTCATTCTGTTGATTTGTTGGCAAAACAGTTCATTTTTTCCTATAGAAACCAATATGCTTGCAATAAATTCCGTTTTTGTTTCAATCAGCCAGAGTGCACTTCAGTTGATTGCCATTAAGGATCATGAGTGAAACACAAGATTTGTAGGGGTCCCAGTTTTATAAAAAGGGAAACTGAGGTTCATCAGGTTTAAGTAACTTGCTAAGTTTTCAAAGCTAGTAAGTGTCACAGCTGGAATGGGAATTCAAAGCTCTGACTCAACATCTATATGTAATCATCATGCTTTTCTCTAGTTCCCTTCCAGCTCTAGCATTCTAATATTTCATGCCTCTTTCCTCAATCATAAGTTCATTTCAGCCAGTAGTGCACCCCAGGAACTCAGAACACCTCAGTTCTCACTGTTAGCCATGATCTCTGCTCAATTCAACAAGTGTTGGCTTTATTAAAGTCTGCTACGTTTCCTGCCAGAATACAGGCACAGATGTGAGTAAATAAATATAAATGTATTTTATGTATATATCTTTATCCTAAATGCACTAGGGCGACGGGTTGCCAAAGTGTACTCTCCGGCCCCAGAGTACCTGCATAACCTGGGAACTTGTTAGAAGCTCTACCCTGGACCTACTGAATCAAAAACGTAGGGGCTTGGGCCAAGCCGACTGTGGTTGAACAAGCCTTCTAGGTGATTTTGACCCTGCTCAAGTTTGAGAACCACTGCATCTTGGTATTCCCGTAAGATCACACCAACATAAGGAAGTCCAAAATGGCTGCTCTTGCCCCTACCTGCTCATTTAGCACTTCTAATACTGCAGATAGAATGCCCTGTCTTCAGTGGCTGGACTTTTTTTTTTTTTTTTTATCTATCTCCAAGTTTTCCAGTGGACTCTTTGGTATTTAGGGAAATGTTATTATTTTTTTAATGGCATAATTTAATCTCACGTTTCTTATGTTAAAATCGCAGTATTGAATGAAACCCCACATTTCAAACATTAAACACTTGTTCTTACCTTGTGAGAGTAGTATTTGTTAGGGTCAGAACTAGATAGTTTGCTTTCAGGCAAATGGCTCCAGATTACCTTCAAATCTACAGAAGTTCCCAGAAGCTGAGCCGCTTCTACAGGGGCTGGATTGAACTAATGGGCTCCCTGTCCCGGGTGTGGTCTCTGGTTCCATTTGTCCCTGCAAGCCAATGGGGGGACTGGAGAGGGTCCAGAAGCTTCAGAAGACAATACGAGTAGGTAAGCATATATTTGCTGGGTACTAAGAGGACTTAAAACTTCCTAAAATCTTTAAAAAATCATTTATGAAAATGTTTGTGTCCTATTTTTGTGCTCTGTGCTAAGCCCCACTTGTCCTGTCTTGTTCTATCCCAAGTTCCTTACGCTGAACCATCTGGCTAAAAGTCCTGTCACTGGATTCTTGCCATCTCACTCACGATGGATAAGAGCAGGCAGTTGGCTCACCATCCCCGTGGGCCTCTGATGTTCCTGATGGGGCAGCACCTAATCCCCAGCCTTCCCCGGGCATCAGTGGGCATCAGCTTCCAGGGCTTCCGACACGCCTGGATCATCAGCCCTCGCAGGCCTATCCTCAGTGGTGTGCTTGATCCCTGCTCAGCCTGAATTCTGCATTCACATTTTAAGCTCGGTCGGGAGATAAAGCAGATCTACAGGACCATTCTTTGCAAGGCACCACCTGTTTTTCCTCTCCTGTCCCAGCTTTTTTTCTCTCCTAATTTTTATTCTTTTCTAGGACAGATTAATACTTCAAGAATTATTTAACACGTTTCTTCTCAACCTATTCATAGATTCCTCCCCCCCTCTGCAACTTTCTGGGCCATACTAAATTTCCCACCAGTGAGAAACAGGCTGATCTGACTAGGGTGTGTCAAATTTCAGCTGTGAGTTACACACACACACACACACACACACACACACACACACACAGAATGTCTCTAGGTTTGCTTCTCCGTTCCACAGTGTTTTCCCTTCAGAAATTTAATGAAATATCCCCACGGCAACTAAAACCACCAACACTGATTTTACATAGTAACAAATTGGAAATTTCTGGAAAGAGTTTTCCCTATAATGTTTGGACTTCATATTTATAGTTTGTGTCGGATCATGTCTTATCCAAGACATCACTCCCCTTCATTAAGTGAAAAGTAAATACATCTCTAGTGTTACAAAAACAAGCTGCTATTTACCCAGAGCCAGTTATCTGAACCCAAACCCTCTTTCTTGGAGCCTGAAGGGGGAGGCTGGCCTGAGACCACAATCTTTTCAAAGTGAATAGGCAGTGATTCATGTGCCAAGGTGCCTGGCCTAAGAGAACAATAAAAGGAAACTCTTTTATCCCCCACCTTCCCTGGGTTTCTCCATTTCTTTTAAGGCTGTCATGAGCTCTTAACATGATACAAGAAGGCGCCTGAGGATAACTTACTTCTCTTGGCATGGGAACATTTCAGGGGTTTATGCTCTCCCATCAATCTCTCCTTCCCCTTGGCTCTTTCTCACCAGGCTCCAGAATGAAAAATGAGAACGCTCCAATCTCGCATATTAAACCATAACTAATTATTATTAGCTCAGATTTCGCTTTTCCTCAACCCAACTGTCAAAGGCAAAGGTCTTAATTTACTAGCTCCAGTAGGCCTGAAGCTGGGGTGAAAAGTAGAATGAGAGGTTCTGGGGGTGGACTAACTACAACGGACTCAGAAGCTCAGTAAGTAAAAAAGCTTTTAGGCTGCTGAAAGGAACAGACTCTAGTCTCCTCACTGGAATTGCCCCTCAAATGCTGTAAATGTTGTTGATGTTCTCTGAACCAAGGAGAAATGCCTGTGGGGAAGCTGGAGTCATACTGAATTCAGCAATGAGACCACATAAAAGCCAAGTGCTGAGAGTGTACAGCCGCCAAATTTTACATCGAAAGAGACCCCTGCGGTAACCTGTGAGTGCCACAAACTCCTCCACTCATGAGTGAGGAGACCAGGTTGGTCATGACACAAGGCCACACCCCTCCCAGCACAGGCCTTCTCCTCCGTTGGCCATCTGGTGATCGTGTCCACCATTTTGCCATCAGAGAGCCGTAAATGGGCCGTGGATTAATGGAAGTGCAAGAATAAAAGCCAGAGGACATGCATTCCACTCACGTGTTTTGGTGCTAAGAAAAAAATTCAAGAGGATCCAGATAAGTATAATAAGTTCTTCCAAGAGGCACATAGTCTCAGATCACAGCAGATGCATGGACACTGGGGAATTATATTCTGCGGTTTGTGATGGGACAGCCAAGGGCTGAGTCCCCATTCTGCCGTTCACAAATATTAACCTTGGGCAACCACATTATCACTAAAAGCTGTTTCCTTATGGTTAAGATGGAGATCATGACACCTCACTCATGGAATTTCTGTGAGAATTAAAAATGTTTAATGTAGTTATTAGCACATGAAAACCCTCATAAATATTAGATAATTATTACTACAGTGCAGTTAATAGTAGTTGTGGTATTGGAAAAATCATCCGGGTTCCACAACTTCTAGAAAACTGGTATAAGTACTTAGAAACATGAAATTAAAAGAAAATCATTAATTTTATATCACCTATAAAATCATTATCTCTATCAAATCATTCATTCTATATATCATCTTTTGAGACCCACCTCATCTAAAGGAAATGTCAAAACTTTATTTACTAGTTCAAGTGACTTTCTTTCTCTATTTCTTCATAAAAGCTCTTTGAGTGCAAAATACATCCTGAGTCTTCCTTGCCCCCTTTAGCTTGTCTGCCTTGTGGTGTCAGAGTCCTGATGGAAGCCACCACGAGGTCTCCCCTACACTGTGTGTGAGGCAGTGGGCTCCAATTTTACCATCTGTTGAGTGGCCAAATAATTCTCCAGATAATCCACCAAAAGAAAACAGTTTATTTGGGAAAAGAAAAAAAAAAACCCAAAGAGTGCCTGCACACTTGAGGCAGTGGCCACCCAGGTGGGAAGAAGAAAGGAGCCCAACATGGCTCCCTCCTTTAGTCGCATCCCCCCGGCCCCCAATCCACGGCCATTACCATAGAGTTCAACAGGAAGTCAAGACTAGAGAGTTAACAAGGGGCCCAGCTCCACCCATAGTCTTCCCAGCTGTATGGTTAAGCGTCTTAAGATGTCAGTTTACTTTCAACACATCCTAGTGCTTTCCTGTCATCCTGTTAAATGGGATTACCTGAATTTCAGCTCCTGTTTGTTTACTTCTTATAGCCAGGATTTCTGTGACTGCTTTTCACATAGCTCTAGGACAGGAATGTACTGTAGAGAGAGGATTGGGGACTTCTCTGTGGGGATAAAAGGTGAAGGAATGGATGTAGAGGAGAGAGGAATGGGCAGGGGTAAAATAGATAAGGAGAGATAAAAAAGAAAATAGAATTTGACTCCTTGACAAAACAGAGAGAGATTTGTTTATGATCCTATGAGTTTTGAAGGGTTTTGTTTGTTAATTTTTGAGGGGGGAGAGCAAATTAGACCACTTGTATTAGAGTTTGGAGAAGGCAGCTATTTGTGTGTAGACTGTGGATTCTAGAAAGGCAAGGACAGAGGCTATTTAAGGTGGGAGCATCAGAAAAGAGTATCACGGGTGAGAAATGACGTGAGGCAAAGACTCCTTGATTTTCAATGATCCCAAGTGAAGTAACAATTCTTACAGGCAAGAGATATGAGGCATGAATACGGGAAAGGGGATTTACTAGTTTAAAGGGAAACCACTAAATTAATGTCACATTTTGCATTTTTATTGATAAATTCTGTGCCACTGGTGCTTGTAAGATATAAGGATGGGCTAAGAACAGACCTCTGTTTTGAGAAGTAGCTATTTTTTAAAGCTAATAGATCTTAGAGAAGTTAGGATAGAAGCTTCCACATCTGCTCACATCAAATGTACATAGGTGTAGTATATAAACACATACATGAATGTATTTTTTAATCCTTGAAAGATAACTAAATCATGATTTTAGGGAATGGAATCCTTTTGATTATATAACTTCACTCTCCTTAGTCTTATCCCAAAACTGTGAATGCAAATTTTTCTTGAATGGATAGCAAGTCCCATCTCCCTCAAGTTTGGCAGGGTTCATGTGAGGAACGAGGTTTGACACCTCTGAAGCTCAAGTTTCAGGTCCTGACTGCTAATCCTCAAATTCAGGACTCACATAAAATGGACCATCAGGGTTGCTATCTTAGCACGCAGGAGTGCCTATGTTATGCTGCAGTGCAAACAACCTAAACTCTTATTCAACAAAAGTGTACAGTATTTTTGACCCATGGATGGGAATCCTTGCATGCGGAGAGCTGACTTAAGTTATCCCTGGATTTTCTACTGCGTGGGTGGTTTGTGCCCATAACCCCCACGATGTTTAAGGGTCAACTGTATTTATTGCCCACTCTGGTCCATTGCAGGTCTTGCAGGCAATCCTAGCAGCTGTTTTCCATGTGAGGCTTGGTGTTGCTCCTCTGTGCCCCCCAAGTCAGGGAAAGATAGTTCAGTGCTTTACCTGGAAGTGAAAATGCCTCTTCTGCTCACACCTCATTGGCTTAAGCAAGTAACATGACCATGTCTAATTCAAGGGAGGGATTAAAATTTCCAGAAGGAGAGAACAACAGTAATCCTACCTCAATGTCACCCAGTCATTCTGAAAATGAAATAGAAAACAGCACCACAGTCCTTTCTAAACAAGCTTATAATTCAGAGACATTGGTTAGTCTACCTTACTCCTTAGCTTCTGTAACCACCCTTTTTATTCCATTACACATTATACATTAATTATCCTCACAATAAATAACTTTTTTCTTAGTCAAATAATACACCTCAATTAAACTCAAATTTTACCCACTTTTGCTAGATTTTTTGACATAGTTTAATTAGAAACTTAGAATTTAATAAACATAGAAATTAGCCAAATGGCCTCAGAATTCTGATGCCATGTCCACACACACAATCTCACTGCCATCAAGCGTGTGCAGGTAGCCATTATTGCATTGACTTAGGTTTGTGAGAATAATGCTTCTGAGTTTATTCATTTTCTCATGAGAATTTCACCAAAATTTTATTAAGCTGCAAACTTTTGACAGTGCTTTCTAAGTTATGACTTCAAAGAACACATCTTTTTTTCCACTTTACTATAATTAGTTTTTCCTCAGTAATATATTTATTTAAAATACATGCAAATAACTATTAACTAGTGAAATAATAGCTTATTAATCCAAATATAGTTTTCTTTGCAAGCTCAACTATTCCAGAATCTTGATGGAACTTGAAATAATAGCATCATAAGTAGTTTAATAAATGTTCACAGAATATATTTACTCTTACATTTCCTATAATCATAATAAACTCCATATGTTACTCAGACACACATTAAGCTGGCAATTGGATTTGAATCCCTGCCTCACAACATAACAGCAATGAAGAAGATAAAAAAAAAAAGAAAGATTCGAACCCAAGGATTTGAAAAGCAGCCATCTAGAAGTCTGATCCCATCCACCTCCATGTCTTTGAAGGGCAATGCAACACAATAGAAATACAGTTTACAATGAAGCTCTCAAACAACAGTTAAGTCCCATAATTTTTAAAAATGTTGCCACACACAACAGCATCAAAAAAGTGTAAGGTACCTAGGAGAGAATTTAACAAAAAATGTGCAAGATTTACAAGAAAACTTATAAAACTATGCTGAAAGCTATCAAAGAAAACCTAAATAAATTCAAAAATTTTAATAGCAAAAACCTGGAAATTACCCAAATATCGAATGAAAAGAGAATGAATGAGATATACCATAGACAGGGATAAGAAGACTCAACATAAATATCCTGGTTCTCCTCAAATAAACTATCAATCCAGAACAAATTCTTCCCAGGACTGAAAAAAACTGATTCTATTGTGTATGTAGAAAGTCAAAGGGCCAGGAATAGACTCAGAAGAAGGAAAAACTGAGGGGAGATTGCACCACCAGAATCCAGGCATATTGAAAAAGTATAATAAATAAATGAACATGGCATTGGTGCAGATACAGGCTAATATGCCAGTGAAAGCAGAAGAGAGATCCTGAGGATAATTCCAGGCATAAATGGAAACTGTATATATGGTAGGTAGCCCTACACTGTATGGTGAAAGGCTGAAATAAGGAACACACAGTGCCGAGTTCATTGATTATCCTTGTGGAAAATAAAATGAAATTAGATCCCTACCATACATAATATATAGAACTCGTGTCAGGTGGACTAAAGGATTACATGTGAAAAGCAGGACTCCAAAACTTTAAGAAGACAGCATAGGAGAATATCTGTTTGCTTTTTTGTGTTCTGTGTGTTTTTTAAATTTCATTGCGGGAAAGGATTTCTTAAGCAAGACAAAGAAGGCCAAGCCATAAAAGAAAAGGTAGAAAAAATTTGACTATGCTAAAAAATATGTTTGTTTATCAAAGGGTATAATAAAAATGTAAAAGCATAAAGAAAACCCATAAAATGAGAAATGATATTTGCATCATACTCGTATATACATGAAAAATGTGTGTGTGTGTGTGTGTGTATAGGTATATACATATATATATTAAACAAAACAAACACAGAAAATAGAAAACAAACAAAATGGCAATAGAAACCAAAATATAAAAATAAGCAAAAGACAGGAATAAGCATCTCACAGGAGAGAAAATCCAAATGGCTAATAAACATAGAACAAAAATGTTCAATCCCATTAGTAATCAAGGAAATGCCAAATACACTCACATACACCACTTTACACTCACTAAATGGACAAAACTACCAAAGGAAGGTGGTAACAGAATAAGGTGGTACTTTAGAAAATAATGTGTCATTATCTGGTAAATATGAAGATGCATATGCCTGATGACCCAGCACATCCACTCTCGGGGGTTGCACATCTGCACCAGGAGACATGACTAAGAAGTTCATAGATTTATTGTTTTTAATGACAAAAATCTAAAAAGAGTAGTAGGAAAATGAGTAAATGAATAAATAAAGGGGTCTCTATCTATTAAGAACACATGAAATATGATTTCATTTATATGAAATTCCAGAATAGACAAAACTAATGCTATCTTGTTTAGGGATACACTTACATATAATAAAAGCTATGAAGAAAGACAAGAGAATGATTCACACCAAATTCAGGAGAGTGATCAACTCTTGTAGGAGGGGTGGGGGTCCGCTGTGGGAGGGCACACAGGGGCTTCCGAGAAACTGGTATCACTTTATTTCTTAAGCCTAGTGGTGAACATATGGGTTTTCATTTTCTTATTTTATATCTTTTATGCAGTACGTGTATTGTTTTATTAATGTCTGTGTGAAATATTTCATGGTATCACTGCCAGTTTCCAGGACAATTTTGAATAAGGATTATAGTAAGTTGGTTGAATAATAATAACTTTTAGAACATGTGAATAAGACAGACAATAAGCTTTGTTGTTACCATCAGGAAATTTCCAAAATAAGTGGATTATTAACATAGAGGACAGGGCTGAGAGCACCACTTCTGAGGTTACAAAAATATTGCTCATCTCTTTAAAAGATGTGTATTTGTTATATTAGTTAAAAATGCATATTCCCTAGCATGGGACTTAGAAGTCATTCAATAAATATTTGCTGAACAAGTGAGCAAATGGATGGAAATAAGCAAATTCTTCCATGTTTTATAGTTATTTTTGTACATGGTGTCAGTTACCACCCACCCATAGGTCTGCTGTAAAATCCTGCTATGTGTGTGCTGACTCTTGCCCGGGTCCTGAGTCCACAGAAGCCTGAATAGTTGGGTGGAATGGAAAATTGCCTCTCCATTGATGACGCCAGGTCTAGCCAACGTCTGCTGTCTTGACCTGGTGTCCAGAGTGCCTGGGGTGAACTTATCCTCAGGACAGAGCACCAGACATGCTCATCATTTTTCCACCTGCTGAGTACATTTCCTTTGTGGGGACCAGAGGCTGCCCAGAGACGTGGAAGGGGTAGCTTTATGGACCAGAAGACACCATCTCTTACAGGGAGCCTGAAGTCAGAGTGGTGAGCACCTGACACAATTGGGCAAGGAAACTGAGTCTGCTGTCTGTGAGTTCTGGCAGAGCAGAGGATGTTGGCTGAGGGTGGGGGTTGGGGAGAGGCTGGGCTGCCATTTTAAGGCAGCCATGATGGGCCATGTGCATAATAAAATGAAACAGGCTTACACAGAGAAAAAAACAAGTGAGCTGAAGTAAAAAGAGTTGAAAAATTTATGGAGAGAGAAGTTTTAAAATGATCTCTTGGCTCCTGTGAAAGCCAGGTGATTTAATAAGCTCCAAAATAACAATAACATAAATAAATAATAATAACATTAGAAAATTAATGGAGCAGCAATACTTGCATAGTGTTTAACACGTGCCAGCACTTTAAATGTAATTCACCAAATTCTTGCCTATGAGTTAGATATTCCCATTTTACAGCGGAGAAAATTGAGGCATAGACATTTTCACTAATTTGCTCAAGCCCCGCATGGAACAATAACCTGAATCCAGGCAGTATGGCTCCAGAGGCTATGCTCTTGATCTTGATTTTCTCCTATCTTTCGAGGGTTTTCAGGTGGGTTTGGTTACTTGCAGACATTCCCTGACTAACTGAATAAAACAAATCCTTTTGAGGAAGCTATATTGTTACCCTGCTCTGTAAGCTCTATCCATTGTGAGCAGTTGGGTAGCGTGTCTGCTTGGGCCCCAGTCCTGGACCACTTCCAGTTGTCTGAGAACTTGAACTTATATGACCAATAGCCCAGTCCCCCGAAGACTTGTCCCCTTTGCTTAGTCTCAGTCTACCCCCATCTTAACTGCTACAGTGGCTACACTTCTGAAGAAATGGCTCAGAAACTCAAAGTTCGGAAGAGTTCCTAAATTCATGTTCTTTAAAATATTATTTCTAAAAGATGTTAAGTGTCCTGCAGAGCAAACAAATAAACAGAAAAAAACAATTATTAGGTTGGTGCAAAGGTCATTGGGGTTTCAAAGGTTAAAAATTGCCAAAACCGCAATTACTTTTGTACTAACCGAATAAAAAACTGAGCAAAACATTATTTTGAAGGGTTTGTCTACCTATGTCCAGCATCTAGACCAGGGGTTGGCAAACTATACAGCCTTTAGCCCAAATAGAGCCTGCCACCTGTTTTGGTAAATAAAATTTTATTGGCATACTGCCATGCCCATTTGTTTACTTATGGCTGCTATTGTGCGAGGACAGCAGAGTTAAGTATTTGCAACAGAGTCTGTGTGACCTGTGAAGTCAAACTATTTACTCTCTATCCCTTTAAAGAAAAAATTGCTAATTCCCGACCAATGCATGGAAAAACATTCATGCTCACAGTGTGATTCAAAAAGAATCCTTTAAAAGTTGGGCAGCTCCAAAACCTCCCCTACCTTGCTGGTACAATGACTGCCTTTCCACCACCAGGTACTCATACACGTGGCTTTCTCTCCTAGCATGTTAATATGTAATTCTGTGCCCAGAATGGTTGCTCACCAGTTTCCCTACCCCATTGTTTTCTTTATGAAAATGGATACAACAAATGGAAAATGTGTGCTGTTCTATGCTCTTAGCAGATGTGCACTACCTTATTTTATTATCAAAATGATTTTTTTTTCTGCAACAGTTATTCAGATTTCCTTCTGGTTGCTAGAATTCACTTCATTTAATAGAAATGAAGTGAACCTAGCCAACAACAGAGAGAGAAAAATAATAACATTTAATACCTCAAGAGGCAGATATTATTTCTGTTTTTCGCGGGAGAAAACTAAGGCTCTGAGAGGTTAAATAAAATGCCTTCAAATTACAGAGGTGGAAAAGACAACAAATGCTGTGTATTAAAGGCTCTGAGAAGTCCTTGAGTAAAGAAATCTGATTAAGTTTTTTTAACCCTTTACTCCCCAAACAGGCTTTCTTTTTTTTTTTTTTTTTTTTTTTTTTTAAGATTCCTTATGAGGTCCTAGGAGTTGGTTCTCTGAGGAAATGCACTGGGGGAATGCTTCTCTATGGTGGGGTGTCAGGAGTCATCACACAGAAAACACATGCCTATGATTGAAGACACACTTGACTTTGTGGAGCTCTTGAGATTTGGTGGGAAAAGCCTGGATGTTGGCATGACAGAGATCAGGCACCAGCTTGACACCAAGAAAGGACTTTCAATGAGGATGAAAAAGGCACCACAGGTTAAACCTGACAAGGTCAGGAGACCGAAAATAACCACATCAGAGGGCGTGAACATAAAAAAATTCATATCTAAGGTGGGCCACTGCACGAAGTCACGTCTTTAGCCTGAAGCTTCCTTCATAAAGTCAATCTTCACCTGAAGTGAGCCTGTCTATTGTCTTTTTGCACCTGAGACGACATCCTTGGAATGGCAGTAATCCCTTTTTCCAGACCAGAGCGGAAACTACAAAATCTCTCATTATTATTCTTGTCCAATGATTAACATCTCTACGTGAACTCTTAACTGTCCTGTACCCACCAATGTAAAAGAAGTATCTGTCTCTCCAATTTACTTTTATCCAATCCCAGCGATTTCCCCGTTTTGCTTTCTCCCACCCCTTAATATACCACCAGTGGATTTCATGTAACCCTCCTCTTTTGATTCTATATGTTAAATAAGCTGCAAACCACCGTTTTGCGGAGCATTTTCTCAATCAGTTGAGATTTTGCTCCCCGACAATTGTCATCACTTTGTTTCAAATAAACTCTTATGAGTTTTCTGTTAGGTTGGATGTTTTTTGTCAACGTAAATAACGCAGGTTTCAGTTCCCTCCTCTGTAAACCCCATGGGATTATGGAGATAGTTGCAAGAGATCATCCATTTCAATGGAAATTGAATGACATACAGTAGGCACTCAGAAAAGGGGAGATAATATATTTTGTGGGTACAGATAGAAAAAGTAGAGAGTGCAAATGAATCAGAAACTCTGCTAAAAAGAAGAGAAGCCTTCTGTGCCTGATTTCTCTATCCCATCTGCCCTGCCTGACTTGAACTAAGCCCATTGCTCCACCTACAGCAGACAGGAGCTGCCATAGTGGAAACTGAGTATAGGAATAACAGAACGTTACATCAAATAACTGCGTTAAAAACCAAATAAATGCTGGAGCATTTCATGGTTCCCTTCCTCATTTGTGTCCTCAGCCTCTAAGCTGAGACGTTTTGCCCTTCCTCACCCTGAGGACAGCCATCAGGGGAACTACATTATCCTGGGGTGGATGGGGTGGAATACGGGAAGTGGGAATACTGCTCTTTCCTTTTGACAAAAGTCTTCTGAGGACATTCCTCCAATGCTCCCCTAGAGGAGGGAGCTGCCTGCTAGCTTGGAGGCTGGGACCCCAGTCTCCAACTCACCAATCAGAAGGAAGGACTGAGACACTCAGGATTTAAAGGACTCGCCTTTTATTGCAGGCCAATTTCTAAGTTTCTTCTTCTGGGCTTACAAACCAAATCCCTGTGGATTTTGCCTTTGTCTCAAGTCTTCTAGGATTCTGGAAAGACAGCTCTTGTGCGATAGAATAAGCTCATGATCTAGGACAGGGGTCAGCAAACTTTTTCTGGGAAGGGCCAGAGAGTAAATAGTTCAGGCTTTGCAGGCCATATGGTCTCTGTCACAACTACTCAACTCTGCCCTTGCAGCAAGAAAGCAGCCACAGATAATATGTAAATGTGGTTGAGCTCTAAGAAAACTTCATGTATGGATGCTCAAATATGAATTTTTATATAATTTCCTGTGTTATAAAATCTTCTTCTTTTTCTTCTTCTCCTCCTCCTTCTTCTTTTTCCAACTATTCAAAACTGTTAAAACCATTTTTAGTTCGTGTCCCATACAACGTCATACGGTGGGTAGGATTTGGTCCATTGTTGCCACTTGCTGAGCCCTGATCTAGAAGATCCTGGAAAGTTCTGGATGAGGGACTTTGGACAAGTCTCTTACCTTCTGGAACGTAAGTTGTAGAAGATACCAAACAGCAATCAGATAAAATGAGATATTGTTTGTGAATTTGCTCTGATAACTGTAAGGTGTATTTTATAAATTAATATTACCAAGGTAAGCCTTCAAGCAGAAATGTTGATTCCAACACAGAAAGACGTGTAAATTGTCGAGGGATCTTTTAAAGGAGGAGAATTTCAACCTCTGTGGGAAAAATACAGCTCAAATGATCTTTTCCAAGTGTTTTGTATTTTGAACAAAAAAAAAAAACCACAACCAAAATGTGACTTGTGGTTTTGGATGTTGGAAGGTTTTTTGCCACAACTTATATTATTTTAAAAGTCATAAAAATCAACCACAAAATATCTAATTTCTCAAATTATTATTTATTACCATTTAATTAGTTGCATGGTTGGTTGAAGCTTTTCTTCCACAGTTTCTCCCTTTTCTGTGGTTTCCCCCTTTACTAACAACACCTGAAACAGGGCAGTAATCCCTGATGTCAGTGAAAACAGAAGCAAATGCAGGGTTTTCAGGACATGAATTATCTCCTAGCCTCAGGATGACAGATGTTCTGGGGCCTGTGGGGGAGGAGAAAATAAGTAGAAAATGGGGTCTCCAGCCAGAACCCTCTAAGTCTTGCATTCCCCTAGCTTTCTTTCAGAGGGTGTGGCAAGTCACACTTACAGTGGTCGCAGTAGGGGAAAACCTGTGGCGTTTGCCAAAGAATGTGACCACCTAGCTGGTTGTCACCTCACCAGTCCAGACCTCAGTTTCTTCATCTATAAAATGGGAGGTTAGAATGAGCTGTGTCCTTCCAGTTCTGATGGTCTCACAGTGTGCACACAGCCTTCTCTGTTGATGTTTCTTATGGCATTCTCATCAAAATTTTAACTCTTTTAAATCATGGGGTGTGCTAATGAGGCAATTAAAACTTGGTATGTTTTAAACAGAAAAAAATAAACCCTATGAATTGAACTTTGAATTGGAAATCTCTTTTTCAATTTAGGAATTTCATCTTTCTTAATTTTTCTCAGGCAGCTTTTCATGAATTGAGTCATTTAGAATCATTCTTTAATTTACATAACTCATTATACAGTTTACTCTATAATTTACATGGTGTTGTGAATCATAAGTAGTGAAAATATCAAGTTCTCTTGTAAAAAATAAGGGAGTTGATTCTTATGTATTTTTCTTTTGTGGTGTTCCCAAGGTCTTACAACCAGAAGGAAATAGAAGTTAACAGCTATCTGCATTCATGAGATGCTTATATAGGTACTTGATCATTCACTTGTGAATAGGTGAGTTTCTTCTTTGTTTCAATTGCATAAAAGTGTAACAATCATATAAAGGATTTTGTTTTAGGAAATGGTGTCAAATCTAACCCTATCCCCTTAAGAGAATGTTTTGTGTTAGTCATTCCTTTTCAAGATCAAACATTGAAGGAAAAAACAATGGATTCTTCCCCAGTTGCTACGCTTATTTATTAAGCAATATCAGCTTTTTAAACCATTTAGCCAAGTGTAATACTTAGGCCAAAGGCAATGACTGCAGTGACTCTTCTCCCACAGCTAAGGGTGCAACCACGGACACTCGGTAACAGTGATTGATGGTCCAACTGTCCCCCTCACCCAGGAACTCACAATATTCACTAACAACAAATTCTATACTGGTCTGGGCTTTTCAAAAATGGTGTAAGAGGATGGCAGCTAGACATAAAATGTACAGATACATGAAACATCATTTGCCCAATAGCTTCCCCCTCTTAGCTTTTTCTTCTGGGTTCTGTTGCTAGTACTGAAATGCAGAGAGTGTGCCTCAATGGCTGGAGTTTTCTGTCAGCCACTGTACTCCACTCCATAGTGTCTGAATCATTGAATTCCAATTAGTGCATGAGTTTCAGTTTGGTGCTGACTGACGTGTTTTGGGTGCTGTTAAACAGAATTGCCAGGCTTTCAGCTCAAACGTTGACTCTAAACCTGTGTTTCACTGTAGAATTTCCCTCTGGCTCTAGGAGACAGGTCTGCTGAGAGTAAGAGCCCTGAACTTCGAGTCCAGGTCTTAGGATTACTCAGCCCTGATCTTGCCTCTTTTTAGCAGTGCGGGTTAAATAAGTTTTTGTAGCTTCTCTGAGCCTTCCATCAAATGATATAATTCTCACTTTTCACGTTGTTGTAAAGTAATTGTATCCCTTCTATAATTTTAATATCCTGTCGGACCCACAGTAAGGCATTCATTAATGGTGAATATTAATGTCATATTTTGCCAATTTGAAATGCACATCTCCTTTCTCATTTAAATATCTCTGAAATCAGGATGTGTGTTGTGGCTGATGACATCTCACAATCACTGCAGGTCAGGAGACTGGTGGGCGTGGCTGCCATTTCCTGCCCGTGCGCTGCTGTCCTTGTAAACTTGATGGCTATTCTTGAGGCAACCATACCATGGGCTGAAATATTTAAGCATGTTTCAGAAAGGAATCTGAGTTCCGCTTGTAGTCTGAATGCCCTTCCATTGACACGTCTAGGGGAGATGAGGAAAGCAAGCACCCAGTCTTGCTGAGTGAGTATCAAAGACTTGAAAGAAAGCCCTGAAGACAAAAATGGAGTCCTCTTCATGAAGTGCTGCAACATCAGTACTCTCCTTTTGATGGCCCAGGAGATGATCCCATGTAGAAAAACAAGGATATTAACAGCCTGAAGTAAAAGAAATGATTCAGATGAGCACATTCTGCATGTGAAGAAAATTTAAGAAGTCAACTAATTTGTTTCTATTCTTCTTATGTGAGCAGAAGAATGATATAAGATGACTATTTCTACCTAATTAAGTTGAAAACAGTTCTTTCAATAAGTATTAAATAAATCCAAGTGATCTGAAAATGTCGTTATATTTGAATAGAGACCATATTTTCCTTCTCAGTGTGTCCTTGCATGGCCATGTTGGGACAACAAAGTCCCCTTTGCTGCTTCAGATGCTGCAGGTGGGTCAGAAAAAGAAACTCAAGGTTTTCCTTTGCTGATGACACTTTTCCCGCTCCTGTTTAAACAGCAATAAACCTCTTTCACATTCCCAAGCCTCCTTCCTATTTTGAATTTGGGACCAGGGTCCAGTTTCAGTTGGGGATGAAACTCATGTGAGTTTTAGATTTTTGCACTCAAATCTCTGGTATTCTTTATCAAGACAAGGTGCTGTGAGGAAGGGAAAGGTGATTTCAACAGAAATGGCATGGGCATGATGTCAGAAAATGTCAACCCCGAGTACGAAATGATAATAGTAGTAATACAAATAGCTACATTCTCTCAACATTTACTATATGCTAATTGCAATTCTAAGCATTTTACATGTATTAACTCATCTACTCTCCAAACAATGTTATGAGTTAGCTACTAATTATTGTGATCATTTTTCAGATGAGGAAACTCAGATGCAAGAAGGTTAAATAACTTGCCCAAGTTCACAAAACTATGAAGAGACAGATCCGAGATTTAAATTCATCTCGGCTGGATCCACTAAGCGCTTAAATGCTAGGATATTCTGAACTGATGATAGCTTGAAACTATAATTATTTAATTTGGGGGAAGAGTCATAGCTATTAGCAGAGGAAATATCCAAACATAACTAACATATTAGTTATTAAAATGATAATGCATAGCTAAGGAAGAAAGAGTAACTGCTTGTAGTGATAGGGCCGATATCAGAAAGAAGAAATGGCATCTGCGTATCACAGCTGACAAGCATGATGGGGAAAGATGGAGATGCCGCCTCAGGGAGCCTCAGGTTGGGCACAGCCACCAGGAACAGGAAGTTCAGTGGGTCTCTGGGCTGGCATTCCAGAACACTCGTGAGGGGCATGTGTCCTATCACCTTGAAATCTGGTGAAAACTGTATATGTCTGATTTAATTTGTATTCCCATAGACCTCATCCCAGACTGAAATTCCTGCGGGGTCCACACAGAAAGTGGTGTCTCTTATTCCCCTCTGCACCCGCCCAGAATGCCTAACAGAAGTCTGAGACATAACAGTCCTTTTGGGAGGTGGGGGGAGAAAACAACAAAAAACAGAATTAGCAATTCAGGCAGGCAAAGGGACTGGTGTGCCAGTTTGCAAAATCGTTTGGGTAGGATGATTTCCCTCTACCCCCACTCCAGAATGTATAGAGTTTCAGAAGTATCCTGCTAATGACTGTAAATCTTCAAAACGTTTTGAATGCCAAATTTAAAACTATCATTTCCAAGTGTCCCTATCCCACGACTCTCCAGCGTTGAATGTTCCAGCAGAGATAATGCAGGCAACAAGGGCCCACTGCTCCGGAGAGCTGAACTGTGCGGCTTCATAAACTTGCCATGTGAATCCATGATGTCATCTGTTCCCTCAGACTCCAGACCACCCACACAGGCAGCCTATTCTCTCTCTGCGTCGTCAGGAGGGACCTGCCTTTACAAATGATTCGAGGTCGAAACGGAGGACGGACGTAGCTTGAATTGTTACACAAAAGTGCTGCCTGGGACAGTGACACGCATTTGGACATGTCGTTGTGGTGATTTTCTTCCCTATTCGAATGCTGAAATTCTCTTTAACGTAAGGTAGAAGGGCTGAGAGACAGAGTGGGACAAGAGAGGTTTCTGAAAAAGGCCAGAAAATCTGTAATAGAATAGTCAGCAAGAGGGAAAATATGTAAAAAATGATGGGAACCCTGGAAATATTGGGGCCAGAAGTAATTAGATCATAAATGATGTTAGATTCAAGTGAAGGTGACTTTTATTCTCCTTTCCTGACTCCTAGTTATTAGAAGGAAATTATAAGGAGGGGGCAAAAGTCTCCATTGCTGAGAAGTAAAGAAATGCATTTTTAAAAACGAAGGAAACCAGGCATTTGGGGCTTTTGAATATTTTTGACTAATTCTTAATTGGGAAGGAGAAAAAGCTCATTTGGGGCCACAGAGCAAAGAACCCATGATGGCCTGTGTCTGCCGAACCAATCTGCCTTGATGACAAGGAGCCCTGACCACTGGGGCCCTGGTCGTGTGGCAAGCGAGGGACAATGAAGGGGCCCTGGCTGCTATTTTCCTTTGGGATAGTAAGAGGGCAAAGTATACAGGCAGGGAGGGAGGGTAACATACCCTAAATTTATAGCACTGGAGATAATATGATATTGCTATATGGAAAGAAAAAATAACACGTAAACTAAAATACCAGCTCTGTGAGGTTTTCAGAGAAACACGCCATTCTAAGGCTGGGGTCTTAATCTTTTCTGAACCACAGATCCCTTTAGCAGTCTGGCGAAGCCTGTGGATAAATTCTCAGAATAACATTTTGAAATGAATTAAACAAAATACAGAGGATTACCAAGAGAATTAATTATATCAAAACGCATTATCAAAAATTTCTAAAATTGTCAGTAATATATTAGTATGTGTGCTTCTTTATTGACTCTTTAAATAACAAGGTCCAATGGTAAGTTTCTGTAACTACTATGACTCTCAAGTGCTGGTGGGCATTATAAACAATAGTTCCAGATCTCCACAGCACCCGTAGATGATACAAAGGCATCTGAGACTTCCATGGATGTCAAAGTCACAAGTAGTGCCCTTAAAATTGTGGTTGGTTTCTTACATTCATTATTGAAGGAACTGCTGAATTTCAGCTAGATGTTGAAAACAGAAATTCTTTTTTCTCATTCGAGTTCACGGATACCACTGTCAGGAGCCCCCCCTTCTAAGGAGCCTCCCATATCCAGGCAGCCAAGTGGGGCTCAGTAACGAAGACTCAAGCATTGGAGAAGAGTCAGTTCTGACTGGCGAGGTGTCTGACTTCAGATTTGTTCCTCAAATCTGTTCATAAAGAGAAAATTGAAAGAATCATTTCCCAGAGTTCCTGAAGACACTTGAGCACAAGAAACTATGCTTTGAGACCTCTCTGAAGACTATAAAACAAATGCATGCTCTCCTTTTGGGAGAAGAATGCCTTGATGGGGATGGTGGTGGTACCAGACGGAAGATGAGGGGCTGGTATAAGTGTTAGCAATATTTGGCCAATAAGAGAGTATCCAGTGGAAGTAGAGTAGACAGAAGAAAAGAAGGAAATGGGGAAAAACCCAAGGCATCTTCATTGGGCTCATTAGACTGAAATGCCATCTATGTCATGTATTAAATTCCTACAGCTATCAGAGATGGCTTCTGAACACTTTCTTTTTGAGTAAGTGGTCTATTTTGTGCCATGCTTTTCAAAACACTATAGCTTTATAATGTTTGTTAATATCTGATAACTCAAGTATTCCCTTACTATCTTCTTTTCAAAAATTGTCTTAACTCTTTTCATAAATGTATTCTCCCAGATTAACTTTACAATTAATTTGCTAAGTTAGAAAGAAAGAAATCCCGGATATTTTTTGGAATTGCATTCACTATGCAAGCTAATTTGGGCAGAGTTTAGCATTTTTACTATTATAAATTCTTAAATTTATTAAATCTGAGATACTAAATGCGTTGATCCCTCACTTTTTAAAATAAAATAATAACTTTTAGAAATGAACCTGGAAGTAATTTAAGTATTTGATCCCCCCACCAATGTTTAAAAGGATCCTTTATTATAGAGGTTAGTGTGAAAAATCCCCAGTATTTTGTGAAATAACAAGCACAGAGCAATGATAATTCCATTACTATAATGACACATTTCCTCAAAAAGCTTTCCAGGACTCAGCAAAGACATCTCCTGAAATAGTCTCATTCACTTTTGAAGTAAACAGTCTCCAGCAAAACAAAACCATCATACTAAGCTTTCAGGTGGGAGTTATTCTTTTTTCCTTGTTTTTTTTTTTTTTTTTTTTTTTCCCGTTTTAAGGGCAGTTCCTCCATTGAACTCCAAAATACATAGTGTCTCCTATGAATTGGAAAGTTTTAGCTTCCTGGGGACAGAGTCACCCTGTATTCTAAGAGATCTTATTACAATTTTAAAGCTAAAGCCACTCTCTATGCCTAGACAACTTCATTCCCTGTCTAGCAAGTTACAGGGAGAGAAACGATTCTCTTTAGGACTTTAAGTGTATTACTGAACGTAATGATATCTGCCGAACGAATGTTAGGAAAAGCACACTGCAACTCCACAGCCAAATTCCATGACAACAGCTGGTGAATCACAGGTGTTGTCAGGAAAGCCTCCAGCCCAGCTTAAATGTTCCGGAGAGCTCTTTATTATTTTAAGCACCACGTTTGGAGAGTGTTTAATTTGCTTGAATTCAAAACATTCCTCATGGGCAAAGTGCAATGTAAACAAAGTTCCAGGAGAAAGTCATGTCAACCTAATTTTTTATTTGCAAACAGGGTGGTTAAAAACAAAGTACTTAACTATTTTCTGACAGTGATACCGTATTGCCACGTAAGCACTAGGAAAGTTCTGAAGGAAAAATATTCTTTTACTTAAGCCAACCATAATGTGAGATTTTGACATTATCTGGGGGTGATGGAGACTTGTAGACCAATTCAGGGGGCAACGTGAGGAGGGATGGAATACACAGCAGAAGACTTAAATATCTAACAGTCAGATAGGTTGAAACCTTCAGGGTGCAGAAGAGTTTCGAAGGTATTCTCATCTGCCTCATTTATTTCATTCCCACTCTCTTGTGTGGCTCATGGTTTAGAAAGTGAAAAAGAATCACCCAGAAGCACAGAGGCTATGGGTTCTAAATCCACTTCACAGGAGAATGTATCTGAGACCACATGTGCTGTAGTTGTGTCAGTTTTCTCTTCACACACCTGATTTAATCTAGCCCCTACTGTCACATATAAGTTCATTCAGTCCTTCTTTCATCTTTCAAATATGTAGTGAACGCTTACTGAATTCTAGGCCCTGTGCTAAAAGGAAGACACGCAATGGGACCCAGATACTGTCCTTACCCTTGAAGGCCTGTGGATAAGTGAGCATCAGATGAGGGCTAACAGGCACAGAGGAATGAGTACTCCCAGTAGACATAACTGGGAAGGATGGTTAAGGTCACAGATTTCTCCATTAGCCATGTCTCTGCCCCCACTGCACCTCCAGGAAGAGCCCCAGTGCCACAGCCTCAGGGACCAACCTGTGTTATCCCTCTGACCAGAGCGATTAGTCTGCGAATAGACCTGCTACCCCATTTGAGAAAACTGAAGCTGGTAAGGAAGACTGTCCTTTCTTTCTGCTCACCATCTAGGCCATCGAAGCCACTATGGTGGAAAAGAATGCTTCCCACTCCCTGAGAGGAGCACAGACAAGGCAATTTCTCGACAGCATGGAAGCCCAGGGCCAGCCCAGCCCAAGGCCAGCTCCACTCCTCTCTGTGCTTTGGTTATATGATTCAATAAACCCCTCCTCCTTTGATTTCATTTTGCTTAAGCTAATTTGACTCGGGACTCTGTCCCCTGTCACCAAGAGAAGTGTACCAAACTATGGGTGAGTACAGGGTCTGAGAGAATACATGGGTGGGTGGGTGCACCGAGCACCAGCTACGTGCCTGAGGGAGGCTTCCTGGTGGAAGTGATACCCTAACAGGAGATGTAATAAATGACAGCTGGATCCCTGAGCTACTCTGCTCCATTGCTTGATTTCTCTTTATAAAACAAACAACTCCTTTTCCTTCCCTTTCTCCTCTGAGAAAAAGACGATTTCAAGAAGAAAAAAAAGTTGATGGGACGCTGTAGGCTTGGGTGGGCAGGGTCACGGGATGAGTGTCCGGTATTGTTCTCTTTGACAATAGGAGTGAACTGACTGAGGAGGAGAAGTATGGAAGGAGGATGCCTTGGAGCTCAAGAGGATGTAGATTTTGCATAGTCAGGATGCTGTGGCACCTCCATGGACCATGGAGGCAGCTGCAGATGAGTCTGTGCTGCCTTAAGTACACTGGGGACGACCCCATCAGTCCTGCTGCGGTCACCAGCCCAGCTGAGCCCTTCCCTCCTAAGGGCCATGCGGCCTGCTGCCTTGCTTGTCCCCACTTCCCCCACCACCTGGCCCTATTGTCCTCCTGGGGAAGATGGGACATTACAGGGCTTCAGCATCTGGAAAAAGCAAGGAGGGCATTTCGCTGGAGGGAACCAGAGGTGCCACGACATGGGACTGCAGAATAGCACCTTGTGCCCAGAGACCTCCAAGTGGTGCTGCCACTGGGCTGGACTGTAAGTCACCATCAACACATGTGTACGTGACCTTGAAAGGATGTATCATGGGAAAGTGTTTTGCAGTTGTAAAGTGCTCCACAGATGCTATTTTCTATTATGACCCATATCGCAGGGTTGTTGAGAGGCCCAAATGAGATCACACGCCCATAAAGTGGCTCTGGAGCCTGGAAAAGCATCGTGCACATGCTAATTAACAGAGTTGGGGTTTGGCTGGGTTAAGTTTCAGACCACAAAGGAATAGTAAAAATTGAACTAACAGCGAATTTCTCTCGAATCCACAATATTAAATGTCTTTGTAAACTGGGTGTTTTAATTAAAATACTTCCTATCACCTCTTTACAGATAAATGAATGATTTCATTGTCTATTAAAAATGATTTCCTGCTAACAATTAATTAGACCACCAGGCTTCAGGCTTCAAGCCTAACAGACGTTTTTGTTGATTTACCACGTCACCAAAAACACTCAGTGTAGCATCTAAAATATATACATATATGTACGTATGTATGTGTGTGCACATATTTTTGTTTGTTTGTTTTACAAATCTGTATCCATTGTCTTAAAGACATCATACTTCACTCCTAAAGTGCTGTCATGGTGTCTTCACTGTTCCCTCGGTCTATAGCCTCTCTGCTCTCAAATCCATCATTCCCACAGCTGCTCAGAAATTCAGCAGCATTTTAATCATTCCATTCGGTTTGGCTGTCATGGGCTTCTTTTATTGTGAAAAGGCATAAAATAGAAATAAAAAGTATAACTGTAAGAAATGAAAAGGAAAATTATCATTTATTACAGGTGGTATGATTGTTTACCTAGACACCCAAGAGAATTGGCCAAAACATCACTGGCTCTAATATGAAAGTTTGGAAACGTTGCTTACTAGTCAATAAATACCAAAAGGACCATTATTTTCCTAACTACCTGCAAACACCAGTCACAACATATCATGGGATACAAGCCACTCATCTTTGGGGTATCATAGAGATGCTGAGTGTTGTCACTTGGGGCTCCAAAGAATTCTGATTGTTCGCACCACCTCACAAAGTCTCCCAGGAAAACAGTTCCTTGGTTTCTAGGCTCATTTGTCTAACCACAAAGGCCCTGACGCAGCTCCAAGGTCAAGGTGGGAAGGAGACATCTTGCTTAATATCTCTCCAAAAGCAAGGTAAAAATAAAAGGACTGTTCTGAGATTCTTCCCTGCCCCCTTCCCAGAAATACCTTTTTTCTTCTCACTCATGAAGCAATTCTAGAACCTTAGAACAACATCTGTGTGGTATGTGCAGACCCTGGTTCCACACATCTGCCCCTTGGCGTGGTTTTCCCCAGACAAAAAGACAGTCTGTCTTCAAGAAGTATTTAAGTCTCCATCTCCTGCCAGATAACAATGGCTGCAGTTTTTAATAAAAGATTGTTTTCAATTTCTACCCACCAGGTTCACAAAATTCTGAAGTACCTACATGCCCCGATATTGTTGGAGGAGCTTCCTTGAAGGGCAAGGCCTCAGGTGTCTGCACTTAACTTGGCTTGAAGCTTGTTTAAGCTGAGACCTGAAGGGAAAGAAGTTCACCCAGGAGGAAGACAGGAGGGGATGGACAGTGGTCCTGGTGGGGAAAACAGTCTGGTGGGATAAAACCAGTGTTAGGAGAAAGAGTTCATTAGGAGGCCAGCATAGCTGAAGCACAGAGATTGGGACAGAGAGGCAGGAGCGTGGTTGTTGATTGAAAGTGACAAAGGAATAAATTAAAAATATAAATAGTGGATCTAGACTACAAAGTTTAAGAACACACGAAATTGTCACTTCCCTTCATCAGACTTGTTTCCTCTACGGTAAGCTGTTGATTCACAGGAAGAGGTCAATGAGAAAATCCTCTTTTTCTGTCCAGGTTCTAATTAGAATGAGACCCTTTTTGTCTCTGTTATTCCCCCAATGAGGAACATAGGTAATGATGGTGACAGCTATTGAGAGAGAACAAGAAAAATCCCATTCTTCAAATTCTAGAATTCAAAGCTCCTGCCATTATAACAAATCTGGGAAAAGCTCCTGCCATTATAGCAAATCTGGGAAAAGCTCCTGCCATTATAGCAAATCTGGAAAAGCAACCATGGTCAGAAAGTTTGGCATAAAGACTAGTGACTTCTCAACCCTTCCAGGGGAATGTGGTGAGGTTTTGTGGCTCCCCCTACAGAATACAGACTTTTCATTCCACGTGTTTGTCCTCACAGAAGCCTATCAACTATGGGCCATCGATAGAGTCAGAATGCCCACGTTCCACATTCCAAGATGGCAATATACACCAAAACTTTTGATATATTAATCAATTATGTTAAGTAGAAATTTTAATTTAAGGGTATTAATTGCAGTAATATATAAACATTATGTTTTAAAGAAACAATCTCAATGTCAGAAAGCAGGCAGTTTTGTTTTTGTCTTTTTTTTTTTTTTTAATCTATCTTTCTAGTGCAGCCAAAAAAAACCAAAAAAAACAAAACTAAACTAAAAATCTTTTTGTTAAAAAAATAATATTTAACAATATGGAACAATTCTCAAAATATATCAAGTGAAAACCTGATTATCAAATAGCATACTAATGATAATTTTCATCTCATGACACCTGTACCGTGAAGATATAACACTTGAAAGGCAATATTCTAAAATATTAATATTTGTTTCCTCTGAAAAGTAGGCCTTCAGTCGTTTGCTTTTCTTGTCATTCTTTCCCTGTTTTTTTTCCAAGTGTTTAAAAAATGTAATATTGTTACAGTCAGAAAAAAAAGAGAAAAAAAAGAAAAACATTCAGAAGAGCCTGTGTTTTACATGGCAAAGCGTATTCCTGACTGGGTGAGCAACTGAATCACACGGCGGTCTTTGTGCAAATAAACAAGGTTTGATTTTCGTGAGTGTTCCAGAAAAAAATGACATGTTTCTGTGAGATTTATCTGTCCGTGTCTTTGCCTGAGCAAGGAAACACAGACACAAATACACATGTTTTTTTCTGATGTGCTGCCCTAGAATATTTGGGAGTTTGGCTCCAAGTCCAGAATTCCAGTTGCTTCTTCCAAAACTGGGAGCTTCTTGCGTCTATGAAACGCAGGCTGCAGGTCCCGCGGGAGAGGACGCTCCTTAGCTTCCTGCCTCATCGCAAAGAAAACGGCCCTGTGTGCACAGACCTCACCACTAGGGCAGAAAATGAGAACCTCTTGGAAAAATAGCAAGATGCTTGCAATAGTTTGGTGTCTCAGAAAATAAAATCCATCTTTCTTCACCAGATGAGAGCCGTTGGTTGCTTTCAGATGACTTGGAGGGAGAATCATTCCTTGCCCTGAAACTGGAAAACTGGCTAGATTTCCAGAACTATTTTTCATGGATGCGATGGAGAGTTTGACGAGAAAATGAGAAATACGATTGTAGGGGGCTTGGTTTCAATAGGATTTTTACCTCCTGTAGGTTCTTCCAGATGTCCAGGAGGCCTATTTAATCAGAATCTCCAGGGACGGGGTCCTGGCATCCCTACCTTAATAAGAGTTCCAGATGATTCAGATGGATAGCAAAGTTTGAGTGTGACGGCTGTAGCAATACACCAAAGTGGGACTCGCAGAGAAAAACATCCGTGAAAACACACATGGTATTCACAATAGAGATATTTAAATGCAGCCTTAGAAAATATTTTTTTTTAAAAAGACTGTCTCCTTTGCTAGAAAGAGTTCCATGCCATTATTTCAGCTCAGTCACAGATTCCTCTCATAGTCTGAATAGAGACAATGGAGCACCCCAAAGGCACACTCAGCCACAGCCATAGGATGCCACATAAATCAGCTCAGGGCAAGCTGGACCAAGCAAGGGTGAAGGCTGCCAAGGCAAAGCAGCCAGTCTGGTGACCAAATGCTGTTTGCCTACTAACTGCACGTGTTGACTTTGTGTGGGGACCTGGAAAGTCCAGTCACCACAAACCCAAGGGTCAACAGCCACTTGGCAGCCCCTTTGCACAGCTCCAAGTACTGAACTAAATCAATCCAGCATTTAAACAGCTCAACTTCCTTCTAGAAGTTACTCTGCAATGTTAGGTGAACACATGTCCTGATTTATAAATGGGGTTTAAACCCACTATCCAGGTGTAATTGGTAATCACACTCCTTTCATTCTCGGACTTTTCCCAGTCTGTGGATAAATCATACCATTACCTAAGGTCAAGATGGTAACATGTTAGCTAACGGAGCGCGGGGAGGGAAAATGGTAGGTAACTCTCCCCCCCAAAAAAAAAAAAAAACAGTCATGAAGCAGTAACTAGTGTTTCAACACAGCCAATGCCCCTGGCTTAGCAAGCAGCAAAACTAACTGCTTAGGAAACTTCCCTCCATCCTCTCTCCCCACCCCCTTCTATTCTCTGTATATATTTTTAACTCTTTCAGTCTCTTTAATATCCATCATCAACTGTGCAGCACGGGGCAGTAAGTGTTTGTCAATTTTCACTTTGCAGCATGCACACTTTATTCCCAAATTACCCCAGTAACCCAAATAAGAAAGGAGAAAATGCACAAAGAATTACTGTGGCCATCTGGAATGCATAATGTGGAAAGATCTGCAATACATTACATGGTCTGGAAAGTGGCTGGTCGAATTCCAGAGCTAAGACAGACTTCAAAGTCTGGCTGTACATCAGTGAAACTGTTGATCGACTCCGATATTTAAAGTGGGTGTAGATGAATGAATTTATTACAGTTTTTATCTTCTGGGCTCAGATGGGGAAATGGGATCATAGTCAGGTTCTCCTTTAATTTCATGCTGAATTTTTCTCTTAGATTTTGTTTTTCTCCTCCTTCATGCTGTACTACGTGTTGATTTTTCTTTTTGGACTGCAAAATCCCTTCCTTATCTCTGCTTTGGTCCTGAAAACTGACTCATTTGTATGACTAACTTAACTTCGTAGATACTGCTGGCCTGATCATGAGATAGTTTGCACAAAGGGTCTCAAATAGAAAAAAATACATATATATACCAGGAGTGCCAAAAAAATGTTTATAATGGACACTTTGGTCAAGATTGCTCAAGCAGTAGTTCCCCATAATGAGAAGTGTCTGGACGCTGATGGTAACCACTTTGAGCACCTCTTGTAATTGCAGAAGTCAAATGTGACTTGTATTCATCGTTTGTTATCGGTATATATTGAGTATTATAATTTTAATACAGTTTTCCTTTCTTAAAATGTGTATACATTTTTTTGGCACCCTCTGTGTGTGTGTGTGTGTGTGTGTGTGTGTGTGTGTGTGTGTATGAAACTTCATAGTCTTTTTTCTGTTTCTCCAATGGAGCCAGTTTACAGTTGAGATCTGAACTCAACTGCAAGGAATTTATTTCTAAAATTGAATTTGGGTGATATCTTGTTGTATTTCCAGATTAGAAATGTTTTATGAGTAAAACCTGGACTCAATAAATATTTGGAAACACTTGATTTGAAGACTGCTGTCAGAAACTCCCTTTAGGGAGGGATGAAAGAGCAGTTCTTTCATCAACAGCCTCAAAATCCCTTTGAGAAACAAGCATTTTCCCTTCTCTGCCAACTGGGTTGCTTTTATCTTCATACAAATTTATCTTGACCCTTAAAAGGACCTCACCAAATACAATCATAAGCCAATTCCACAGCAAATGTCTGCACTCCTGCACCTTTAAGAGCTCATAAGGTCCCACTTCTAAACCCTAAACACAATCTCATTAGCAATGAAAAAGCATTGCTTAGGATATCTTTTGGGACTGGGAAAGAAAGAACTATTTCTTATACACACATAAAGGAAGGAAGCACACCTTGAAGACAAGGTGGTCTCCTGATAACCGATAACGACTGTTTTTATTCTTTACAATGGCAAATATGCATTTGAAATTTCTTGGATTTCTACAGTAATTAGCTGAAGTTCCTACTAAAATATTGAAGACTAGTCCAGGACAAGATGATAGAATATGGTAGAGTTTCACTTCCAGGTTTCCCCTCAAGTTTCTGGCCCCTCTTTCATTTTCTTCACCTCCTTTCCCCATTAATCAAAGAACAAAATATTAATTATTTAATGAGTTGCCCCTCTTAAGAATTTTTTTGTTGTTTTAAAAGCGGTTGAGACATGGACTATGTTTAACCCAAAGAGATGACTCTCTCACAGTAGAACATGGAAAAAGAAAACTGGGGAGATACAGGGACCTCTGACACCCTACCAGTTATATGATGACAGTGCTTTCCTATACTCAAAGTATGCTGTTAACTGGAGTAATTTCTGGAGGTCATTGAGTTATTTGGATGCCTTTAAAAGGAAAACATAATTCAATACGTTTTCCACCCCTGTGTTATATTCCCAACTCAGTTCTAAGATAAGACATTTTCCAAAAATAGCTAACATTTGCTTTTTACCGGTTTCCTAAGACTGCCATAAAAACGTACTAAAAACTGGGTGCCTTACAATGACAAGACATAGCTATATTACAGTTCTGGAGGCTAGAAGTCTGAATTCATGGTGTGAGCACAGTCCCCACCTAACGTTCTGCCATTGTCTTGGCATTGTCTCATGTCCTCTACATGCTGCTGGTGGGGACTACTTGTCTCTCCTATTGCACACATATTGACCCATTATTTTACTAAATGGTGTCCAAGTTGTTCCCTTTGGCTGAAATAGCTTTAACCTCAGTATAAATATTTAAATCTTGCATATTTAAACCCTGAGTACCCTTCAAGGTCTACTCACTCAGATTATCCTTCCCCGCCTCCCAATTAAAATTCATTTGTCCCACTAATCAATCACTCCTGGCATTTAGTTCTAACCTAATGTGTTCTACCCTGGTGGAGGAATTTATGCTTATCTACCACCTCCATCCTTCACCACTGGGAAATTCTAGGAAATAGGACCTCAATTTACCCATTTTAGCCTCCTCCCCATAAATTGTAGCTCAAAGCTGGCACATAATAAATGCTCATAAAATCTCTAGTCTACTACTGAATAAGATTCAGCTGAGGCTTTGATCTCTGTTCCTAATATGAACTGTGCCAACATATTGACATTTTATTCGTCATTTATACTTTAATAATAATGTGTTTCCAACCCTTTCATGAGACTGTGTTATAAATATTACAAAGCACATGATGATGACAGGGTGGGAAGGCAGAATTGAGATGATAAAGTGTTCCATTGATCAAATTTCTCCTTCACTCTCTTAGGAGACATGAACTGAGTTGAGGTGTGTGATTATTCTGTTGCATATGAATCTGTGATCGAGGTGGATTCAAAACTAAAAACTTGCCTAAGAAATATTTTTTTAATAACTATATTTCAGTGTCCCTCATTAGCCCACTGAATCATCCTCCTTCTCTGTGGCAAATTCTTACCCAGAGAACTCTCACCTAGCAAGTGGTTCCTTCCTATTTGAGAAGTACGTCATTTGACTCTCACCTGGTTCTTGATTTCTGCTTTTCTGCACATTTTCTGATAGAAAGGGAGCCTTCCTGGGGATTTGCATTCAATCTTTAGGACAAGTTTCACATGATATCATGCCCTATAGTAACTTCAAAAATAAAGATTCAAAGTGCTCCCTATGGTCATAATTATCTGGTGGCATAATTCACACGCATCTGTTTCCAAAGCCACCACGTTTGGGGGCCAAGGGAGTGTCACAACACCACACTGAATGTTCTGGTGGAAGCACCAAGGACTTCCAGAATGACAACGCCATATGATGCCAAAATACTCAATCTGCTTTCCATCCAGGCAGCTTTGAGAGAAGTGCTATAAAAGGGGTTTGCCAGCTGATGACCCTTTCAAAGGCTTAGATCCCTGCGTTTTATCTCATTCCAAGTGAATTCCTTTCTGAGCTGAGCACATTCAAGTTTAGACATGGAAGGGAGTTACAGAGATCATCCGGACCAGACCCATGTCATCAGATGATCTCCAAAACATCTAGAATTCCTAACTGGGTGGGAAAGGCATAGTGCTTGGAGCCTGTCATAGCTTTAGGGCCTCAGTTGTCTCATCTGTGGGGTAAGGATACCCCAGGACCTCACAGAGCTGTGATAAGAATAACTAGGTGAATAAAGTATCTGTCACAGGCCAAGCTCATAATAAGTGCTCAAAATATATTCTTTCTGATTCATCCTACTGTTCCTCTTCTATTGGACATATAGGAATTTCACAGCTTCATTCAGTTGTCTACCCCACAATTTTCTGTTAAGAGTTTTTCTTTTTGTCCAACCCAAATCTCCTTGCTTTATGGATTTAAGTTCACATAGGCATGTGGGATAGCTTGTCTTTTCCTTTTGCTCGATGCCTAAAACAAATGGCCACCTCAGCATCTCTGGATGGTCTATGAAAAATAGTGAAAATCATTTCTATCCTGTCCCATAGCTTTGTGGTGAGATTAAATTATATAAAGTATGCAAATACTTTGGAATTTTGGAAGAGTCTAGGCCAACACATTATTCCCCAGCATTACTACCTTAGTTGAATTCTTTCTGACCGCCCATCTGGATACAGCAAACACTCATCAGCCTCTCACCCTATTGCTGCTTCTCTCTAGCTCATGAGCCCACCACACAATCATCAAACCCCATGGTCATTAATTCTCTCTTCCATTCCTCAGGCTTCTTTCCACAGCTTGGAGGCAAAAAAAAAACTAAAGAAAATATTTCCAATGTAAAAAACTGGCAGGGATTTTTTAATAACTACCAGTGCTGTTCAATAGAACTTTCTATGAACAGACATATGAAAAAATGCTCAACTTCATTAATCATTAGAGAAATACAAATAAAACCCACAGTGAGATGCCACCTCACCCCAGTCAGAATGACTATCATCAATAAATCAACAAACAACAAGTGCTGGCGAGGGTGTAGAGAAAAAGGAACCCTCGTGCACTGTTGGTGAGATTGCAGATTGGTACAGCCACTATGGAAATCAGTACGGAGATATCTCAAAAAACTGGAAATGGAACTACCTTATGATCCAGTAATTCCACTCTTAGGTATCTATCCAGAGAAATCCAAAATGTAATTCGAAAAACTTTATGCACCCCTGTTTATTGCAGCGCTATTCACAATAGCCAAGACATGGAAACAACTGAAATGCCCATCAGTAGATGACTGGATTAAGAAATTGTGGTACATTTATACAATGGAGTATCACTTGGCCATAAAGAAGAATGAAATCTTACCATTTGCAATGATATGGATGGACCTAGAGAACATTATGTTAAGTGAAATAAGTCAGATGGAGAAAGACAAATACCATATGATCTCATTTATATGTGGAATCTAAAGAATAGAATAAATGAACAAACTAATCAGAAACAGTCTCAGAGACATAAAGAAAAAACTGAGGGGTGCTAGATGGGAGGGGGTGAGGATGAGGGAGAAGGTGAGGGGACTAGAAAGCACAATTGGTAACCACAAGATTGCCACAGGGATACAAAAGACAGTTTGAGGAATATAATCAATAATGTTGTAAAGATTTTGTAGGGTATCTGATGGACACTTGTCTTTTTAGGGAGACACTTCAGGGATGGTGTAGGTGTCTGACCTCTGCAGTATACACCTGAAGCTGAAGCTGAATAATAATGAATGTCAACTGTAATTTCATATATATATATATATATATATATATATAGTCACAGGATGTGGAGTACAGCCTACGGAATAGAGTCAATGGAACTGTAACAGCTATATACAATTTCAGAGGGGTAGTAGATTGGGGAGGGGGGTTATCACTTTGTGAGAGGTACAAATGTCTAACTATTACATTGTTTTGTACACCTGAAACTAATAAAAAAAATAGAATTTTCTATAATGACGACCATGTTCTCAATCTGTACTGTTCAATGCAATAGACACTAGCCATATGTGTCAAGGGTGACTGAAAAACTGCATTTTTAATTTAATTTAATTTAAAAATTATTATTATGTTTAATTTTAATTAATGTAAATTTAAATGGACTAGTGGCTACCATATTGGGCAGCACAGATATAGACCAATGCTTCTCAAGCTTTCATGTACATATGACTCATGTGGATCTTATAAAAACGTCTGTTCTGATTTAGTAAGTCTGGGGCGAGGCCTGAGAGTTTGTATTTCTAATACATTATTTGATGCTGCTGGACCAGAGACCATTCTTTAAGTAACAAGGATTGATCCTAGATTATACAAAGAATTTATTTTTTCAGAAAAAAAAAAAAAGACAGCAACCTGAAAAATGATAGAGATAGACTATGATTAAGTAACTTACAAAAGAGAAACCCCAAAAGCCTATTAATCATATTAAGATGTTCAAACTCACCGGTGATCAATAAAGGTCAATGTTATATTTCTTGACAACTCTTAAGACTGGAAATGATTAGAAGGCTGGATGTCACCAAGTGTTAGTGAGGGTCATATCCTGCTGAGGGATAGGTAGGCTGGTGCAGCCATTCGAGAAAGAAATGTAGCACTACTGAATTAAATTAAGTAGCTACATACCTATGGCCCAGCCATTAATTCCCTGGGTATACATCCCAAAGATCTTACACCGGTCACGTAAGAAGGTTGTGACTGGGAAGTGGAGCCAAGCCAGATATCTGTCCCTGGAAGAACGGATGGTGCAATGTAGCGGGTACACAGCATGGGGTACTATTCAGCATTTGGAAGCAGTATCTTTGATGTGCATGTACCAATATTGATGGATCTTAAAGATGATAGTACTTAGTGAAAAAAAAGGGATCAGAATGAGATGTATAACAGCAATACCATGTTCAGGAATTAAAATACCATCTACAAAATAATGAGTCCTGTTCTGATAAAAATAAATAACATAAATAAATAAAAATACGTCTCAGACACTTTAGATTGATTGCATATGGTGGGAGTGAGGTGGCAGAATGGGAGCATGGAGTGCGGATACAAAGCAAGAAGTGAAACAAAATAAGGTCTTGCAGGGACTGTGAAGAGGTGGCATGTGGCAAACAAAGGAGAAGTTTGGAATTTCGTACCCCTGACAAGCTGGGCCCAGTGCCTGAGCAACCTCATCTCCTTGTATCTCCCCCCACCCTGATCTACTAACAAATTGATCCTATTGCTCTCCTCCTGACATGCGTGGCCCATTCCTTCACAGAATCCTTCTCCCAGCATCTGATCTCCCTGTGACCCTGAACCAAGCTGCATCCATGTGAACCCTGGCATTTTCTTTGGGAAAACTCTCCAGTCATCTTTACCAAAGGGCACACCTCTTTCTCTGACCTCTGCCACACCTGTGGTTCTGCATCTTTGGCACTCAGCACACACTAACCTGCATCATTGGCTGCCATTTTGTAGAGACATGAACCTAAACTAAAGTACAACCAGAGCATCAACAACCAGCCCAGCCCGCGGAGCGTGTGAGCTCCTGGAGCACAGGATCAGCGTCTCGGGCTTCTTCAGGTCCTCATCAGAATCTATAACCGTATTTTTCAAAGACTTGCTTAAAAAGGGCTGACTGATTCCGTTTACCCTCATCTTACAAACTGTTCCTTTATGAAAAGAAAGTCAAGTGTTCGCTTCTCAGCTGGAAGACAATGTATCTGTAAGGAGAATTCAGAGTTGAAGAAGTCAGAAGCATGTGGAAAAATAGGGTTTGCAGACCAATAGCACTAGTGATTCTTAGTGCTATTCTTTAGTGAATATAAAAATTCTTTAGTGAATATAAAAATATTCACTAAACTAAAGCAATAAAGATAACACTTAGTAAAGATAACATCAACAGTACTTCATATATGCTAAAATCATTGTAATGAACAAATTTGTCATTGCTTATTGTCCAGAATCTCTTCAGGATATCTTTTTCAGCAGTTTTCATGCGACACTTGTAAATTTGGTATTCTTTGTTTATAAATACAGGGGATGACAATAAGTACCATTTATTTATTGAGTATCTACTCGGTTTTCATCTGTACACAGCTGAGCTCATTTTTCTTCTCAAAACCATGTAGGTGATACTGTAGGATCCCTATTTTACGGCCAAGGAAACAGAGGGTCCAAAGCAATAAAGTAACTTCCTCAGGGTCCTCAGCTAGCGAGCAACGCAAACGATTTTAAAGCAATGAGGCAATGTGCCTAACTCCCAAACAGAAACCCTTTCCGCTATCCACTCCTGCCAATGAGTTTTCTAATGTGTCTGAGTCTCCAAGCAAACGTCTGTTCGATATTATGACTCTGACCATCTAAGTCATAAAAAGAAGTGCCTATGATTTGCGTAAATCAATGTTTCTCAAAAGTGCATGCACTTTTAGCACCATCAGTGATTACAGCTGAATTGGAGGTGGAGCCCAGGTGTCGTATAGCTTTAAAAGCTTCCAAGTGATCCTAACGTGCAGCCCGGGGTGGGAACCACCGGCACAGACTCGGAACAGGTGCCCAGATATAGGTCCACATGTGCCAAAACGGGAAGGGATTTGTGTAATAAAGTTTCCCTCTGTCCTTTTTTTCGAAATTAAATCTCTGTAGGGACAAGTTTTTGTTTTTTTCAACATGTTTACTAATTTTCTCTCATCTCTCTCCAGCTTCTTCTGGCCTTGTTGGAACACCAACATCAAAACAGGAAATAAATATTCTGTTAAGGGTCTGATAAGTGCAAAGCATCACAGCAGTGATATTTTCAGGACTGCCTTGGTCAGGGTAGGCTAACTGCTGTAACTACCCACCGCAAGTCTTCTTGGCTTAACATGGTAGGAGTTTCTCACTCTCATAACAGGGCAGCAGGCAGACTTCCACTCAGGGACACAGGGACTCAGGCTGTCCACATCTTGTGGCTGCACCATCCCAGGCAACCTCTGACCACTCTGCTAGATCCTTTCTATCTGTCTGGCAAATGAGGAAGAGAAATATAGGGGAGAATCCTACCTTATGAGGGAGAATTTTGCAGCGAGGCCTGGGGAGTTGCATTGCAACTCTGCCTGCATTGCTGCTTAATTCAACTCAAGGTCACTTACGACCTTCAGATGTTTCCCTGTGACTTATACCCCAGTTGTCTTACCTGTTCTATTTGGGAATTAATACAACATTTATTGAGTGCCTGCTTTATTGCAGGTCCTAGCTAATTAAGTTGTATACATTATCATGTTATGTTTTCAAAATAGTCCTATGGGGAATGTGCTGCCATTATTTCCATTTTACAGAGGACAGTGAACCTAATGAAATTTGAGGGACCTGACCCAACTTAGATACCAGAGCTCAGTTTGGAGCCTGGATCTTCTAGCACTCTCCACTGCTGTGTTTGGTTTTGATCTTTAGGAGTAATATACTAAAAAGTTGCTCCTAATGTAATCTCATGTAATATAAACAGATTACAAGAGAGTAACTTACTGAAGTAGAGTAAATGGTTCCACTCCACCTTGCCCCCTAAACTGTGCAGAGCCCCCTGTCTCTCTCCTCACAGTGCTCAGGGTCGCCCCTGTTGGATGGCATCAAAACGCCTTACATTTTGTTATTCTTTAACATTTGTTTGAAAAGAAAAACGAAAGTCTTTTGATATCAAAATCTAGTTTGTCCATTGTTAGTTATTAATTTTCATTTTATCAAACATAGACTGGTGTAGGATTAAGGTGGATTGTGTCAGAGTCCTTCAACTTCTAATAAATCTAGGTGAGTATTTCGGTCCTATTGACAAGAAGTTCCTTATTCCCATAATAGAGAATTTCTGTATTTCATCTGCCAGAAGGAAAGCGCCAGCTTGGGAACAATGTCCCACATGCCAAACCAAGTTTCTCATTTCAGATCTGTTCCTACTGAATTCTTAAATATCCAGACATTGAATCCAGCATATAGATCCTCCCAGGTCTGTCCTTCGTAAAAAAGATGCTGTTGGACCTTTTATTCACTCGTGCAACCAATTTTAGTCAAGTGCCCACTTGAAGGCAGGCACAGAACTTGATGCTAGGAGGGATGCCGTGATGAAGAAGGCCCCCAAAATCGCCTTCAGTGAGCTCACTATTCATTGTAGGGGAGGGATACATAACCCACCATGATATCCCATAATATTCACTTAAAGCTAGAGGTGTGCTCAGAGAAACAAGGACATGAGGGAGGGAGAAACTACTTCTGCTGGAGAGGAAAGAAATTAAGTGAGCATGAAGGAAGAGCGGGAGCTTGTAAAGCGGAGAACAGGAGGAAGGGCGTTCCAGGCAGAAAGACTGGCATGATGAAAGGCTCAGAAGCACATTGCCTGGAATGGCCAATAACTGGGTGAAACTCAGACATGGTGCTCAGGCAGGAGAGCGGAGAGAAACTTTGCTAGTGGAAGAAGTGGGAAGTTGTTTTAGTTTGCTGCTGCTGATATCATTTTCTTGTTGTTATTGTTTCTTATGTTTTGTAGTGAAAAATAGGTAGGACAAAAACACATCTGGAGTTAGGAAGACCAATGAGCAAAGTGCTGCCATAGTCCTGAACAGGAAATGACTAAGGACTGAACCAGATCTGTGGAGCCAGTAAGGAGTAACAAGCTGTAAGAGATGTTTCAGAGCTAGAATTGAGAAGACTTGGTATCTCTAAGGGATCGGGGAAAGGGAGCCACAAGCAATGTGTGCCTCCCACGTCTGGGACTGGGCACTGGGAAGGTGGCGGAACCCTTAACCAACAGAGCCAATGCCATGGGAGGTCAGGGTGGGCAGAGGAATGACATCAGTGAAGACTGGGTAGGGATATAAAAGTGAGGCTCAAACAGCTACCCCAAGTTTCTGGGTGATGAGCCATGGACTAAAGCCCCATGGCAACAGATACCTGAGTGCTAACAGATACCTGAGTGCCCTTTGCTGATGACGTAGCGATGAGACAGGCAGTAGCATTTGGTTGTAAGACCGGGAATCTGAGGACTGGCCTTAGCGCGGTTTGTTCTTAGCTGTGAGACAGTAAGAGACTCGCCACTTAATTTCTGTGTCTCAGAATATTTATCTTTGAACTAAAGCTATTGTAATAGATAACTTCCAAAGCATGGTTCTAAAGTCCTTCTCTGAGGTGGTGTTAGTTTATAACGAAAGATCCACAGCAAAATGAGAATAAATTATTATAGTATTGTACAGATAAATATGTAAGTAGATATAAAATAACTAGATAACTAGATAGAAGGAGGAAAGATGGATGGATGGATGGATGGATGGATGGATGGATGGATGGATGGATGGGGAGAGAGAGAGAGAGAGAGAGAGAGAGAGAGAGAGAGACCGAGACCTGCAAGGTTGAAACTGCAGTTTTCATTTTCTGCAAAGAATTTTTCCTTTAATCCAAGAATATATTCTTATTTCATTTTTTATGTTAAAATGTTCTTTATGGTGAGAGTAGATAGTAGTTGTTTTAAACTTTCATAAAAATCTTCAAACTTTCCAGACTTCCATAGTTCTCAAAAGCTTTTTCATTAAAAAATTTTTTTTTTCTTTAAAATTGACCATCTTGGGAGCCAATTTCCTAGCATCTCTTCCAACTATGGAGGCACTACTTTTCTTCTACAGACCCTGACCTTATACTTCATGTTCACCCGACCCATGTGAGCGGTTTTGTCTCACGAGCACCACTGGCCCACTGATGAGTGAAATGGGATCCCATGCCAACCCAGAAATTAGGGGATTTGCTTCTGGCGACCTTCAAAGAGAATCCACATTTCTTTTTCTGTCTTTTATCCTTTATTCTTTTTATTCTCTCCCACACACAAAAGCAAAAAACAAAAGATAAGGAAAAGAAAGGCAAGAAAATCAGTGGGAGGACAGAAAATTTGTTCTCCAGATGATATTTCTGTTCATCCTGGGATCCTATATACCCCCACATCCCCGACGACCCTCCCCCAGCCGCCCACTGGAGCTGCCTGAGGTCTCCTGTTACATGGCCATAGAACTGTCGGCCAGGACAAATTTTTTTCTTCCAAAGAATGGTTTGCAGTTGGAAGGTATACAGATTGGTTATGCTAAAGCTTCAGTACATGATCAGATAACACAGATTAAGTTGATGTATGACAGGATCTCAGCCTATGGGGCAATTATGGGATTCCTTAACTGAAACCTCTGAAGAAACAGCCATTTGCCCTTCACAGGGGAACTAAAGGTAATATCACAAGGTTATATATTGGCCCTAACCCCATTGTGTACCTACTAGTCATAATAGACACCGTAGTTAATAACAGCTATTATTTTTCAGGCATTTACTCTGGACCAAACACCCTAACACCAACATCTAAAGTAGGAATCATTCCTCTCTCAATTTACAGATGAAAAAACTGAGACTCAGCAAAATTAGTTCCTTGGCAGATTATACAATTTGTCAGTAATGGAGGTGGAATCTGAATCCAGATTTGTCCAATCACAAGCCCTAATTACTGGGTAATTTGGAGAAAACCTCCCTACCACCCCCAGCCATTATCTCAAGGTCTGGAACCATTGCCAAAGCATGAAGAGACAATGGCAAGAAGAGATGAGATGGTCCCACTCACAATGTGACAAAGGAGCAAGATTTGTAAACAATTCACTGGACTACAGAGCACATTCAAAGGAGGGTTAGAATGCTGCGGAAAGCAGGATGCAATTTTCATCTCAGAGAAGCCCTCTATCAGGGTTGATATGTGAGGATTGGTTGGTATGAGCTCAGGAGTGGCTCAGTGTTCCTTAGAACAGTAATGTCAGTATTATTTCACAAGGAAGATGGTCAAAATCATGCTCAAAGGCAGGATTCAGGCTTTCTTTTTATGACATAAGGCTATTAATCTTCAACAGAAAATTAAGTAATCTTTTCCCAGGTGAGCTTGTTTCTGAGATGCTAATGAGGAAATCACCACAGCTCTCAGTGCCAGTGAGTGAATTACCTCTGGGTGACACTATCAGCCTCAATAATAAATTCAGGGCCCACCTTGAACCTTCAAAGATGGAGTTTCCTTTGGAAGGGGTTAAGGGGACTAAAAAGGGACTGGCCAGAAGAATTCATGATTGAAATGGTGCTGGATCCAAAGCCCGTGGTTTCTGATTAGGGTGGAGGTGCACATGTTAAGACAAAGCCAGACAAGACAAACTGGGGAGAGAACCCCATGTGGTACAGAAAATCTGGCTGTGAAGGGGAAGGTCCCGCCAGGTGGAGGTGAATGAGGTTAAAGGAGGATTGCTTAGTCAAAGATGAGGGATACGTGTGTGTTTCAGCACTGCTGGGAACAGCAAGGGAAATGTTGGAGACACAGGTGAGAGGAGAGCTAGCTGGTAGCATAGGGTTCGTAAGGAGGTGGGCAGAATGGATCAGGAGCATAAGTGGACGGATGACTGGCAGAAGGGGAGCTGGACAGCACTGCAGACACTGTGCACATAGCCATTCATGTGCTGCTGGAAACATGAGGGGTGCCTGGAGGCTTATTTCTCTAGCCAAGGAGTTCAGGGCACCTGTTGAGGAGTAAAATCTGGAGGGTATGTTCAAAGTCTGAAATAACCACTACAGAGGGTGGGAGAGCACTATGACATGAGAAAATGGGGACATGCAGAGCAGTGTTGGGGCCTCAACTAAATATATGGTGGAGACAATATGACTTGCAGCTTTGCAGCTTGATGTCCTCTGTCAGCCCTCTCTCGTAGGGGCCAAGAGCACAGGGAACCGGATCAATGGGTGAGATAATCAACCCTCGGGATTAGGAAATTAGGGAGGGAGGTGAAGTCAGAGGGCATCCCATGTTACAGGAATATAGTCCTACGACCTCAGGCTTTTCCAACCTTCTGAGATTCTGCAGGAACATTGCACTCAGTCATGGGGACCCAGTGTCTTCGGGTGGCCTCAGAGACTCTCATTCACCCTAAACCAGTGTCTCCTCCAGTATTCCCCTGTACTCTGATCGGTCTGTCTCTGATTGGGTTCACAATCTTTTCAATCTCTCCTCACCTCCAGGAATAGCCAGCGACACAGTGTTACCTTGGCCTTTATTTGGGGGTATTGGGAATAAGAAATGTAGGTCTCCAGGATTTGAGTTAAATTCCTAGAATTCTCCAGAGAGATTCAGGCCAGGGGACTGTGGAATGTTATGCATTGCTCTGGTTGTTCTTTGCTTTCATAGAAGGAAGACAAATTTGCATTTTAAGTTTTAAATTATGAAGTAATACATAAACACATGATTCATGTAAACTTTATAAAATTAGAGAAATACATAGAGAAAAAAAATAATAAAAGGAGCCCGTTAGCCACACCCTTCACCCTCTTTCCAGAAGGTAAATACAAATAACAACTTGGTGATTCGTCATTCAGATCTATTCTGTGCATTTACAACTTTATATATGCATACCAGGGGTGCCAAAAAAATGTATACAAGTGGACACTTTGGTCAGCATTGCTCAAGCTGTGGTTTGCTGTAATCAGAAATGTCTGGACACTGACAGTAACCACTTTGAGCACCTCTTGTAATTGCAGAAGTCAAGCGTGACTTGTATTCATCTTTTGTTATCTGTATATATTGAGTATTACAATTTTAATACAGTTTTCCTTTCTTAAAATGTGTACACATTTTTTTGGCACCCTCTGTGTCTATGAATATTCATTTCTATATTCATGTTTTTCATACATTTTATCAGACAGTATATATTTTTCTGTGATCAGTTTTCCCATGTTAGGGAATATAAATTTCTTTTCTTAAATTTTATTATAAAATAGAGGATCTAATGTAACAACAACCTATGTACTTGCCACCTGGATTTATAGAACTATTAATATTCTTTACATTTCACCAGATTTTTTAAACAAATAGAACTCTTTAGATAGAGTTGAATTGCCATTTTTAGCCCATCCCAATCCCATGTCATTCCCTAATTTCCCAAAGAAAAGCCACAATTTTGAGAAATTGTTGGGTTATACTTTTTATACAATTTTTAAACCACATGTATATGTTTCTATAAACTAATTATAGTATTGTTCTGAGAGTTTTAAAAATGCAGAAATTGTCTCATATTGTACATACCTTTCTGTGACTTACTTTTCTTGCTCAGCATTAATTTTCTAAATATATTAGGTTGGTGCAAAAGTAATTGCGGTTTAAAAGGTTAAAAATAATTGCAAAAACCACCATTATTTTTGCACCAACCTAATATTTCATATTGCACATGAGAGCTGATTAAGTTATTTCCATTGTTGGCTTTCTTTGTGTGAATATATGACAACTACACGATCCATTCTCCTTTTGGTGGATATTTAGGTTGTTCACAATCTTTGTTGTAACAAACTCTGTTGCAATGACCATAGTGTATGATCCCTTGAGCAGATGTGTGAGAGTTTCTATAGGCCTTTCCTTTGGGCACTCTCATTTGTTAGACTCTTCCGAACTTGCACCAACATTAAATATTAGTTAATTGTTTATTTTATTGAAGAAGTAACGTGCAGATATGTGTAGGTAAAGAGTGTAAAACATCTCTCTTAAATTGGTTATGTTAATTGCCATTAAGAGGTTGCAGGACTACATTCTTTGCAAGTGTTAGGGGTTTTAATAAGCCCCCAATTTCCAAGGAATTGGAAGTGAGCCTATACTATCATCCCTTGGAATTAAAACTGTCACATCAACACACACTGGATCACAGCAGGGATGCTCACAGTCCCTTGAGAGAATGACTCCCAAGCCTGGCAGGATTGAACTGTAATCTGAATGAAACATTAATGTCCTGAAGAAAGAATAAGGCAATCAAGAAGCGCATCTCCTCCGGGGATACAGAAAATGAGGAGTCCCCTGGGGGAAACTCAACAATGCTAGTCCAACCATTGCACAAAGGAAGGGAAGGCTGAATTACAAGTTTCTAAACCAATGCTGCAGAGATGATCCTTATTCACGCTTGGTAGTCCTTTTTCTTCCCTTGATTGTCAACCAAAGAGTACTCTGATTATTAGGAATTTGAGTGCTTCCAGTTATATGCCCTCTTTTTCTTAATGTAAAATAATAAATTGGCATTGTGATACGATAATTCATTCTCATGCCCGTTTTTCTTATGAATCCACCTCTACAAACTGGGTGCCTTCTCAGGATGCTGATAACATCAGGTATGGAATTGAGACCCTGAGCTCCAGACCTGACCTGTGGGAAATAGGACGACGAATGCTACCTGGGCGAGTCCTTGGTCACTTCTGGATCTCTTCTCCTGAGTCTACAGGAAAGTAACATCTATTGTGATCCTATGCACATGGTTTCTACAATTTGCACATTCTAGGTTCTGAGAACCCCAAACAACATCGATATCATGTGTGTGTTTTTGTTTTTTGTTTTTTTCCCCAAACAGAAGTCATGGTGACTACAATCCCAACAATTCTGAAGAGGCCACATGTCAACTAAGTGGGTAAATCTAAGCCCATGTGCCTCAGGCTAACAGAAGTTAATGCACCTAGAAGAAATCAAAGTGGCTTCACTGTTCACTGAGGGAGAGAGTGTGGCCAGTTAGAAAACTCTAAAATTTCTATTATACTTTTTCATGATACCTTTCTGCAGTTTTTCATGTATTGCACACATTTATACCATATTAGTGATGAACAGTGGCTATAAGAAATAACATCAGCTTGATATTTAAGGTTATTTGTATGTGGTTTAATTGGTGTTCCAAACATCCGGAAGAAGAACGCTTCACTGGATGTAAGGAAAAGCACATTGTTGGTTTATGAAGTGAGACTATTAAATGGCCCATCTTGCAGAATGCTGGAGTAGGATGGTGATTAGGGCAAAGAAAAAGGAACTGTGGTTATTTCCTACCCTCTGACCACGTTCCCAACAAATAATAATAGTTGTGATAATTACTGGTTTGTTCAAGTAAGAATTTGCATCTTTAAATAAATGAAAGTCACCGGCAATCCCAGCTGTTGTTTCCGATGTTTTGGCATCACATTAAAAAAGTTCCAGATTTTTAATGAAGGTCAGATTCCTTCATAACAGGAAAGCATCTGTCATAAACACTGAACAAATATTTATAGGGCTAAGCTGGCAGTATGCAATCTCCTCTCTCCCCCTTCTTAATCAGAACTGAAAGTTACAAGGGCAAACACAACAAGAAAACAACAAAAAGGCAGTCACAGAACGCTGATCTGAGGAGTACCGACAGTTCGTCAACTCAGACATTCGCCAAGTCAGGCAAAGACAGCACGCTGTGGGAAGTTCCCAGTTATTTGAGGTTCTTTGACAGACTCTTTGGTGTATGCTATTCAATGACAGTCCCTTTTCCCTTGTTCTTTCCATTGCAGATGCTCTCGTTTCTCCATGAGGGATACCTGAGCACCAGATGTGTGATGTTAGCCTGATAAACTCTTCCACACCTCTACTCTGTCGAGTTAATTCAATATAGCATTTTAATTTTACCCCAGATTGAAATAACATTTATATCTAAGAATATCTAGATCAGCAATTCCCAAAAAAGAGAGAGACTGGAAAGATTTGACCTATTTCTTGATAAAAAGACAGTAGAAATGTCAGAGCCTTAATGAAAAGAAATACAGTCTGTCTTCCAACATCTGTTCTTCAGCCCTACTATCAGCACCATCAAACAATATGTATCTCCAGATGTGGGTCACTGTTCTCTACCAGTTCTCTACAGGTCAGTGGATGAGAGTGAGGGTTTTGCTCTATTCTTCCACAGTGGCTGACAAGAACTCTAAATGAATAGTTATTTCTCTCTGCTTCGGCTTTGAGCTTTGTGAATCCGTAAAAAGGGCAGACTATAGATGTCACCATACTTTACCTAAGATCAGTGTCAAAGTTCACTCCAGGGAAAATTATGAGGTAAGAATATTTGATTTGCATGCTCTCCCAGTCTTCTGATTTGGTACTTACCCAAATGTGGGAAGGAGATAAAATAATGTGAGTTTTGGAGACTGGCAGACAAGGAGTCCAGTTCCAAATCTGGCACCTACTGTGTAACCTAAGCTCATTAATAAATCTCTTTAGTGTCAGTTTTCCATATCTTAGAAATGGAGTTTTTGTGGTAGTGAATCAATGTTGTAAAAGCATTTAGCAGTGTGTTTGAAGTCCAACAAGGACCCAATAAAGAATAGCATTTCCTTTCCTGCAATTCCATTCCTTCAGCTGTCATTTGTCTTTACATTTTAATCCAAATTTGGAAATAACTCAAGGATCAAGACCAAAATTGAAAGGAAAATAATATTTTGAATTGACTGAAAATGAAGATACAACATGTCAACATTGTAGGATGCAACTTAATCAGTACATACAGAGAGGGAAATGCACAGTACTAAAATGGGTTCGAAATGAAGAAAGTTCTCAAATAAATAACCTGAGTTTCCATCTTAAGTCTAGAGAAGAAGAGCAAGTTAAACCAAAATAAGTAAGCAGAAGAAAAGAAATAATGAAAGACAAAGTACAAACTGATGAAGTAGAAAACAGAAAAACAATTGAGAAAATCAATGAAACCAAATCCTGGTTCTTTCAGAAAATCAATAAAATTGATAAACCTCTAGTCAACTTGATCAGAAAAAAAGTGAGAAAAGACACAAATTACTAATATTAGGAACGAGGGAGGTGATATCATTACAAATTCTTTAGATACAGAAACAATTTTATGCTTAGAAATTCAAGAACTTATAAGAGGAAAAATTCCTTGAAGACAATTACCAAAGCTCATTCAAGATGAAATAGATAACCTGAAGGCCATATATCTATTAAACAAATTTGTAGTTAAAAACCTCCCAACAGATAAAATTCAAGGTTCATAAGGCTTCACTAGCAAACTTCACCAAACATTTAAAAAAGAAATAATGCCAAGTTAAGACAAATTATTCCAGAAAATTGAAAATAATACTTCACAACTTATTCTATGAGGTCAGTATTGTAATGATACCAAAACCCAACAAAGACATTACAAGAAAACTATAGATCAACATCCCTCATGAATACAGACACAAGTATTCTTAGCAAATTTTAGCAAATTAAATCCAACAATATATAAACAAGGATAATACATCATGATAGAAATGCAAGATTGGTTTGACATTAGAAAATCAATTAACCATGCAATTACCTCAATCAATATAGGAAAATCATTTGACACAATCCAACATCAAGCCATAGTAATCAAGACAATGTAGTATTGGTATCAAAATAGACAAATACATTAATGGAACAAAATAAGTTCAGAAATAGACCCACACATATATTATCAACTGATTTTGACACAAATACCAAGGCAATTCAGTTGAGAAAGAATAGTCTTTTAAAACAAATGACACTGGGGCAGTTAGACAGCCACATGCCAAACAAAAAACTTTGACACAAATCTTATACCATATATAAAAATTAACAGAAAATATTTTATGGAACTAAATATAAAACTTAAAACTATAAAACTTGTAGAATGAAACATAGGACATAATCTTTGTGTCTTTGGATTAGGCAAAGATTACTTAGACACAACACCAAAAGCACAATCCATAAAAGAAAAGAATTGATATATTAAGCTACATCAAAAACTAAGAGCTTTGGCTTTCTGAAAGACATTATTTACAGAATAAAAAGACAAACCACAGACTGAAAGGAAATATTTGCAAATAATAGATCTGATTAAAGAATTGTACCCAGAATATAAAAAGAATGCTGAAAGCTCAATAATAAGGAAACAGTAACTGAAAAAATATTTTTTAAAACCTTAAAAAAATAAAGAACCCAAGGTTTTTATTTTTAAATGAGCAAAAGTTTTGAGCACATACGTCACCAAAAAAGACATAGCAATTATAAGTAAGTACACAAAAAGATGGCCAACCCCACAGTCACTAGGAAAACACAAAATAAAATCAGTAAGATACCAAAATATACTTATTAAAATGCATAAAATTAGTTAGACTTACCAGACCAAATGTGGGCGAGGATGGGGAGCAACTGGAACTCTAATGTGCTGCAGCAGCTAGAAATGCAAAGTGGTACAACCACTTTAGAAAATAGTTTGGCAGTTTAAAAATTTAACATATACCTAACAAAATATCCAGCCTTTCCACTCTTTGGTACTTATCATGAGAAAAGAAAACACAAATATTTATACACAAATATTCATAGCATTTGTAATAGTAAAAGCCTATTTGTAATAGTAAACAAACAAACAAACTGCAAACAATGCCAATGGCCATTGACAGCGAATGGATAAGCAAATTAGGGTATATCTATATGATAGCATACTATTCAGCAATAAAAAGAAATGAGCTACTGATACACGCAATGGCAGAATGAGTCTCAACATATAATGTGGAGTAACAGAAGTTAGATTAAGGAAGTAAATATTTTATTATTCTACTCATATGAAATTCTAGAAAAGACAAACATCTGCAGTGACAGAAAGCATTTCAGTGGCTGCCTGGGGACGTGGGGTGAAGGAAAGAGCTGCAGGGAATCACAACGGGGCAGGAGAAAACTTTGAGGAGTGATGGGGTGTGTTCACTATAGTGATTTTGGTGATCATTTCACAGTTATATAAACCCTATAAACTTATACACTTTACAAACAGTTTTTTGTAGGTCAGCCATGAGTTAATAAAGCAGTTAAAAATTTATTTATTGACAATTATAATCCAATCTTATCAGGTGAAAATGAATATCCTTTGATTTAAAAGCCATTTAAAAGTGTGCTTTGAGGATTAAGTGCCTTGGAGACTGATTTTATTCTGACCTCCCAGTTCGAGGCTTGTTCTTGTTTCTTTCTGTTTAGTAGCATTTGGTAGTTACCCTATTCCCCCACCAGTTGTTCCTCTGGTTGGGGAGATAAGTAGAGGACCTCATAGGATCCCATGGATTACTCATACTCTAGAAACAATTTCCATCGTGGAATCCATTATCCAGTCTCCCATCACTGCTTTTCAAGTGAACAATAATCATTTTAAAAGCTGCCTCTTTTTAAGCATCTACTATGTGCCAGACAGTTGACATGTCACAGACCAAATGCTCATAACAATCCTATGAGATTATATTATTTTTCAATTTTTCAGATGTATGGACTTGCCTGAAACTAACAATAGGGACAGGATCAGGACCCGGACTGGTCCACCAAACCATAACTTGCCAAATAAACTTCCTGTGATGGCAGATAACTCAGTGCTCTCTCTGGTGGCAGCATAAATGGCATCCTGATCAAGAAAAGAAACAAACAAGTAGGGGGTGGTGTGGAGCTTCCTGGGTTTTTCCTCATTGGGGCGATTTTCCCTTCAGGCTTCAGAACTGGTCTTTAAAAAACATTTAGCCAAGTTCTCAATGTGTTTTACCAAATAGTTTTCCCGTTGATTTTTAAGCCCATGTGTTATTTCAGGAATAATAGAAACCATATGTCTCTGACATATTTACACTTAAACCATCAAGATGTTGTTTTGTCAGAACTTTTTGATGTCGTCTGAGATTTTTTTTTTTTTAAATAGGACCCTCCTAGAAGCAGCAAGTCCCATCACAAATAAACAAATTAAAACAAGGAAAAGACTGAATTGGGACCCATTTTCAGGCTGGCCGTGTGGGATGGACTTGGCAAACTGCATCATTCCTTCCTTGCCACACAAGGGGCTGAGAATAGAATTTGGTGTCTGATGGTCATTTCAGAATTGCTTAATTCTGTTTCTAGCTTTAGATGAAACCATGAAAACTTGAGCTTAGTGAGAAACACTTTACTGATCTGGTGACATTGCAAAACCTGTTCTTGGAATCTTGGACAGTCAAATGCAAAAGACAAAAGGAAAATCAGTTTATATGATTGGATGAAACTTAAACCTTAGAGTGAAAGAGTCCCTGAGAAAATGACCCCTTTGGGGAAGATGCAAACACAGATGTCCAGACAAGCTGTCCCGTGTTATCTCTAACAGGTGTCCCAGAGCCCCAACAAGCTAGAGACTGCCTTCTTGTTGGGAATAAGCTCACCCATGATTCATACAGCCTGTGCCCCTAGAGTCCTCCTGAAGACAAAGATAGCTTCTCAGTCATGCCTCAGTATTTCCAAAAGTCCATTCTACGGTATCAAGCACATTGGACAGAAGCCCAGTAAATTTGAGAGTAAAGGCATTGTTTTCAGAGCATCTCACTCAGCATCACCAGGATGGTGCTGGTGATGAATGGACAGAAACAGGCTCTGGTTTCAGATCCCAGCACTGCTACTTACCAGCTGTGTGACCTTGGGCAAGGTCTTTAACCTCTCCGCAGCTCAATTTCTTCACCAGTAGTAGAGGCAGAAGAATGCCACTCTGTGGGCTGGTTTGTGAATTAGTGATGCTGATGCACAAGGGGTAGAGGTTCGTAAAACAATTGAAGCTGTTATTCTGACACCTGAAACGCATGGGAGAAAAACCTTTAAATGTTGATTCAAAAGAACAGCATATTCTGCTTCAACGTATTGCTCATACACTCCATAAAACACTTCATGAAAATTATTAAATTTGAGAGATGACATCACCAACCAATGCTATATCTTCCCTGTGCCGTCCCTTTATGTGCACCACTTAGGTTTTGGTCCACTATCTGTTTATCACATAAGGCACTGTTTTCCTTATCCAAAGTGTCTGAGGATATCCATATCTGTGTATTTTGAAAATCTGTGTGTTCCTAAGAGCTGGAATGTGGTCCGATGTTATAGATGAGGGGGAAACTGACGTTAGCAATGTTGAGGGACTTGTCCCAGGTCACAGTGCTATTTATGAGTGTTTTGGGATGAGCTCCTAAGCCAGTGTTCTTGCCACATCATCCCAGTTTCCACTTTGCAGTACCTTTTCTGTTTGTTCTCTTTTTTTCTTATAACCATATTACTGTATGTAAAACATAATCAAGAATCAATTTGTTCTATTTGAAAAAAAAAAACAAAAAAAACCAGCCCTTGTGGACTTGACAGCTGTACCTGGCCCTCCCAGTCTAGGATCGCGGCCAGAGCATGACGGACAACTTTGTCCTTGGGGAGGCCTCACACTTGCGGTGCCGCTGGAATGTTACGGAACACCACGGTCGGCCAACACATGGGAAGGCCTGCTTGTGATTACTAGAAAACTCGGGGGAACTGATGGGTTCGGGAAACATTTTTGTAGGGTTTTGCTAACAGAAAAAAAGAAAGGGAATCTGGTATATGTTAATTGACAGATTATTCCAGAAGAGTGTTCAGAAACATAAAATATAAATTGCCAAATTCAAGGAAGTCTGAAGCAGGGAACTTTGCTGAGATGCTTATGTGTGTTGAGCAAAGTGATGACATTTGCATTCAAGCCAAACTCCAGAGGGTTTCGAGTCACAGTTTCCACTTTCCACTGCATTCCCACCCCATTCTCAGCTGCTTTTCTAACATGGGTTTCCTAAGCTGGGTTTGGGCGGGAAGTGGGAGGAAGGGTCCAACTTAGCTTGGTTCCTGCTCACTGTGGTTCCATTTACCTGCGGGTCTGCCATTCTCCACTTCCAGGCAGTGTGGACAGAGGCTCTGAGAGGCCCCTCCTCTGTGCAGTGGGAGAACTCCCAACAAAATAAGGAAAGGTTGACCTAGCCTGTAGCCAGGAATCAGATGTTGCCAAGGGAGGAAATGGTCATCACATGCTCCACAAAGGGCAGAAGTGGCCTCTCTTTGAGGGAAGGGGAAAAATAGGAAAGCGGCACCTCAGAGTAATCCTGCTGCTTGGAGTAAGGGGGGGCTCACGTGAAATCATGACAGCTGTCAGGCCCTGCTTCACACAAGGCCTGCCTTGGCCGTGCCATGGTTTTCTGGATATTTTAGCTGGGAGGCAGCCCAGCTGTTCCCAGCTGTGGGAGCCAGGCATAGAGTGGGAAAAGGCAGAAGGCCCATCAGCCACCTACCACCAATGTCAGATGGCCACTCCTCATGAGGAAACTTCCTTAAAACTGTCCCTTTATTCTCTGTCTCTTGACCAATAGTGTCAGGTACCTAATTTTAGGATGTGTGGCTATTTAACTTTGTTTTTACAATTTAGGGATGGCAGATGCCTTGGTGCACCACCCATAACTCATTGGCACTCACCGGGCAATGGCTTGGTTTCTTAGCATAGCTACCCAGGAACCTGTGCAGGGTCTGCTCTGGCCACATAAACATGTTCTACTATGTGTGAGCAAGTTAACTGGCCCAGGGGAAGCCCACACCCAGTGATATGTGGATAAATAACCCAGATGGGACAACTCTCAGCTGTGTCCCACACAGAGTACCGGCAGGATTGAGCCCCAATTGCCGCCAGGGGTAAACAGCTCACTAACGCTTACTGTACCAGCAGTTCTCCAATCTTCCCTTTCCCCTTTCCCACCCCCCACCGGCACTTCCAGAATTATTACCCAAGTCAACAACTTACTTGTGTATCCTTGTTTTGGGGCCAGCTTTTGTGGGGACCTAACATAAGATACTAGGTTTCTATTATTCAACAAGTATTCATTGAACACTGGTGCTCCAAGCATTGTGCTGGATGCAGAAAAGGAAAGAGTCAAGTTAAATAAATCCTGGCTTCCAGATGCATGCGTGTTTTTAATGGGGAGAAAGGCCGATACACAAACAACATATATTAAATTGCAGAAAGTAAAAAGTTCCATAAAAGAAGAATAGAAAAAAAAATACTCTAGAAATTTGAGGTGGAAACAGATATGTCTGGGGGCTGAGGAGGGAAGATGGAAAGGCTCGGGGTGAGGCAGGTGAAAGCTCACCTTGTCCCCTCTGAAGGGAACTGACCACATGAGGCAACGCTCTGGTCCCTGCTGGCAGGTGCTGGTGAGGTACAGATCCCCAGCATGGCCAGCCAGCTATGGGGTAGGGGGTGGGGGCTAGGTATTAGGGAGCTCAGCTCAGAAGTACACAGGCTTTGCTGGACAGGTCCGCCTCCTACGGGGAGTCTCTCGAATGAAGTTATATTAAGGCACTGACAGTTCTCAGGAGGAGAGGGAGGCAAGAGATTGTAGTAACCATGCCTTTTATTTTCTACATTCTGATGCTTTGACACCTGGGGCCTTGCTGATTTGGGAAGAACCACCCATCCCTGGGTTAGCCAGTTCCTAGAGACAGAAAACAATTTGTCCATAAGCACACTTTTCAAATACAAACCCACACCCCATCCACCTTCTTTATGGATCTCTTGCTCTCTGGGCCACTATCTGCCTGTCCCATCACCGCAGGGCCTTGTATTTCCCGCCTCATCCTCTCCCTTCTCATGGAAACCACAATAAAGGGTCTTGCCCACAGTTCTTCCCTCTCCTTCCACCTCATGACTGACCCTAGTTCTCCTGGGGCCTCCTGTGGCCTGGTTCACAACCTTCTCTTGGAATCTGTGACTAACAAACTCTCTTTTCAATGGCAGTCATCTCCTGACCTGCTGGCCTTACTGTATCGCCAACTTTCAATGAATACACTACATTTTAAAAGAGAGATTCACAGAGCGAAGACAGTAAGAAGAAGCCACGAGGCAGAGAGAGAAGAAAGGTACTGAGACAATAGTGTGGTGTGAGCAAGAGAAACAGAGAGAATGGCCGAGTCACATGATGACATGTGTTAGGACACTGCTGCAGGGACGGAGGCTCCAGTCATCTGGTGACAAGAGTCGTGCTGTACCTGGAATTAAGTTCTAGTTCCTGGACACTGTTCCAAGTTCCCGGCCACCAGGATGTGTGATGGCAGGGTCTGTTTGCTATCTTCTTCAGTACCCACTTATCCCAGAGCATCACCAACTTATGATGGTGCAACCTGAGTGTGGCTCTTTGCTCCTGCAAACAGGAAGAGCACAACTGATACAGTCTGACTGAAAGGAACACGTGGAAAAGCTACCGGAGAGTCACTGAATCACAGAATTTTGGCATTGGAGGGACATTAAAAATCGTCTAGCCTCGGGACACAATAGGTACTGACCATTAAGGAAGAGATTGACAAATTGGTCTACATCAACAATATATGTTTATCAGAATATACTGTTAAGAAAGGTAGAAGGTAAGCCACAGAGTGGGAAAATATGCTTGCAATACATGTACCACCAAAATAACCTGTATCCAGAATATATAACTCCTACAAATCAATAGGAAAAACAGGTAATCCAGTTTTAAAATGTGCTAATGAATTGAATAAGCACATCAGAAAAAGAGAATGTCAAAATGGTAAATAAGCATATGAAATGTGCTTGGTACACGATAATACCAACAGTTGGCAATGATGTAGAGGAACTGGGACTCATACACTGCTGGTGGGAATGTAAACTGATACAACCATTCTAGACAACTGGCAACATCCACTGGAGCTGAAAGTATGCATACATTATAACCCAGCCAATCCACTCCTAGGTATGGTCAACAAGTTAGTATGAAGTCAAATTAAAGTCAGTCAATTAAAACTTTGCAGAAATCTTCAAAATCTTTTAGACTATATATATATATATATATATATCTTCACCAAAATACATGTACTAGAATGTACATAGCAACTCTCTTTGTAATAGCCCTAAATTGAAAAACATCCAAATGTTCATCGACAATAAAACAGAATGGATGGCTTTATTTATAGCAGCCAAGACATGGAAACAACCAAAGTGTCCTTTGATAGATGATTGGATAAAGAAGTTGTGATATATACACACAATGGAATACTATTCTGCCATAAGATGAAATAGTGCCATTTGTGACAACATGGATGGATCTTGAGAGTAAAATGCTAAGCAAAATAAATCAGACAGAAAAAGTCAAGAACCGTATGATTTCACTGATATATGGGATATAAAACTGAAAGCAACAAAAGAATAAGACAAGCAAATAAAGAGACAGAAACTCATAGACACAGACAATAGTTTAGTGGTTACCAGAGGGGAAGGGAGGAGGGGGTGGTAGATGAGGGTAAACGGGATCAAATATATGGTGATGGAAGGAGAACTGACTCTGGTGGTGAACACACAATGTGATATATAGATGATGTATTACAGAATTGTACACCTGAAATCTATGTAATTTTACTAACAATTGTCACCCCAATAAACTTTAATTAAAAAAAATAAATTGCAGGGTGTTCCTACTGACGAACATTATACAGTGAGAACAAAAGAACTATAACTACACACGACATGAACATCTCTCACAAACATTATGCTGAGCAAAAGCAGCCTACACTACAGAGTTCCTATGTATGATTCTATTTCTAGAAAGTTCAAAATATACAGCTAAAGGCAGAACTGATCTGTGGTGACAGAAGTCAGGACAGTGGTTACTTTCGGGGAGGTTGCATAGCACCTGGGAGGGGGAACAAAGTTATCTTTTGGTGTATGTTCATGACTTACACTCCACTGTACATATCTTTTACTTCAATATAGGTACTTACTAGAAATAATCCTCTAGCCTTCCTTCCTATTAATTTATTATGGAGGCCCCACTACATCTCTCCAACAATTAGTCATTCACTCTGTTTCTGCTTAAGATACTCTCAAGTAACAGACAGGCAAGAAGCAAATTCTTTCACCACAGAATAGAGACGAGATGGAGTGAATTCTTCTAAGGATCACGTCACCAAATGACCAATATACTTAATATTCTAAATTCACCTATAATCTTATAAATATATTCATGAACATAATAAATATAAATATACACTTCTTTTGGATGCATTTATGTGTGAATCAGCCTTTCATTTTTACCTGTGAGGAGATCCTTCTTCCTCTTTGTAGATGTTCAAATATCTTTTTTGCATATCACCTTTATTGTTTCCAATTTGTTTTCTTTCCCTCATTCTTTCACCAAGGACTTTTCTCAAATTTGTTTTCTGACAGTAGCCAAATGTTAACATTTTAATGGCCATGCAATATCAGATCCTCCCTCAGAGATTTATACTTACGATGAATGGGGTATTGACCTTATATGGAAACATTAAAATATACTTTTATGAACAGTAAATATAGCCATAAGAAGTGAAAATCCCATAATGCTTCTTAACAATTCTTAAAACTGCTACTGTGAAGAGAATTAAAAATCAGACAAATTAATTTTGCAGGTATCTCCAAAAGCTATTAAAATTGTATCATCCAACATGAAGTCTTATGACTATAAAAAATTTGTAACTAACATTAGTGCTATTGAAGCTAGTCAAATAATTCTCAAATTGCTAGAATTCTGGTGAATTAAAAACAATGGCTTTTAAAAGATTTCAGAATTCACACTAAACTGAAAAGTTCACGAACAGATAGCTGAAACTCAAAAGAATTAAAAAATGTTATAGAAAAAATAAATGTAAATGCTGAGAATGTGAAAGGGAGCCTCTCAACCTTGGGAAGGAGTGAACACAGAAACACTGTAACTACTGTCATCTTCCTTATTAATTAATTTGGATCTCAGGTTAATGAGTCTTCCACCACATCTCGCTTTAGCTTGTGTATGACACTAGACATAGAGTCACTGCTTGCGGAGAGACAGGGGCAAAGAGACAGGAGACAGGAACAGAGAAAATGTAATGAAGGAACATTTGTTATTATTTTTTCCAGGTTTATTGAGATGTAATTGACATACAACTTGTGAAAGTTTAAGGTCTAGCAAGTGTTGCTTTGATGCATTTATATATTGCAAAATGATCACCACCATAGCATTAGCTAACACCTCCATCACATCACATAATTACCATTTTGTTTTTGTGCTGAAAACATCGGAAGTTGCTCAGAGAGAAGGGACATTTATTGAAAACGTGCTCTATGCAAGATATTATACAGGTGCAGAAAAATAAGAAAGTTGTCAAGGTAACGATAACAAACACACAGTGCTTGTGCACTAGGTACTGTCCACAGCACTTAACATATACTGTATTAATTCGCTTTAATCCTTACACCAGCATAAAGTAGGTACTAGTATCATTATTGTCACTTGGATGTAGTAACTGAGAAATGGGGAGTTTAAGTAACTTGTCCAAAATCGCACAGCTAGAACGTGGCAAAGCTGGGTTTGAACCTTTGTAGTTTGTGCAGTAGAATCCACGCAATGTGTCTTAGCATAATGTGCTGAGTAGACAGTGATCAACCTCAGGGCCTGGGACCCCTCAGTCATAGCTCCATTGAAGGATCAGCTGAGAAATGAAAGGAGACCAAAAAAATCTATTTAGCAACTTGGCAAGAAAACTATGTTAAAGGAAGGCTTCTGATTAGTGTTGAGCTTTCCTCTTTCCAGGGTAAGCCCTTATTATCTTTTCCAGGTGCCTTCATTACCATGTCAAATTAAGAGCTGACATTGGGTCTCCTCTTCTGCCACCTTGCCCCGAGCCCTGCTCTCATTCAGCCAGGTTAAGCCATCTTCCTTAATTACCAGCGGAGGCTCAGTCTTGCACAAGGAGAGTCTGGATGATAAATTCAAACAAGGGACCTTTGTTTTGTGCACGCAGTTGGGCATCACAGTCACCTTCATTACGCAATGATGTCACCAGGCCAAGGGGAAGCTCTAAGGGCTTAATAACTGGGAGGCCTGGGAGGCCCATGAGTAATGGGCATTTTTCATGGGTACACCTCCTCTCCTGGGCAGAGCCCCTGCAAATGGGATGCAGAGGCAGGGAGTCAGCGGGGCCTTCTCTGCTTTAGGGAAGCAGTATAGTGCAGAGGACAGAGCATGGCTTTTGGGACCAGATAGGTTTGTGCTTGAATTCTGGCTGGGTAATGACCTTGCTGTGTGCCCTTGGAAGACTTTCCTCAGATTGCTACAGAAAATGGGGTAATGATATCTAACACGTAGGATTGTGAGGAGCAAAGTAGGTCGTGTATTTTAGTACCTATTACAGTTCCCGGACAGAGTAATACTCAGTGTTGGTGCCACAAGAGGAGGGAAACCCCCTTTGTCATTAACAGTATCTCCCACGAAGACCAGGGCTGGGACCTTCTGTTATTGTCCAGGCGTGTCACCAAAGACCTGGCTTTGTGATCCTACACTATGATCTTGAACAAATCACTTCACCTTCTGAGCCTCAATTTCCCTTTTGTTAAAGGACCTAAGATTGTGAGGCTTGACTGAGATCATGGATGGCAGAGAACCCCACACAGTGCCTTCATTTACTTCCAAATGGGGGTGCAAAACAAAGTTTAGGGAGCACAGCAAAGGAGGCCCATGGTTTCTTCCCAACTATGTGAACGTTTTATTGCTTCGAGAGAAAGATTTTTAAACTGCTGTGCTCCAGTAGCATTCTGTCATGGAGAAGTGCTGTTTTCCTGCTTGTTTTATTTTCTCTGGCCAGCTGATTGGCTACTGAACTGAATAATCACTTTGGCTTCCTGCCTTCTCTTCCCCACTCCCCTGCTCACCTTGGCCTCCAGTTGGCCCACATTGGCTACAAGCAGGAGCTAGGCTATAATATATGGATCTTACCCTTCCTTCTTCCCCAGCAGCTTCTACTGCTCCCCGCCCACCGCTGGTTCCACTGTGCTCCTGGCCACCCACCAGGTAAATCCCCTGCTCCAAGTTTTCAGTCTTTCCCAAGAGCAGGCAAGAATCTTCCTTCCTCTCTTTGGGGGACAAGTGAGAACTCCCATAGCACTCACTTGTGATGCAGCCATGGCCTCCTGCATCCACCACTAATAGGAGCACAATGCCCACTGGTTGGGACTTTCTACATACACACACACACACACACACACACACACACACACACACACACACACAGAGAGAGAGGCTTCCTCTACCATCCATCCATAGGGGAGACTGAATTTCACATGCATGGCGCCCACCCAATGAATAAGAGCCCCCAGGCTCTTATGGAAGTTTCTAGAGATGATCGCAGATGTGGTTTGAACACTGAGGGAAAGGACTTGGCATCAAGGCAGCTGTGCACCATTTCGCGGCGATGACTTGGCAGCTTCATTGGATCGAGTCAGCCCCAGTGCGCGCTTCTGGGAAATTTCTCTGCCATGAAGACAAGGCCACCCATACAAACTATTGCCTTCTTGCTGATCCACATCTTATTTATAGTGTCAGTCCTGTGAAACAAATGTTTTCAACCATACATCTGCAAGCATTTTTGGTCTTAGTACACACCACTAGAAGTCCCATTTGGGTATTTCTAAGGGGATCAATGAGAAAGCATACACACCTGCAAAAAAAAAGAAAAAAAGAAAAAACAACAAAAAAAAACCTGTACTGAACAGGTGGCAGAATTCATATCAGTGCAAAGTCAAGGCCACATATAGTTTGTACAGAAAGGGCATGGCTTCTGTCCCTCCCAGACCACCAGGAGACCCTCTCTGATGTTTTGGCCAGTGGATACTTGTTTCCCACTAGGGATGGAGTGGATGGGATAAGACAGAACATGCCCAAGGTTGTGCCAGTTCTTCTTACTCAAGAGCCACATGCTTTATCATGTCAAATGATGAAAATATTTTGTCTTCTACCTAGCTTGGGGGCTTCCCATTCTGGCAAGGATTACATGGATGCCAATGCAAGTTGTCTGCCAGGAATGTGAGCAAACTGGCTGAGAACAGAGCCCTCATGATCCGACAAGCTGCTGCATTTTGAATACAAGGAGTCACGAATACAAGGAGTCACTTCTCGTGTTATCTTGTTCTTTGGGCTTTACAGGGATGCAGTTCTCCCCCTTGTGAATATGAATCTACCTTCCCCCTTGTGAAGGTAAATTTTACAGTTCTGTCTCTGACATGAATTTGTTCAATCCTCTTAGAACATATCCCTAAATTGTTGGTATTTTTTTTTCTCCTGCTAAAAACACCAGGAGAAACATGATGCTTCACCTTCCTCCTCTTCCCCCACCTCACTCTCACCATTAAATAGAGCCACAGGGACCCAGCCCTGTCCCATTAGGCGTCCAGGCTTTTGCTAACGCTGCTCCAGCCCTGGAATAACCTTCCTTCCCGGCCCCACTTCCTTTTAAGGTGCAAGACAAGAGCCATATTTCTCAGGAAGACTCCCTTAACCATCCCAGAAAAAAAAAAATCCCATATTTAGTTCACATGTCTTTATTTCTGAACGTTCTCTTCAGTGCCTCTGATCTTTCCACTGATCTGGTTTTCTACCCTTGTGCCTATGCTATACTTTTTTTTTAACTTCTTATTTTTTATTACAATATGCAAAATTACTAGGTACGAACTCCTTAGTCTCACAGCTCTACAACTATCTAACTAAATGTGCTTTACAAATAAATACAAATAAAACTGTAAAACTGGTAAACTTCAAATTATCCCAATGTGTTGCCATAGCAAAGTTGTTTGTCAGAAGTGAACAAGGTACTCGGGGCTACGGGGCAGGTCCTTTGGAACAGGGAGCACAGGAAGCTCCCCTGGCCAAGCTCTCCGGGGAGATGGGCCACAGTTGCTAGGCACTACCCAGGCCGTGTGACATGCTGGAGCTGTGGGTTAGGGGAGAGCTGAGGCTGTGCAGAGACACCTGAGGTCCTGCCCTGGTATCCAGACAATGTTGTGAGGGCTGCAGGGCTGGATCCATCCCCAGGGCAGTGGCAGTAAGCAGGGTACCAGGTCAGACCAGGGCCAGCTGTGAGGCCCACTGATGATGCTTTACCCAGCTGGCCTGGGAAATTAGCAATGACATCAGTCTCAGTGTCGGGGATGGGAGGACAGAAATTTTAAATCTGCTACTACCTGCTCAACCCTCTTGCAGTCACCATGTGGTGAAGTAGGAACATGTTAGTATCTTCTCCCCACCAGGCTCTCTGAAGAAAGTTCCAGGACTAAACAACAGAACGTAGGGATCCTCAGGCCTGTTTGTGACTTTCTTGATGCTGACATTTTGTGAGACCCAAGTTTTGCTTTCTGACAAAATAAATGAGAAAAAAATTGGACAAACTCTTGCTGAGCAGAATAATAAATCAAGGTGGTACTTGACATGCTTGTCAAGTCCGCTTTAACACACTGACAGCCTTGAAAGTTGTCTCAGCACATGTCAGGATGCTACATACTGGAGCTTTCCATGAGGACAGAGCCTCCCCCCTCCCAGACGTGTGACCTTTCCAATATTGGATTCATGATGGGTCTGTTACTGGTGGCACCTGAGGCCTGGGGGTCCCATGACTTTTCCCACTCATCCGTCTATGTCCAGCTTCAATTAGTCCATCAGAGCGAGAGCCCTCGAGGGCAGGAATCCTTTCTTCCTGCAGCCAGAGAGCCAGCAGGGCTCAGACGTGAAGCAGGGGCTCAGCACCGAGCTGAAAGGGGAGGTAAGAGGCCCTCAGCACAGATGCCAGGGGGCTGGGTCCTTTCAGTCTTGGAGCTTACTAGAAGAGGAGGCAGGATGCGACACATTTGAGTCTTTAGGAGAGTCTGGGGGGTCAAAGTGGCAATCCTCCCACTGCAGAGAGGTGGCCAGGGGCTGGCTTCTCTTCAAGTGAAGTAGTATCATTGGGGATCCCAAGGGCGCTTCTTTTTCAAAAATAAAAACCCCATCATTTGCTACTTTTCGACTAGTGCTCCTCCAATTGTAATGTGCACACAAATCACCGGGGAATCTTGATAAAATGCAGATCCTCCTAAGTCTGGGGTGGGGGCCTGAGACTGCATTCTAATGAGCTCCCAGGGCATGCTGCTGCTGCTGCCCCATAGTTCACACTCTGAGCAGTGAGCCCCGAAGGAATACACATCACACAGATGTCTGCTCTTTCTGTAATAGCGTGGCCTTCATCAGATGTGCAACTTGATTTCACATCTACAGTGGCCTGGAGACAGGATGGGAAGATGCTAAGTGTGCAAAGGTGAGAGGATGGGTTTGTTTACCACCGGTTCCCACAAATGCATGCCCTCTTTTAAGTTCACCAGGTTTCCACAAAGATACTCTTTATGTTCTTCAAATTGAAGAAGTTCATTCTGGGCATGTAAGGGGTTAAAGGGGCCAGAGACAGTGAGAGAAAGCTCCCTTTTCATGGCATTTCTAACAAGCTGAACCTGATCCAAACCTTGTTCAATGAGCACTTATTTTATACAAATAAGATCACAGGCACATACTCATCTCTAATTAAACCAGAAAGGAAGCATTTGTTCTAATTGGACTGCATAGCTCAAGAATTAATTGTGGGATTGTTTCGAATTGCAATCTTGTGACCTGTTCCCCCAAAGGGGGGAAGCCCCTATTTTAGGAGTCTTACGCTATGTAATTTTTTCTGAGCTTTTTTCCCCTTTTAATTCCTGGAAACATCAGTGCAAGTTGAACTGATGATTTTCAAACAAAAGCAAAAACTTCTAAGGGCAGCTTACTGTGCAGTGTTATAAAAGCCTTGGCAAAGGTGAAAATAACTCAATTTAGCACAATATTCTAATGTGCCCCTGAGAAAGTGCCCTCATAATTAAGGATTTGCACAATTTCTAAGGGGGGAATCACGTGTCACATTATTTATCAATGTCAAAAGAGTCACTTTTGTATTCAGCAGTCTGGATTGCCTGGAAATAAGATCTTCTCACCAAATGCTATTCTCAAGCCACATTCAGCCAAAGGTGCGAGAGGTTTTCAGTGGCACATCTGATGTGCTTGGGGGCATTGATTACCATCGAGTTTGCAAAAGATTATTTGACAGGACTTGGCATGATCAGTTTGTGAGCTGCTCTCCTCTGCCTGGGCTCTCTCTTTTGCATCTTGTAGATATAGCTTGCTGACAAACACTGGTTATTTGCCCATTGCTGTTCTCTGCGCAGAGAGAACAAGCTGGGTCTTTGCCCTACAAAAGCTAAAAAATGAAAGGATACAGCTATGCCATCCTTAACTGTGCACACGGAACCCCTAGGGACCAGGGGCATATGTCTGTAGGAGATTGGGCAGGCTGGGACCGAGATGGTCTTTCGCATCTGGAGAGGCCCCAGTCCATCGGTGTGGCTCTGCTCACCTAGCTCTGCTTTGGTTACTAATACTCTGCCAGAGGCAAAAGGAAATCCAGTTCACTGCCAAGAACTAGCTTGAGCTTGTGATGCTGACACTTGGAAAAGTCTTGCTTTGACTTGTATATGGAAAGAGTACATTTCAAGTTGAATGTCAGTGATGGAGAAAAGGGGGGTGCTTGAGATGGTCTTCCCATGAAATGCTGCATTTCATGTTAATGACACTTTAACAGAACATTTTCATGAGCAGATCCTATGATTTCTGTTGGATGTTTTTCCACCTCACAGCCTTTACTGTGTCAAATGTACAAGTCTACACAGTTGCTTGCTATCAAATGCAAGACCTGCTATCCTTGAGTAAGTTTTAGGGATGGAAAACGAGGACGACTTTGCCAGAATTACATAACACGAAGCAACCCAAAGTAGACTGTAGTAATCGAGGACAGGTAAATGGATCTGAACTAAGACCAGGACTTTTCACTTTGAGAATGGATTTTAATGAACATCAATAGAGATGCACTGACTGAGGAGTGTGCCCAGCAGACTCATACGTGAACTATCTATGAAACAGCCTCTACACTGCCAGCATGATGCCAGGGCAAGTGGAAGATAAATGAGGAATGAAAGGCATCATTTTTCCCCACAAGGAGGGAGCAAATATAACAACTATGAAACACTGAGTAGACTGTAAGGGAACTTCTCACTAAACTGTGAGGTCTCTAAGGGCTGGCTTACATCTCTGCATTCCCATCATTTAATATGGGAGCCAATCCTAGGCTCAGCCAGTCTTTGTGGAATGAATGGATGAGCAACAAGAGATAGACTCTAACTAAGGTGAAGCAGGGATAACCACTGCCGTACCAGTTCAGAAGGGGACAGCCCAGTGTGGGATTGAATCAGTGAAGAAGGATCCTGAAGGATGAATTAAGCCTCAATGCAAAGAAAGATCCAGAATATCCTGTGGTGTCTAAATTGCCTGATTCCTATTCCGGGCCTTCCTTACTCCACTGAACGTCCTATGACCATAGGCTGTATCTGGCTCCATTCAATGCAGAGATAATTTGATTGACAGACTCCTAATCCCACTGCTCATATTGGGTAACAATCTTTGCATCATGTGCTAAATATATGCAAAAAAAAAAAAAGCAACAAAAACAAATGCTAATTTGTAGTTCGTTTTGTTTGTTGCACACAATTTTATGAATCCAAACATTTTAATCATATATTTGTCATACATAAAATAATATGCATATATGAGTATTTTAAATATTTTAAGATTCAACTGTTTAAATAAAATTTAGAATACCTGTTGTATCAATCAGGATAGGTTAAGCTATGCAGTGGTAACAAATGAGCTCTGAAATCTCAATGGCTTTGCACACCAAAAGTTTTTTTTTCTTATTCTGCTATACGTTCAGGTATATGGCAGGGAGGGGTTTTTTTATTATTATTATTCTATAGGAACAAGGCTCACATCTCTAGACCTTACAGGAAGGAAAGACACAGCTGAGAAGGGTCATGTTTCAACTATAGTACAATTTAGCCTAGAAATGACACAAACCACTTTTGTCTACAGCCCACAGGTCAGAACTAGTCACATGACCTGCCTAACCACAAGGGTCTAGAGGAGAGTGGATGGAATTGTGTTGAGTCCCATCATCCTTTTTAGAATCACTCTCTGTAAGGAAATGTCAAAACCAACACAGTGGTGAACACATTGCTCTCATGAGGAGTAATCCCCATAAAGAAGACATTTTTTCTTTCCCTGTGGTCTTGAGAAAACCTGAAGTGGAGGGTAGCAGGATATGGGTAATAGAACACCCAACATGAGGCTGCCTTTGGCATCCTGACTCCCATAGCAAATATAAATTTCAAAAACACAATAGAGGAAATGGCAGTCACCACTGGTTAAAAACTTACCAGGGAAATCATCAACTTCTAACAATAAAGCTCAAACTACTGGCTAAGAGACCTCTGATCTTTTCTAGGACACCAGGGTACCTCTTAATTTGGTGATACCAAAGGGCTATAGAGAGTCTAGACCAGGAGCCACAGCCTATGGAAGGGATGAGTGAGGTCTGACAGGGAGATGCTGAGAGTAGAGTAACTGTTTGACCCAATCTTCACATTTAAGACATCTCCAATTCTGTCTGGTTGTCATTTCTAACTAGGGATACCGTATAATTCTGAAAATATACCAAGTATATTAAACATTTAGAATATAGCACAAGATTTTTTAAAAGTCCTATTTGGTATTTCTTCCTTTTTAAAAATACTGAGAACTTGAAAAATTGGAAATTTAAAACATCAAAAATCCCTGAACCCCTGAGAGGCCTTATCGAGGCTAAACAATCCTATGAGTTAGTTTAAAAAACTCCGTTGAAAATGCATGTGGGTGCTAGCCCTCTAGTTACTCTAACCTGATACCACCACAGGGCCATGAGCAAACCACCCAGCAGGGTGACCGACCACGTGGACAAAGGCAAGAAGACCCACCGATGCTGGGGACCTTCCACCGCAGGTTTGCGGCCCAGCCCGTGTGGCTTGTACCTGGCCTCTAGCATCTCTGAGGGAGGTCACTCTAGCCACCAAAGCCTCAAAGTGTAACTGAGAGAAGTTCGTCAGATTCTTCGAGTTGAGAGGATACAGGATTAAGCCAGTTGCCTTTCAGTGCTGGAAGGGTGGTCCCTGGGGATGGGGGGTCTGGCCGGAGGCGCACTCAAGCCCATCACCTGAACAAATATCTTCCTGTCACACTGATGTCACTGGAGAGAACAGCTGAGGTTCAGCCAAGCATCTGCTAATAAATTGTCTCCACAGAGTCAGCTCTCCCGCTGGGGGCCCATCCTGCACGCTGACAGTATTTTCCTTAAGTGAACAAAAGGAAACCCAGGATGGCATTTATCCAGGCTAACTAGCTAAGTCGACTCACCAGCTTAAAGACTTCTCTGATCACCAGCTCCACATACTCTCAAAACCGAGCTCTCTAAATCCTCCTCCTCTGGGACACAGATGCAAACCAGGGACCAAGTCCTCTGCCTCCCAGACCCCTGCTCCCTGTTGTGGGAGCATGTGGGCCATCCTCCAGAGGTTCCCAGCTGGGGGATGAAGTGGAGGAAGAGGAAGGCCTGGCCTGGGGGTAGGGTGGGGAGGCTTGCTGGGAAACACAGTGTTTGTGCTTGGTGCTTCCAGCCCAGGGCTGCCTGGGAACTCAGAGCGGTGCAGGAGCCCGGGCTGCAGGTGTGTGGCATCGGTGTTGACGCTGAACCTGGGCCAACATCAGCAAAGGCGAAGGTGAAGTCGGGTTGTGCGGGCAATTGCTTGCTTTCTTCTGCCAGTGGCAACTCGTGTTTGAAACTACCTTTCGCATTAAAACATGGAAAATGGGGTTGAGTTTCTTGTACAAGGCAGTAGACAGGGCCTGATTTAAGTCATCTATTTTCTGAGCTAAGAAAATACTTATTTAGGCTTTCAGAAAGATTTTTCCTACTTTTTAAGGTGTGTCAATCAAGTGTATTTAATAAGTGTCTGTTGGTACATGACTGTAGGTCCAGTTCTTCATAACAGAGAAGCTTACAGACACAGGCTTGTGGGGCTTCACTGTCTGGCACAGATGAAACCGATACGGTGTGTATCCTGCAAATGTGAAAAGTTCAAGAAAGTCTTAGATGGTGAAGTTGGGGTGGACGAGCCCTCTCTCGGAAGGGTTCATTCACAGTTATGTACCTGGTCATCTTCTTTATAGACACTGTACTTTCCAATTCTTCCCTTCCTTTCAGCTTCACAAATATTTACACACCGAGGAAACTCCTCAAGGAATGCTCCTGCTGTGCCCCTATATTCAGGAGTACACCGGAGGTCTCTGCTTTTAGCAACTCAGGGATTTGTTTGTGTTTTTTTAAAAAATAATGTTCATTTGAACAACTCATGAATTTAGGCCTCTCTGGCTCACATCACCTACAGAAGGACCAATCTGATATGTATATACAGAGGGTGCCAAAAAAATGTACACACATTTTAAGAAAGGAAATAACTGTATTAAAATTGTAATACTCACTGTATACCAATAACAAAAGATGAATAAAAGTCATGTGTATATGTTTTTTTTTGGCACCTCCGGTTTGCATAATAAAGGAAGCATCACCAGGTCGGAATTTATCCAAGCAGATGACCAGGGCTGTGAAGGGTCAGACTTTTCTGCAGACCCTGTTGCCACCATTATATCACCTTCCATGTTACAGACAAATCTAAGTTATGTATTGCTGACCAGCAAATGGACTCTTCCCAGTGGGCTCTTCAAACCCTGCTTTCTCCTGCAGCAGTGTTCCATTCTGATTTATTTATATGGGTTATGTCAATGAGAGTAAAGTGTTGAGATCATTCATTAAAGACCAGGAGGCTCAGAGTGTTGGCAATAATGATTCTAACTTATCTTCTTGAATTAGGATTATCCAAAGCAATAAACATAGAAGGAGGTCAGAAAGAATGGATGGCGATTTTTAAAAGACACATGAATAGGCCTCTCGGGGCATTTGCAGTTTACTAAACATCTGCATGTTTCCCAAAGCAAAGTAAATAAGCCAATAGCACAGCTCCTGCCAAACTAGCCCTCAGATTCCTGTATTTATATCAATAGGGAAACAGAATTCTAAGCAAAAAGAAAAAGAATTTTTTTCTATAAAGACCTAGTCCGAGAAGAAAAACCTCTCTGGCTGAAAAGGTACGAGAATCCACTCTCTAATAATAAGCCCCTGGTCAGGATACACGATGATTTCAGATTTTCATTGAACAAATACACTACAGTAAGCAAGGCAGATTTGGTGTTTCTCTTTGTGTGTTTACAGAGTAGTGACAATAAATGAGCTTGCGCAAAAGGACATAGTCATAAAAGAATTATAAGTTACAATAAGTGCTATAAAAAGAAAAACAGGGCTGACTTAGAAAACAGTAAATCGTCAGAAAAGGCCCCTCAGAGGATGTTGTGTTTGAGCTGAGTCTAGAGTGTGAGGAGGGGAAGAGTCCCAAGCAGAAGATAGCATAGCCAGAGACCTGGGGCAGGGCAAATTTAGCACATTTGAGAAAGTAAGAGAAGGCCAGTGTGTCCAAACCAGAGAGACCAAGGGTGAGAGTGAGATGAAGTGCAGTTAGAGATAAGTAGGGGCTGGATCATGAGGATTTCTGGCCACAGTGAGGATTTTGAATTTTACTCCATGTGCAATGGGAAGGGGTCATAACCAGTAATCATGATATGATCTGGTTTACATAATTAGAAGATTTTTCTGGATGCTGTGTAGAGAATGGGTTGGAGGGAGGCAAAGAAAAAGAAAAAAAAAAACAATTCAGGAACTGTTCGAGTAGTTTATGGGAACTATTGGGATAGTTTGCATAAGTGACAATAGTGGCCTGGGTGAGGGCAGTGACATGGGATAGAGAGGGCTAGACCACTTCGGTGACTAAAAGTTTTGTTTTGGACATGTTAATTTAGATATATCTGTAAGATGTCCAAGGAGAGACAGTGAGTAGACAGTGAGATACATGAGTCTGGAGTTTACAAATACAATTTGGACATCACAGGCATAAAACAATATTTATGTGTCTGGGAATAAATGAGTTCACCTGGTGTGAGAGCTCAGCGTGAGAAGAGGGGCCAGGACTGAGCATTAGCAACTGCCAGCACGTCCATATTAAGTAGTTGATATGCAGAGAGTAGGGGAAATAGCTTTAAGTATTTTAGCCCAAGCTCTGTTACTAAGAAGTCTGAGCAAAGATTAAGAAGTTTGGTCGACTGGATTCTGCGGACCCAAAAGTCCCTTAATGTTTACTACTCTATAATTTTACCAAAAGGCATTTTGTCAACCCTCCAATCAGAGGGCTGTTGGGTGCATTCAGGACCAACCTTAAAGAGATGAGTTAGGATGCCACCCACATCCTCTCCTCCATGTTTTTCCAGACAAAAGGCTGGGCTAAGAAAATGAAGGGCCTGATATTCCTGCGGACAGAATCCTCAGGCCACAGCAAAGAAAACATTAAATGATAAAAAGGACCAATGACGAATATTTGTCAACCTAGAGGTGAAATTAAAGTGTGCCTTTGGGGTGAAGAAATAACTGGGAAAGATTAGGAGAGCCAAGGAATTCCCTCTCCACCTGAGCACACCTCAGTTTTCCAATGAATGAAAGTGAATATTTTTTATTCTGTCTTTTTTTTTTTTTTTTTAAAGATTTTATTGGGGAAGGGGAACAGGACTTTTATTGGGGAATACTGTTTTATTCTGTCTTTTGATAAATTAGAATCAGAATGGAATGTCTGATCCTTTGGATCGCCTAAAGCAAATACTTCTCAATGGGAGAGAACCTATCTCAGTGGCATTCCCTTTGGAAAACTTCCAGGAAATAAATGTCATAGGTAGTTTATTGCAGAGGACATTGAATTATATGTGGTTTCTTCTAGGTTCTGAGTTACTCTCTCTGGCAGGTTATGTACTTCGGGAAGCTATAGTCACGAAACCAATAGGGGGTTATTGTCATTAATACAATTTGTAAAGAAGTTGTATGTATAGTTAGTGTATCAGTTTGTATTTGTTGTGTAACTAGCCACCTCAAAACTTAGTGATTAAAACATCAAACATTTATAATTCCTCCCAATTCTCTGTGTCAGCTGAGCAGTTCCGGTTTGGACTGGCTTGGATGATCTCTGCCATCAGCTGGATGAGTTTCACATCATCCAGCAGGCTAGGCCAGGGAATGCTGATAGTGTTCATATGTAACATGACACAAATGAAAAATGATTAACAATCCTTTGTGACCTCCCCCTATGGACAGGATGCAGAAAACAGGACCTTTCCAGCGTTGTTTCTGGGAATATATGATGTGTAATTTTTGTAAAAGGCAATTTGACATTGTGGATCAAAACATAAAATTTCAGGTTCAGCACGTCCACTTCTTTTTTTTTGGTGGCCATCCTTCACCTTGTAGTCCTCTGGGACACATGGTCTCCAAGATTGTCAAGGTAAAGAACAGAAGGGATGGAGGAAATAAATGGCCTCTTGGCCAGGGAGAGATACACAATATCCCCACTTCGACTGACTACAACAAGTCACATGACCCAATCTAATTGCAAGGGAGACTGGAAAATGCAGAGAGGGTGTGTGAACTATTCAATGAACAGTCGCCATCTCTGCCACTGGGGCCCTATGCAAAGTTAAATGGAGGAGATCCATCTGTGGACACTACCCTCTAGGCAGCCTATGCCCATTTCATTTCACCTCTTCTCTGTTAACTCAGGCTCCTATCTTGTCTCCCGTCCTCAGCTTTTGGCTCTCCATCACTCAAGAATTAGTGCCTGAAGGATACACTGCTTCCTTGGGAATCTGCTTTTACCCATTAAAATGCAAAGCAAGTCTGTTTAATGATAGCATTTCTGACCCAGTAGCAGGGAGAAAGAGGTGCCAACATGCCAGTTATACATTTATCTAATTTGTGTAATGATAATGGCTTCCTTTCACTGGGTACCTACTACATATTGCCACCATTATTTTTATTGTTATGACCATTATTTTGAAAAGCAGCATAGTCAAGTCAAATACCAAGTCTGAGCCTTAGTGACCTTGAACAAGATACTTGACCTCTCAATTACTCCATTTGCTCAGCCATTTAAAATGAGGATAGTGGCACCACCTCCCTTGTCGCCCTATAGAGGATGAGACATGACAGATATAAAACTCAAGTTGTTACAAATTGCTGCTTGAATAAAAGACAGGCTAAGAACTGTGGTTCTAAAGATCCCGGGTGGCAACCCCAGCTGGCTCACTGGACACCCTTTCAGGATAGGAAGAGAGAAGCTGGTGGGGGGAGAAAAAGGAAGTGAAGTAATTCTGACAGAGGCCTTTGAAGCAGGGCTTAACGCCCTTATTCCTTGTCTGGGGTGCAGCTTTGTCCAGAGCCTGAGACTGTCATATACACACAATGTCAGAAACCATGAAGCAAGCAGAAGCCCCGTACCACACAGCCCTCCCCATGGAATAATTCTCTGCCATCTCTCAATGCTGGTTTCCCTCCCAGGAGCCCCAATTACCCTCTGAATCCATGCGTGGAGACTAGCATGTTTCCATCCAAGGGAAAAGGCTGGCAGCATGCTAAGAATATTGACACAGCAGTGGTTTAATTAAATCTTTAGTGGAAAAACATAGCTGGGAGGTGGGGCCTTCCCCAACACCCTTCTCTGAGCAGCCAACTCGCTGGGCGGCTGAGCTCCTGCCATCCTCTAGTACCAACACTTGAGCTAATAACATCACTCTTGCCATGACGGCACTCTCAAAAGTGCTGAAATGTTATTTGAAAACATGGCTCAGATCTTGAAACCAAACACCTCCCATGGAGAAACCCCTCGGGTAGAAATTCTGGGTGTGACACAAGGCAAAGCAGAGACCTGGATGAATTGCTCCATGGTGTGGTGAGAGGTAAAAGCAGTAGGAGCTGGGACAATGGTGACAGATGAGCCCTGGGAAATGAGGAACTCACATTCCTGTCCCCTCAAGTCACCCACAGGCTGGCCCTGGATCTTTCCTGTGAGGACCCTTCTCTGTAGTCACTTCGAATTAAAAAATCTGGGTTCCTAGATGACAAGGCCATGTGTGGCATGCCAAGGCACAGGGAGGAAAACTAACAGATACGATCATCATGCCTTGATTTGACACACGCCTCCAAAGTTTCCATTTCTCCCGCCCTCAAAACCAGGGCCAAGCATATTTCCCAATTCCTATTGTTTTTAATAATCATATTTAACATTTATCAAGCATTTATAATAAAATATGCTAAATCTGCACTATCCAATATAGTAGCTACCAGCCACACAGGGCATTCAGCACTGAAAATGTGACTGGCTGAATTAAGATGTGCTATAAATATAAATCACACACCAGATCCTGAAGACTGTTAAAAAAATGTAAAATTCCACATTAGTAAGCTTTTATATTGATTATATGTTAGAATGACAACATTATGGATATATAAAGTTAAATAAGATGTTATGAAAATTAATTTCACCCCTTTTTAGTATATTTTTTTTTTTTTTTTTTTTTTTTTTTTATTAAATTTATTGAGGTGACAGTTGTTAGTAAAATTACATAGATTTCAGGTGTACAATTCTGTATTACATCATCTATAAATCCCGTTGTGTGTTCATCACCCAGAGTCAGTTCTCCTTCCATCACCATATATTCGATCCCCCTTACCCACATCTCCCACCCCCCACCCCCCTTACCCTCTGGCAACCACCAAACCATTGTCTGTGTCTATGAGTTTCTGTTTCTCATTTGTTTGTCTTGTTCTTTTGTTGTTTTGGTTTATATACCACATATCAGTGAAATCACATGGTTCTCTGCTTTTTCTGTCTGACTTATTTCGCTCAGCATTACACTCTCAAGATCCATCCATGTTGTCACAAATGTTCCTATATCATGTTTTCTTACTGCCGAATAGTATTCCATTGTGTATATATACCACAACTTCTTCATCCATTCATCTATCGAAGGACATTTTGGTTGTTTCCATGTCTTGGCCACTGTAAACAAAGCTGCAATGAACATTGGAGCACACGTGTCTTTATCTCTAAATGTTTTCAGATTTTTTGGGTAGATACCCAGGAGAGGGATTGCTGGGTCATATGGCAATTCTATTCGTAATTTTTTGAGGAACCTCCACACCGCCTTCCATAACGGCTGCACCAGTCTGCATTCCCACCAACAGTGTATGAGGGTTCCTTTTTCTCCACAGCCTCTCCAACATTTGTTACTATTTGTCTTGTTGATGATGGCCATTCTGACTGGGGTGAGGTGATATCTCATTGTGGTTTTGATTTGCATTTCTCTGATGATTAGTGATGTTGAGCATTTTTTCATATGTCTATTTGCCATTTGTATGTCCTCTTTGGAGAAATGTCTCTTCAAGTCCTCTGCCCATTTTTCAATTGGGTTGTTTGTTTTTTTGTTGTTCAGTTGCATGAGTTCCTTGTATATTCTGGATACTAGCCCCTTATCGGAGGCACTGTTTGCAAAAATCTTCTCCCATTCAGTTGGTGGCCTCTTTATTTTGTCAATGGTTTCTTTTGCTGTGCAGAAGCTTTTAAGTTTCATATAGTCCCATTTGTTTATTTTAGCTTTTACTTCCATTGCCTTTGGAGTCAAATTCATAAAATGCTCTTTGAACCCAAGGTCCATAAGTTTAGTACCTATGTTTTCTTCTATGCAGTTTATTGTGTCAGGTCTTATGCTTAAGTCTTTGATCCATTTTGAATTAATTTTGGTACATGGTGACAAATAGCAGTCCAGTTTCATTCTTTTGCACGTGGCTATCCAATTCTCCCAGCTCCATTTATTGAAGAGGCTGTCTTTGCTCCATTGTATGAGCTTCTTTGTCAAAAATTATCTGTCCATATTTATGTGGTTTTATTTCTGGGTTCTCAATTCTATTCCATTGGTCTATATGTCTGTTTTTCTGCCAATACCATGCTGTTTTGATTATTGTGGCCCTGTAGTACAGGCCAAAGTCAGGAAGTGTGATACCTCCATTATAGTTCTTTTTCTTAAGATTGCTTTGGCTATTCGGGGTCTTTTGTGGTTCCAAACAAATCTGATGATTTTTGTTCTATTTCTTTAAAATATGCCATTGGGATTTTGATGGGGATTGCATTGAATCTGTATATTGCTTTGGGTAATATGGCCATTTTAACTATGTTGATTCTTCCAATCCATGAGCACGGAATGTCTTTCCATTTCTTTGTGTCTTCTTCAATTTCTTTCAGAAAAGTCTTATAGTTTTCAGCATATAGGTCTTTCACATCCTTGGTTAAGTTTATTCCTAGGTATTTTATTCTTTTTGATGCAATTGTAAAAGGAATTGTTTTTCTGAGATTTCATTGTTGGTATATAGGAAGGCAATGGACTTTTGTGCGTTGATTTTGTAGCCAGCAACTTTACTGTATTCGTTGATTGTTTCTAATAGCTTTTTGGTGGAGTCTTTAGGGTTTTCTATATATAGCATCATGTCATCTGCAAAGAGTGATAATTTAACTTCTTCATTCCCAATTTGGATGCCTTTGATTTCTTTCTCTTGCCTGATTGCTCTGGCAAGGACTTCCAACACGATGTTGAAAAGCAGAGGTGATAGGGGACATCCCTGTCGTGTTCCTGAACGTAGAGCAAAGGGCTTCAGTCTTTCTCCATTAATTATGAGATTAGCAGAGGGCTTGTCATATATGGCTTTTATTATGTTAAGGTATTTTCCTTCTATACCTATTTTATTAAGTGTTTTAATCATAAATGGATGTTGTATCTTGTCAAATGCTTTTTCTGCATCAATTGATATAATCATATGATTTTTGTCCTTTATTTTGTTTATATGATGTATCACATTGATGGATTTGCGTATGTTGAACCATCCTTGTGCCCCGGGGATGAACCCCACTTGGTCGTGATGAATAATCTTTTTAATGCATTGTTGTATTCGATTTGCTAGAATTTTATTTAGGATTTTTGCATCGGTATTCATCAGAGATATTGGTCTGTAGTTTTCTTTTTTTGTGCTGTCTTTACCAGGTTTTGGTATCAGGGTAATGTTGGCCTCATAAAATGTGTTGGGGAGTACTGTTTCTTCTTCAATTTTTTGGAAGAGTTTGTGCAGAATTGGTATTAGATCCTCTTTGAAGGTTTGGTAGAATTCACTAGTGAAGCCATCTGGTCCCGGACTTTTGCTTTTGGGAAGGTTTTGGATGACTGATTCAATTTCGTTACTGGTGATCGGTCTGTTTAGATTTTCCAGTTCTTCATGGTTCAGCCGGCTATATGTTTCTAAGAACTTATCCATTTCTTCTAGGTTGTTGAATTTGGTGGCATATAGTCCTTCATAGTATTCTTGGATGATCCTTTGTATTTCTGTGGTGTCCGTGATAACTTCCCCTTTTACGTTTCTGATTTTGTTAATCAGTGTCTTCTCTTTTTATCTTAGTAAGTCTAGCCAAGGGTTTGTCAATTTTGTTAATCTTCTCAAAGAACCAGCTCTTTGTCACATTAATTTTTTCTATTGTCTTTCTGTTCTCTATTTCATTTATTTCTGCTCTAATTTTTGTTATTTCCTTTCTTCTGCTGACCTTGGGTTTTACCTGTTCTTCTTTTTCTAGTTCTTTAAGGTGTAACATGAGGTTATTTATTTGGGAATTTTCCTGTTTCTTGAGATAGGCCTGTAATGAGATAAATTTCTTAAAACTGCTTTCGCTGCATCCCAAAAATTTTGGTAGGATGTATTTTCATTGTCATTTGTTTCTATGTATCTTTTGATCTCTCCTCTAATTTCTTCTTTGACCCAGTCCTTCTTTAAAAGTATGTTGTTTAGTCTCCATGTATTTGTGCCGCTTTCTTTTTACAGTTGATATCCAATTTCAAAGCCTTGTGATCAGAGAATATGCATGGTATGATTTCAATCTTTTTAAATTTGTTGAGACTGATTTTATGTCCCAATATATGGTCTATCCTTGAGAATGTTCCATGTACACTAGAAAAGAATGTGTAGTCTGATGTTTTAGGATGAAGTGCTCTATAAATGTCAATTATGTCCATTTCATCTAATGTGTCATTTAGGGCTACTATGTCGTTATTTATTTTCTGTTTGGATGATCTATCCATAGCTGTCAATGATGTATTTAAGTCCCCTAGTATAATTGTGTTTTGGTCAATTTCTCCCTTTAGTTCTGTTAGTAGTTGCTTGGTGTATTTCGGTGCTCCCTGACTGGGGGCATAAATATTGATGACTGTTATGTCTTCTTGTTTTACAGTTCCCTTCACCATTATGAAATGTCCATCTTTGTCTCTTGTTATCTTTTTCACCTTGAAGTCTGTTTCATCTGATATCATTATGGCTACACCTGATTTTCTCTGGGCACCATTTGCTTGGAGTGTCAATTTCCACCCTTTCACTTTGAGTCTATGCTTGTCCTTGTAGCTGAGATGTGTCTCTTGGAGACAGCATATGGTTGGGTTTAGTTTTTTGATCCAATCTGCTACTCTGTGCCTTTTTATTGGTGAGTTCAGTCCATTTACATTTAGGGTGATTATTGATATGTGAGAATTTCCTGTCATTCTATCTTTAGTTTTCTGGTAAGGCTGTGTCTCCATTGTTTCTTTGCCTTTTTGTTGTCTATTATTTCTGTGTGGTGGTATTCTATGATGTTTCCCTCTGTTTCTTCTTTTATTTCAGTATATATTTCAGTTCTGGATTTTTTTTGAGTGGTTACCCTTAAGTTTATGTAAAAGTAAGTTTGATATTTAGAGTATTCCATTTTCTTCAGCACGCTTACTTTCTCCATTCCCATATTCGTTCAGGCCTTTATTCTCCCCTTTTTGAGTTTTGGTTGCCACAAATTGTCCCTGTTGATGGTGGTCGAATAGCCTCCTTTAGTATTTCTTGTAGTGCAGGTCGTGTATTAGAAAATTCCCTCAGCTTCTGTATGTCTGGAAAGGTCTTTATTCCTCCTTCATATCTAAAGGATATCTTTGCTGGATATATTATTCTTGGCTCATGATTTCTCTCTTTCAATAGTTTGAATATTTGGTTCCACTCCCTGCTGGCTTGTAGAGTTTCTGCTGAAAAATCTGATGATAATCTAATGGGCTTTCCTTTGTAAGTTACCGTCTTCTTTTCCCTGGCTGCCTTGAGGATTCTTTCTTTGTCGTTGATTTTAGACAGCTTCAGTACAATGTGCCTTGGAGAAGGCCTGTTGGGATTGAGGTAACTAGGTGTTCTATTTGCTTCTTGGATTCGAGGGTCCAGTTCTGTCCACAAATTTGGGAAGTTCTCATCGACGATTTGTTTGAATATATTCTCTGTGCCCTTCTCTCTTTCTTCTCCTTCTGGTATGCCCATTATTCTTATATTGCTCTTTGTGATGGAGTCAGAAAGTTCTTGTAGAGTTCTTTCATTTCTTTTAAGTCTCAAGTCTCTTTCTTCTTCTATCTGTGTCATTTCCAGGTTTCTATCTTCGATGTCACTGATTCTTTCCTCCATCTGGTCAACTCTACTACCTAAGCTGGTTATTTCATTCTTAATTTCTTCTATTGAGTTCTTAATCTCCAGAAATTCTATTTGGTTCTTTTTTAAAATTTCAATCTCTTTCGTAAAATGCTCATACTGTTCTTTAATTGAGTTTCTGAGTTCATTTAACTGCCTATCTGTGTTTTCTTGTATCTCGTTGAGTTTTTTCAGAACTGCAGCCTTGAATTCTCTGTCATTTAAGTCACATATTTCTGTATATTTAAGTGCCTTTTCTGGAGATTTTTCACTTTCTTTCTGAGCTATCTTGTTGCCTTGGTTACTCATGGCGATTACTGGTTTACTATTTCTCTTCCTAGACATCTACAGGAGTGACTTCTGCAACAAGTTGATAGGAAGAGGTCTTTCTTTTGTTCAGCAGTTCTGTTTACTCCTGCAGGGAACCGCCCAGATAGGTGGGGCCAGGGGCTGAGCTGTGAGAGGTGGCCCAGAGCAATGGCAGCGACCACCACCACAGCCTGTCCTGCTTCCACAGCTCTCTTCCCTTTGCCGGAACTAGTTGGGCTGTGGATTTGTGTTTGTGGGCCACAGTTCTCAAATATAGCAAATTTTCTGTTGTTTTGATCTGACACTGCTACTGTTTCGCTTCTAGCACCGGGCAGGTGGGGGCGGGCGAGCTCTGAGAGGGCGGCTAGTCTCAGTGCCTAAGGCTCCTTCTCTGCTCGGCAGTGCGGGCTTAAACCACCGCAGCCTTTTTCCTCAGTCTTTTCTCCGAGGTCTCTGCCGTGAGCGTTGGGTTCAGCCGTGTTATATGCTGTCCCCTCAGCCCTGTGGAGCCCTGGCGGAGCCCTAGCAGTCCGATCTCCCGCAGCTGCGGTAGTTCCGGGAAGCAGCGAGCTCGGCGCACTGAGCTGGGTCTGAGTCCTGCGCCCGCGGAGCTGCGTCTCCGCCCGCTTCTCACTTTCCTCCTCCCCCCGCTCGCGCGCGTGAATCTCCCACCTGTAGGTGATTTCAGTCGGTAGTGGGCCTCTTCGTCTTGCCTGTCTGCTGTGCAGGGAGTCCTTTGTGGAGTTTTTGTTGTTCGATTCTTTGTAAATTCCAGGGGAGCTTTACAGAGGCTCACCTCACTCCGCCATTTTTCCGGAACTTAGTATATTTTTTATGTGGCTACTAGACAGTTTTATATCACATCTCTGGCTTACATATTTCCATTGGACAGAAGTGCGTTGGACAGTGTGCAGGCACTTTTCATATTATTATCTCATTTAATCCTCAAACAACATCCCTGAGGTAGCTTGCATTTTACAGATAGGACCCTGCCCGATGTCACTTGATGCCCATCTCCTCTCTGACTGCCCTCCTATCTCCTGCCCCTTTACTCACGTAGTCCACACCAGCCACTCAGTTTCCTCAGTGTTCTCAGACTGTGCCAGGCACACTCTGGCTTGAGGCCGTTTTCCAGATGCCCCCTCTACCTGAAATGCTCTTCCTTCAGAGAGCTACTTGGCGAGTCCTTGGCATTACCCAAGTGAGACTATATTTCAGTAGAATTTTAGTTACTGATCCTCAGCATCCTTCAAATTTTGCTAAATGTCATGTTCATGAAATGAATATGCCCACTAGCTTTGCACCCCCATTCCTGCTCCACTTCATCATTTTTACTAGCACTCTCCTTCTATGCGCTACACAGTTTACTCACGTGATATGAGTATAGTGCAAGTCTCCCCAAGATAAAATGCAAGCTCCTCAAGGGCAGGGAGCTTGGTTGGCTTTGATCCCTTTGATAACCTAATCCCTTAGGACAGTACCTGACACAGAGTGGGGCCAACTCTGTTTGTGAAATGAATGATTCCCTGCCCTCAGGCTTTCATAGCTTAAAGGGGGAAATCCCACAAAGAAGAGCAGTGCCTATTGAGGGATTCCACGTCAGGGCAGGAGGGTCAGACACAGAGGCAGCTGGAAAGATCAGCCATGCCTCCAGGAAGACAATATTGCCATTTATTCAACTAAGAGTTTTTGAGCCCTTACTCTGAGCCAGGATTGTGCAGTTATTGAGAACATGGCAGCAAAGCCATTACCCAAACAAAGATTATATTTCAGCAGAATTTTAATTAATGAACCCTAGCTTCTAACATCTACATTCTAACCCATGACCTATGGAGTCCAGAGCACTTTAAGTGTGGCCTTGAAAATTAGGTAGAAAGAGATGCAAGGACATTCCCAAAAGAAGGATTAGCACATTCAAAGGTGCCCACGTGAAAAAATACACAGTGTATGTTCAAGGGGCAGCTAGAATTTCTTTATGGCTTGCACTTTCGATGAGTAAAGGGGAAGGGTGAAAAACAAGCCTAAAACGTGGTCCAAATCAAACTGTGGAGAGTCGTGGGTGCCATGCTAGAGCGTTGAGACTTTTCTGCCAGTAAAAGGAAGGCATTTAGAGTTTTAAAACAGGAGACACAACCTGATTGACATTGTAAGCTTTCAGTGGTGACCACATGGAAGATGGACAAAAATGGGGGCCCCTTAGGAGTCTTCACGTGAAATTTGAAAAGGGCTCTAACTGAGGGTGTGAGAATGGAGATGTTGAGGGGACCAATATGACAAGAGAATATTAAAGTAGAAGGAACAGGAACTAGAGGGTCCTGCGTGGCAGCTATGGAAAGAGGGTCTTGGATGCCGCTGATGTCTCCAGCCTGAATGAGTGGTAGATGGGAGGTCATGGTTGGAGACAGAGGATCCAGAGCACAGAGAATGGGTCTAATTGAGGACCTCTTGTGTTTGAGGTTTCTCTAGACCCCCTGGCAAAGTGAGAAGAGATAATGCTGACAGATCTGGCCATGGAATGTATTGTTAAAGCCATAGGAGTAAATGAGAACCCCCCCCCCCGCCCCCCGAGACAGGCATTAGAGAAGTGGCAGAGGGCAGAAACCTGGGCAATATCAATGTCAAGATGCGTGTGAAAGAAACTGAGTCAGTGAGAGACCAGAGGGAAGAATCAGAGGAGAAAACCCAAAAAAGAGTGATGACGTGGAAGTGAAGGGAGGAAGGATTTCAAAAGGAAGGTGTAAGAAGAATGAATTTTCCCATGGGTCAATGTTAGTTTCTGGGAGCAATCCACAAAAGCCTATTTTATGAGTCAGGAAGGGAATACATGGCACATTTAAATTGGGTAAGTTAGGCGAGTTTAACAAAGGGATTGTTTACAAAGATGTGCACAAGGTATAGGAAAATCAGAAGAGCGAGTACAGTAGCTTGGAGGATAACAATGGGAGGCTTGAATAAAAGTGATTGGCTGTTGATTATCAGGTGCTTCATCACATTTTATGGGAGCAGATTCAGTGGGGCATAAATGCAAATGCCAGAATGCAGAGAGTTGAGCAGCAAACACAAAAATTGAGAAAACCTGCAAAATACAGCGAGCGGTAGCAAGAAGATGGGCAGCGTTGAGAGGGATAAAGCAGACAGCTGGAGGAAGAGGCCGGATCCAGGGTTTGTCTTAGGATGGCAAAGACTTGCTTGTGTTTGTAGCATGACTGAAAGAAGCTTATGAGGAGGGAAAGACTAATGATTGAAGAGAGATAACAAAAAATTAACTGAATGAGATCTGGAAAGACGGGACAAAGAGCACACCATTAAGTGTATGAGTACACAGTAGTGTGGTGTAAGTTTTCCCAGAGGTTGCAGCAGGAGATAATTTGGGTAGGGCAAAGTCATCATCTCCACTTGACCAAAAAAAAAAAAAAAAAAAGAAAAGCAGGATTATGAAATTAAGAACCCTTTTCAGAAGTCCCCAGGGCACCCCTTTCATGTCTCATTGGCTAGGACTGGTCTCAGGCCCTCTTGTAAGCCAATAGAAGAGTATTGGAATTAGCATGACTTTTTTTTAGAGCAATCCAGATTTACTTCTTAGCTGGACATAGAGTCACCTCCTCTGATTGGCATTTACCTGAAAAAGTTAGGGTTCATCAGGCAATCAGCAGTGTCAGCTGCAGGGAGTAACTCTTTTATTGTGGGATTCAGCTTTATTTAATAACATCTGACTTCTTCATAAAGACATCTTGAGCATCACAGTGGGGTGCAGCCCACACTTTGGGGAATTAGCAAACAATCCATGAAGGACAGCTTTGGTTGTCTTTAAAACAAGAACTTGTGATCGTAAATCAGATGGAGACAGATATGGGGCTGGAGCTTCATCAGGGGTGGGATGGGGCAGGAGGTAGTTCAGAGTCAGGACACCCTGAGCAGCAAATCATTTCCTAGCCAACCCAACAACTCAAAACCTTTCAGCCATCTCCTCTAAGCAAGCGGGGTCTTTCTATGTGTCCTCTTTCCACAGGAAGCCATCTTCAGGATGGTCAGAACTTGGAAAATTTGATGCCACTAAGATGTCAACAGCAGAAGCAGCATAATATTTCTTAGGGGCAGCACATTTATGTGGGAAGAAATACCTGAACATGAAGGAATTGTGTTAATGGGGAAATTTGAAGCAAGGGGCAGCACAGCGAGGGTGGAGCAATTATTCAAGATAGGAGACCTCCCCCCTTTTAACTGATGTCTTCTCAAATTGTACCTCACAGGTACACCAATTATCTAAGAGGAATGCTTGCCATACATGCATAACATATGTGCAGTGATTATAAAGTAACAAGATTGAAATTCATTTAGGACTTACTGAGTCCATCTCATTGCATTTAATTAGTGTGTTATATGCCTCAGTGTGCCCAGAATAGTGCCTGTTTACCTATTCACTAGTGTAATTATTAGTAGCACCCCCCTTCACTCTCAAAATTAAATGGTTATCTTAATTATATTAATCTATATGTCGGCACTTTTAGATATATCTGTATATATATACATAAAACACGTATGTATGCAAGACAGACATGCTACACATTGCAAATAGATGGCATTCTAAAAATTAAGCAAGTATGTTCTTTGGAACTTGGAACGCGTTTTCCCTTAGAAACAATGGTGGTTGGGTTCTAGAGACCTTTAGAAAACCATGTTATGATTGGGGATCCCCACCCTGCTCTTGTCCACCCTTCTCTTCCACAAAAGGATGATCTGGATGGTCTGCACCGATTGGCCTCTTGTTCTTTGACTTCTAGTTCGGTTCACCCAATGGGGAGAGGGAGCTCCAGGTGGGGACGTTGACTCACTTGGCTCCCTGCCCAGTTAGCATAAGCTGACAGTATCTCTCTCCCGAGGGGGCCTGGGCGATGGCCCTCCCCACAAATCTCTCTGTTTCCAAGCTTTGATAACGATTCCTCTCATTGCCTCTTCAGGCCTGGAGGTGGCATTTAAGGTGACCCGTTACCATTCTCTAATCTACTGCACTATCCCTTATAATTTCTCAACACTCTGTTGACATCTTTTTAAACAATCCCCTTATGAAACTCTTCTAAATTACCCAATTTGAGTGTCATGTGTTTTCTCCATGACTCATACAAGATTCTTTTGTAGACTACTCCAAGAAACCAAGTAACTCCAAGGAACAAGTCAGATTGCCAGAAAATTGTCAACTCCCAATATTGCTCCAGCTGGAAGAGGGCCCTCACCCACCGATGTTGAGTATATAGGGATGAATTGCCCTGTATACTCAGTCCTGTGGTTGTAGCAGTTCCATAGAACCAGATGGGAGGGCTGCAAGTGATCCAGCACTGCAGGCAGCAATCATGCATGCTCAAGGGAAGGGGTCAGAGCCCTTTAGTTACCATGTTCATATATAAGGATTGAGCTCAACTGAAGCCTTGTAATACAGAGGTGGCTTACGTATATGCATGCCTATGTGCATAGAAATAATAACTCATTCATCACATATTCATTGAGTGACTCTTATGTACCAGGTGTTGTGGTTGGAGAACCTGACATCCATACCTCTTGAATTGTCAAGACAATCAAGACAACACACACACACACACAAAACACACACACACACACTAATACACACACACACACTTCTTGGTATATATACTTTTTGATGTAACTTGTATATATATCAATCAGCAATTCAAATTTGAGCTTAAAGGTACAATTGAGACAAAGCTCAACTATCTCCAAAAATCAGATCCAGAGAAGTGAAGTGGCTTACCTGTGAAGGCACGTTAGAAAGCCAAGGTGGAAATCAGTGGCTGTCATGCCAGACTCTCAGGATATCTATCTGACTTGTTGGCTATCCCTCTTCAATGCATAAACCATTTGATGTTTTCTGATTGACAATAAACATGGCTGCAAGAGCAATAATAGGTATATATGTGCCCATGAAGAAATGGTCCTCCAGTTTAAAAAATGAACTCATCCCATTCATGATTAACCTGAAAATCTTACAAAAGGAACAGGACCCAGGATTCTGCCATGCCTGCTATGGGAATAATCACACTGACAAAGGTACAGTGAGAGTCTCTATGATACACAATGCCATTTTGGGCAGGCTGGAGAGAGCAAACCAAGATGGCCTGGGGACAACGAACACATATATAAAGAAGAAACATGAACAAAGAATATATACTGTCACATTTGGCCCAATTTCAGCTCAGTCTGTAGAAAACTACGTAGTTTCATCTGTGGCAGATGGCTCGGAAAGATGTCACAGACTTTCAAGGAGGAGCCATGGAATGTGTGCTGGTGATGGAAACCCTTCAGGGTCTGGCTTCCGTCTATTCCTTGACTCTCTTGTTTATTTCATATCGCCTGTCAACTCTTAGGAGACTTGGAAGGATTCCTATTTCCCCCCAACCCCAATCCTGCACCTCTCTCATGAACTGACGGGGCCCATGCAACATTTTTGTAGGTGCTGGAAGGGAGAAAACCACCATGTATCATCCTGTCATCTCACCCCATCTCATTCAACACCAAACACTGATCAACACAGTGTTCTCCCAAACTCTGATACTCTGAACACACCAGAAAGAATTAAGCCATGAAATACAATCCCTCTTGGGCTCTCTTGCCCTCTTCTCATGGTTTGTGCACTTTGGGCAGAACATGCAGCACTGAGATGGCCGCCAGAACACTTGCGAATCCTGTTAGTGCTCCCTGGAGGCTCCCCGTGTTTGAGCCAAAAAATGACTCATGGATGATCAGTTTCATGGTGCTAAACCCCAACCCCACAGCGTCATACCTCATCGTCTTCAACATTCTCCTCTGTAACTAAATCTTTAACAGAATTAGGTTTCTCTTACAACCACTCTCATGAAGCAATATTGACTGCTCTGGGTAATTCACCAATCAAAGCCATTAATTTATAATCTGGATATTGTACTGAAACCAAGAGACAAAATAGCATTATGGATCATGACATGCTGTAGTTAGAAATCCTAGGAAGGTCTGATTGGGTATTCATTTGTTTTTACCTTATTAGATTCCTGCAACAAGCAGGAAATTGTCTGAATGCTTCCTACCAGCTTCTCATAGATGTTATCCATGTTTGTAATCATATTAAAGATACAAGAAAAAATTAAATCAGTATTTGAGAAGGAAACTTATAGTGAATTCTATGGCTCACTCTACAATTCTTTAGTTTCAAATTAATGCTAGCTCAACAATATTGAATTAAATAAAGACCAATAATGATAATAAAACTATAATTGCTTAGATTTAAAAGTCTCTTTTCCAAGTACTGCACACCTCCTATCTTGTTTAATCTTAACAATGATCTTATAAAATAGGATTACTATTATTTCCATTTTATTAATGAGGAAACTGGCACTTTAAGAGGATGAGGTAAATGTTCAAGATCACAGGACTAAGTGTAGCAAAGTCAGGATTTATTTAGGTCAGGTGTCTCTAATGCCAGAACCCTGTTCTCAAGCTCTAACTAAAATTGGAGGAGAGGGAAATCAGATCTAATTACTCTTAACCCATATTTTTTTGACTTGTTTGTTTTCCCATTTTTCATCTTTCCTCACTGTTTGGAAGGCAGAGAGTACAATTGAGGTCTCAAAGCAATTTGACATTTGCTTGAGTCAGATGCAGTTGACCTCAAAAGAACTGGGCAGTTTTCATTTGAAGAGTTATTTGTTAAATCATAGTTTATCTCTGAAGAGAAAGATTATGATGCCAAAAAGAAAAAAAAAGAAAGATAACACCTAATATTCAGCCCAACATAAGCAATGATGAAATCTCTGGAATTACATAAGGGCTTCCCACGTGAGTGATTTATTTACACTTGGGGAAAGGTGGTAGTCGTAGTGGTGGTGGTATGTGTGTGTGTAACAGAGAGAGAGGGAGAGACTGAGAGACAGAGAGGTTCATTGTTTGTATTTTTGAGAGTCAAGTCTATAGAAGCAGATTTCCCGTTTCAGTTCTAAGATAAACTAGAGCTAGTATTTAAATGATGCATGTACATGTGGGTGTGTTCTGGGGATGGAGTCAGGATTAAGTGAAATATTACGCCATTATGAAGTGGTTAATCTAAATCTCTCAGATTCCCTCTAGTTTAACATTTTCAGAAGGGTTGTACGTCCTCCCCTGCCAAGTGGAAAATGAACCTGCTCATGCATTTGTTCATTAACATATGAGTTCATTCATTTATCCTTCCATCAAATACTCACTTATATTTTACGAAAATCTTAAAATACATACTATTTAAGTAGCAGTATCCGTATTTCTTCTGTCTCATAAGAAAAATAATATAATAATGCAATGTAATATTTTTAATATGTTACATATCACATTATATTATATACTATCCCTACTATATGTATGCCCTATTTATTTTACTCTTACACACAAATATTAATAGTGTAATTATAGATTATTTTAATTTTGTTCTTGTGGTTTTCAGTTTTTCCAAATTTCCTACAATAAAAATATATTATTTATATGCTTAGAAAACAGAGTGATAACTTTTTTTAGAAGGACACAGCCTATAAGTAAATCACCCTACTTCCTCATTTCCCAAATAGAAGAGCCCAGTTTCCAAATCTGATCATTTCAACTATGTTAAAGAGACATTCAGCCTGGGCGAACTTGTTAAAAACCTCTTTTTCCTCAACATTCTATATCTCCACATATCAAATACTTTCAGAGTATGTGGAGAAATGAACTCTGAGCATCCTTGCACGCGCATACACACACACACACACACACTGAAGAATGTGGAGAATTCAAGTACCACCCTGAGTGGCTCAATTTGACAACTATGACTTCTCAACACCCACTGTGGAAACATGGCCTCGGAGAGCTAGAGGAGCCCTAACCCACCCACACCCATCCAAGCACCCGTCACCTCTTTATAGTACTAATGAAACAAGCAGCAGAGCTCAGCCTGCCTTAGTGAAACAGAGGCTATGTCAGCCTAACTCTAATGTAGCACATAATTACCCTTACATTAAAAAGGAAGCTCTACTCAAAATCCTAAAACACAAGGCAATTGGTGCTGATTTCTAGAGAATTGGGGTTATCAGATGTAGCTGAAATAAAAGAGTAAGGAAGATACTCATATTACTAAAGGGGCAGTGTATTATCCAAAGGCGAACACTGGAAAAAAGCTTTCCACGTGATCATGAATGTCACAGAGGCAGGGTGGCCCGGTGTCTTCGGGGTGAGTCAGCTATCTTCTCCCTAGAATGAGTGCCAATCTTATATTCAGGGCAGGGTTGAGACCCCTATGCCAGCTGCTGGGATTAGCAAGGTGTCCCTCAGCTGTGCCATTAGCTTTGTTCCTCTTGTTAAAATAGTTGAGAAATTTAAGAATCTTTTAATAGTCTTCGATAAACTTTCAATAGGCTACAAGCATCAAAAGCAACACATGTCCACTAAGGCAACTATTATGAGCCTAGAACCAAGGCACATGCACGTATAAGAAATGACTCTGGCCTCCCCAAGATTTTAACAGGACAAGGAAGACTAAAGAACACGAAACAATCAGAAGATACCGGAAGAGACAAGTTGTACATATATTTAGTAATGAGTGAATTTCTCCCATAACTCTTGAGTATATGAGATGTGTCCCTTTCTTATTCTTCCAGAGCAAACAAAGCTGGCTACAGGTTCCTACCTGTGTGACTAGCAGGACACTGGATGCCAGTATTTATGAGCTCCCTTCTCTCCTCCATCACATTAGGGAGGACTCCCTGATTATCTTGGTCCTTAGTATATGATAGGCTGGGTCCTTTCACCACTTCTGCTTCTAAGCCTGCCTTTGAGAGAGCCCCTCCCTCATCATGAGTCAGTCACAAGCACATGTAGGATAAGCCAAAAAATACAACATTTCTCAAGGTGTGGAACTTAGCACCAGGCTGGGCAATGGGAGACTCTCCCTTCCCCTTTCAAGGCCTCAACGTTGGATATCAGTCTCCAGAGAGCCACTAGACATTCCCTCCAAGGGCCTGCTCCCTTCTGAGCTATGTGCGGCAGCCATGAGTCTTTGACTTGCCCAAAGTGAAAAATGCATAAAATTATACATAAAAACAAGGCAAAAAGTAATACTGCAACAGATACAGTCCCCAGACACTTATGTATATGCAGTATAGGATGACAATAAGATGTCCCTTGTAAAGCACAGGGTCTTATGTAAGAAGACAAATGATTTCCCTACATAACACCAGACTGAACTGAGTGAAATTAACCAAAAGCTTTTTCCAGGATCATCCTAAACGACCCTGTCCTAGTCATATCACATGCTTGGCTGGAAAGCTCGGGCTGGCCTGAACGACACACCAGAAAGTTCTTTGAACTTCCCCTTGGCTAATGAGAAATGCCTCTTGGTCACAGAGACCTCGTTGGAGGCCAAAGCACACATCTTCAGTCTTCAATCACTTCTTCATCTTTCTCTCCATCCTATTTACTTCAATAATCTTTCTTTGTTGGATCTTTCTTCTCAAGACAGGAATGGACAGAGGGTAGGGTGGGAGGGGGTGATAGATGTGGGTAAAAGGGATCAAATATATACTGACTCTGGATGGTGGACATACAATGTGATATATAGATGATGTATTATAGAACTGTACACCTGAAACCAATGTAACTTAACTAACAATTGTCACCCCAAAAACTTTAATTTAAAAAAAAAGATCAGAATGGGGTAACATTGTGCTTCTAGGCCATCTCAAAATGTCCTTCCAACAGTTAACTCTCTGGGATCATTTTCTTCTAAGTCCTTGGTTTCTTGTATTTCTTCATCCAAGGCATGCTCTATCTGGCAAGTCTTTTGTATACCTCCTCCTGGGAGATGGGGCGGAGGTGGTTGAGTCTAACTTCATATAGACCTGGAACTGAGCATAAATTTCAGTTCCAATTCTTACTAGCTGTGAGACATTAACCAATTTCTTAACCCCTAAGAAACCATTTCCTCAGCTATGCAATGCTAATTCTTCCCTCTGAGCGTGGCTGTGCACATTGAATGAGGTGCTGGGTGAATTCAACACACATTTCCCCTTGCCTGACTGTGCAAAGTGATATTAAAGGAAATGCTCCCGCATGTTCAAGTGGAGGGGTAGGATCAGGGAATTCACTGCATGTCACTCATTTACAAACTGTGGAGGCGGGGCAGAGAAACAACTATATTTGGGGGGAACTGTTCAACTTTCTATAAATGATAAAATCTTCTCACTTCTGCTTCTGAATTCCTCTCAGTCAAGCTCAGTATTTTAGAAATAGTTTTATGATCATACTCTTCCAGTTACTTCATATTCTTAGGCTTAGACATTCAATCTTTAGGAAGTTACAACCACCTGGCAATGTGGGCAGTGTCCAGGATCACTTAGGGTAAGTGATCAGTTTTCCTGAAATACATGGTGGTCAGCCAAGGAAGGGTTCTTCTCACAAGTGAGACATCAAATCCTGCACTCTCTGGGCAAAGAGAAAAGTCTTCAAGTCTATCATACCATTGATACCCCTTCCTCTGCCCTTTTGAGAGCCAAATAAGAAGAGGACTTCTGCAAAGTCCTGAGTGGTAATCTGTTATTGGGGTCAGAATCATGGCGATGCCATACAGCTGCCTGTGGTAGATTTCACAGGACCACAAAGTCTTTGTAGTTCCTCCCATCAAGAGGTGGAATCTATTTCCTCATCTTTTCATTCTGGGCTGGGCTTGAGATTTGTTTTGACCAACAGAATGTTGCAGAATTGACATGAATTCTGGAGCCTTCACCTAAAGAGGCCTTATAGCTTCTGCTCTTGCCATGAAGGAATGTTACCTTGAGGCTGCCATGTAAGGAAGCTAGTCTATCGTCCTGGAGGATGAGAGGCCATGTGGAGGAGAACCCAGGTAACCAGGCCAAGGGCAAGTACCAAATGCCTATCATATGAGTGAGGCCATTTTAGATTCACTAACCCAGCTGACCTCCAAGATGAATGTAGCTATGTGAGTGACCCCAGGCGAAACCAGCAGAGGAACTGCCTCACCAACCCAGTATCTTGAAAAATATTTCATTGTCATCTTAAATCACTTAGTCTAGGGATGGTCTGTTAAACAGAAAATGCTCACACAATGTCTAAAAGGAGTATTTTCCATAAAAATGTAATTTCTCAACCTTGATCCCCATGTATTAAGAATTAAGGTCAAAGGAAGTCTCAAACATGAGTAGATTAGGCCTCCACCCACAGGATGGGATTTGGAGTCAGAAATGAAGCTTGCTCCTAATTAATACCATTAACCTGGCTTCAAACCTTAAATGTCCACTCTCAACTTTAAGTTCAGTATTGTGTTTCTCCAGAAACTTCCTATTGAAATGCAAATATGCCAACAGGATGAGGCAGCAACTCTTTATTTTGTTAAAGGTAATTTATACCTTAGTTAAAATAGCTATTCATTTAAGTAACAAATTTTTGAGCACTTGGTTAGCAAAGAATACAAAGATTAAAATATTAACAATAAACAGCAACAACAATAATAACATCCTAATGACAATGGCAGTGTGCAGTCTATTAGGGAAGAGATATGTAGGCTATTTGTACCTTTGTCAGGGCACTGTGGGAGTTTGCACACACAAAAAATGAAACAACTGTTGAATGGGGAAATCAGAATGATTCACAGAAAAAAAACCATTTGATTGGGGATATTTAAAGAAGGGTAAGATTTAGCAGGACAGGTAAAACCCATGCAGGGTGTACATCCAAAGGAAATGAAATCAGGATCTCAAAGAGTATCTGCACTCTCATGTTCATTGAAGCATTATTCACAATAGCCAATACATGGAAACAACCAAGTGTCTGTCAATGGATGAATGGATAAAGAAGAGGTGGTGTATATATATACAATGGAATATTATTCAGCCATGAGAAAGTAAGAAATCCTGCCATTTGCAACAATATGGATGGATCTTGAGGGCATTATTTTAAGTGAAATAAGTCAGACAGAGAAAGACAAATACTGTTTGATCTCACTTATATGTGGAATCTAAAAAAAGCCAAACTCACAGAAACAGAGAATAGAATGGTGGTTACAATGGGGTCGGGGTGGGGGGCTGGGGAAATGGGGAGATTTCAGTCAAGGGTACAAAATTTCAGTTCTATGATGAATAAATTCTGTAGCTCTAATATACAATAGGTGATTATAGTTAACAGTACTGTATATATTTGAAAATTGCTAAGAGAGAAGATGTTAAGTGTTCTCACCACGAAAAAGAAATAGTAGTTATGTGAGGTGATGAAGGTATTAGCTAACTCTATTATGTTTATATTATTATATTTACATAATAATATACATATATTATGTAGGAATAATGTGTATGTGTTTGTGTGTGTATATATACACACTTACATGGAGAGCAGCGATAAGGAGTCTTAGACATTTTTATCGACAGGGAAAGACCGTGGAGCATGTGGTTTATCTCTGAGGAGTCAGGCCCACTGTGGAGCCAAGAGGGGTGTCCCAGCCTTCTTGTCAACATCATGAAAACCTGAAGGGGAGGAATGAGTTTGGGAGAAGCAAGTGGCATGTGAAGGAGGGTTACAGAGAGGCCCAGCACATAGCACAAGTCTGGTTCAGAGCAAATGCTCAATAAATATCTGTTTAATTGACTTTAATAAGAGGCAATAAAGCAGCTCCTCCAACAACACACGGAGCCATCATCGCCCCCTCTCAGACCCTCAGATGCTTATCGTTTCTCTGTTCCTTGTTTTCTCTGAGTTCTATCATTTGTTCTTCCTTACTTTTATGATACTGTCATCTCATACTTGGCACCAGCTCAGTACCACATAATCATAAATAATCAGCTGGTCGTTTTCTCTAATTCAACTAACAATGATAAATGAATAAACAAACACACATATACACACTTACATGTAGTTGGCAAAATTACGGTGGCCACTTTTAATTCATGAGAATGTTCTTCAACTTTTTATCTGACACCAGCCCTCCCACTCAATCAAGTGTTTCTTTAAACCAAATGGTTCTCAACTCAGGGCAATTTTGCCCTCCAAGGGGGACATTTGGCAACATTTGGAGATATTTTTGGTTGTCACCACTGGAAGGATGCTACAGGCATCTAGTAGGCAGGAGCCAGGGACACTGCTGACTATCCCACAATGCACAGGACAGCCCCCCACACCACAGAGCTTTTTCCATTGGCTCATGTGTCCCTTTGACATACCCCTATTATGTGTTGTTTTGTTTGAGCACATCCTTACTTTCCGGCACTACAAGACTCTCCAGGCTAAACTTACAGTATATTTACTTTCTTGGTCCTAGAATCAACCATTTGTCTAAGGACTCCTGCTTCTTTCTGTTGGAGAATGGGATTAGAAACAAAGATCTAGGCACTAGGTGTGCTTGTTGCCACTAGGGCCATATTTACTTTCTATTAAAAACAAAAAAACCAAGTATATAATATGCTTTGAGACATTAATAATAATAGTAGTATATGCATATAATCTATAATTACATAAATGTAAATATATTGGGTAAATATAAAAAAAAAATTTTAACCCATGCATAATGAAAAAAACACCTGGAGACTGCTGCTCTAACACTGCCATTAACGACACTCAACTCTAATAACAAATCCTAGTCTCTGGATTCCCCTAGTCATAATGGGGAATATGGGTGTCGTGCGCGGGATCTGGGGCTCTGTCCCCACAATGGGAGAGAGAAAATCTATTGCTCCAGAGCTGGTCATCCACTTCTCGACCAACGGTGGTAAGACATGGTTTCTGCAGATCCACCCCCTCTGAGTCAAGGGCAGGTGCCAAAAAGGAGTTGGTGCCGTGAACTGGGCAGCCTGCCTGGGAGATGCCCACTGAAGAGGGACATGAGGGCAATGTGATCAGAGGGAGGGGCAAGAGGAAGCAAGGGGTGCTGAGTGGGTGGGGCTGAGCTAAGTCTGACATAGAGCAGGGCACTCTCTCAGGTTCTTCGCTGGCCACGTGCCTGGTTCCACCATCACCTTGGGCAGCCATCTCCTGGTCATGTGCCCCCTTTCACCAGGAACACCATGGGAGAGACTGGGGATTGGCCAGTGCCTCTCCAGCATGAGAACAAAAGTAACAACAACAAAAATAAATAAATAAATAAAAACTAAACGCCCAAAGCGTTCTCCATGCTGGGAAGAGTAGCTTGCATACATATAAACACAGGAACACAATATTATAGAAACGTCAGGAGGATGGACAGGAGGTGAGTCCATTCACCCACTGCCCTCACTCCCAGTTCTCTCCAGGAGCTCTGGCCATCATCTCATGTGTCCTCTAAGCAGTCAGTTAGAGAAAGGTAAATTCTAGACCTGTTTTTCCTTTTTAAAAAAAATACTCTAAAAAGCAAAGTGCCTTACTCTTGCAGAAAACGTTTTGTTGGGATATTGGCAGTGATTTCAGTGGAGGTCACATTAACTAATGGACTGGATGGGAGAGATCCAGATTTTGTCCTGGGTGGGACAGGAGATCAGTCTGCTGCCTGGAAAGTGGCCTAGAGTTTTTCAACTTTCCTAATAGAGGGAAGAAACAACACTATTCATAATGTCTATAAAATGTAAGATGTCACCACCTGAGATATCACCTCATGTCTGCAAAGAGATGCTCATAAATACTTGACCATCAGGGTCCTGACTGGAGTGGCCAAAAGGGAGGTAGAACCTGTCTTCCACTTCTTCTCACTTCCATTGGCCTCACTAAGAAGCCCTAGTCTCTAAGCCCTGCTTCTTAACATCTGGAATCCCAGCAGAAAAGACTCCCTGAGGCAGCTGTCACAGCCCCCAGCCCCTCCTGTCCTCCTCTGACGCTGACCTCCCAAAACACTCACTCCCCACAGCCTGGCCAGGGAAACAAATGCATTTCTGTCAGTGAATCCACAAGCCTTCAGTTTGGGGTTAAAAGCACAGAAAATCAAAGTATCAGTTATCAGTGTTGTAGCTCTAATGTTACCCTAGTCAAATCACTGCTGATTAAAACCAGCCCTGTTAATAAACCACAAGCTTTATTTCCCCTCAAATGTCTATAACCACTTTCTGCAACCCCTATTAAAAGTCAAAACCCAAAGAAAAACACAGCTTTTGAGCCCAAGTGCTGCTTATTCCCCAGAGAAGAAGTGAACGAGAAAGAAATGGTTCTTTTTTTCTCACCTTCCCCCACTAAATGGAGTCAAACCTTTTTCATAACTAAAGGGAGAAATCAATAAAAAGCAAGCTGGCATTATCAGCGGTCTGCAACATTATCAGCTGCAAGCAGCCTCCTCCGCCTCCTGAAATGAATGAATTTGCCAGCAATTCCCTGCGTCTGACTCACATCCTTATTACCTCCTTCTCCTCTTGCTTTCCCCTTAAGGGACTGATTTTTCCTCCCATCTAAGCCAAAAAGAATTTCTCTGGATTAAGGAGACTGATGAAAGCATTTTTAATATTTGAGTTCAGGTTTGCAAGCTCCATAAAACCGACGTTTCCCGTAGCTTGCTTTGTCTTCCCCACCCCACCCCACCCACCCCCCTTGTCAAGAGTTTTTCTCCTTCGTTTGCTCTACAGAAACCAGCCAAGGACCTTCTCCAGATGGGGTCTCTGGCCCCCTGGCAGCTTCCCCTGCAGGACCGCCTGCTCTCCTCAGCCTTCACTCTGCAGGCCCCAGATGCAGGATGTAACATCTTTCAAAAATCTTTCAGAAAGTGGGGGTGGGGTAGGGGGGGACTTATATGACATCTTTCATGTTGATGCCATATGTCTTTCAAGTAAAGACTGGTTTGACAACGTGCTGAGCAGCTCAGAGGAGAACATGTTTCAAGCCTGGAGGGGAAAGTTTTGACAATTCATTCCAGGGAAAACTGGAACCTTCCCCACCCACCCCGCCTTTGACTAAGAAGAGGTGGAAAGGAGGGAAGTAGTGTCTTCCCAGGGCAGGAAGATATAGTCTTTGTTCTTTGTTCTTCCCACATTTGTATCACTGTTACAACAGTGCTTTCCCTCGCTCCTCCAATTAATGGTGGCTTTGCCAAGTTACCTTAAATTCTGGGAACCTTGAAATTACATGTAAACAGGACTTTGCTGGAGTAACCTCGCCAGGAACTGCTCAAATCCAGTTCAATTAAATGTTCTTGGGAGGCAAGGGACCTAGTTTTTTTATTTAAAAAAAAAAAAAATGATCGCTGATTGGGCCACCCTGGTAGTGTTCTGAGCTTGGGGTCTGAGATCTGATTGCTCCGTTGGGCAGCTGCACCATACTGTGTTTCCCTGAAAATAAGACCTAGCCGGACAATCAGCTCTAATGCATCTTTTGGAGCAAAAATTAACATAAGACCCAGTCTTATATTGTATTGTATTGTATTGTATTGTATTGTATTGTATTGTATTGTATTGTATTGTATTGTATTATATTATATTATAAGACCCAGTCTTATATTATAGTAAAATAAGACCGGGTCTTATACTAATTTTTGCTCCAAAAGACACATTAAAGCTGATTGTCCAGCTAGGTCTTATTTTCAGGGAAACATAGTACCACATACCAGGTAACTGTTTGGCTTTATTGTTGTACCAAAAGTCCCCTTGACTTCCAGGCAAAGCATCATTTTGAAACAGTAAAAAACCATCTTCACCAAATGTCTCACTCTGACATTTTCCATCCCTTTTCATATCCAATTGCATCACCATCCACAGGATAATTATTTTCAGATGATGACAATGTACTAAATAACACTAAATGACAGATTGGGGGGGGGGGTGTGTATGTATGTGTGTGTGTGTGTGTGTGTGTGTGTGTGTGTGTTTATGTTCTGCTCTATACCGTTCTTTGTAAGAGGGCATGATAAATGTCATCTCATAAACACCCTGAAGAGACTGGCTGACACAGAACAGCCAATCGGTGTCATGAATCATGCAAGAAATTGTCCCTCTGATGGAGGAAAAATTAACTCTTTTGCCCAGATGAGTAGATCAAAGTGTGACTCCACGATTTTTCTTAGTGGGTGTGCCCTAATAATTTTAGTATTTATGACATCAATGATAGCTAATGTTTCCACTTTAAATATGATTTTTTTTTTCCAGCAACAAGAACAACTAAACTATCATCGCATTGGTGCTTCTCCAGAAGACTGGGAAAACTAATATACTTTGTTCCAGGAACTGCTTTCTCAAAAGTTATAGTATTTAATCTTGACAATAGTCTCATGAGGTAGGTGTTATAAGTCAAATAAAGTTCAGAGAGTTTGTGCCATTTGCCCAAGATCATTCATCATTGTCACCATGATTGTCATCACAATCATCATATCTATTTTTTATTTGGCACCAAGTTAAGGATAGGGAGTCTTTGAAATATTTTATAAGCATAATTTCTAATCCTATAAATAACACTGTATAGTAGGTATTTTGAATATCACTTCGTATGAGTAAACTGAAGCTCAGAGATTTATCAACTTGCCCCCAGCAACACAGTTAATAAGTGGCAGACTTGAGATTCGCATCCATGTCAATGACTTCTGAGGCTTATGATGTGTTGGTTTTAAAATACGTCCACAAATTATTTGATACTCCTTCCATCAACAGGTGGACACTAATATTCATCCCCTTAAATGCAGTTTGTACATAGTGCCTTAATTCGAATGAAGAGAATATGGTGGAAGAAAGGTCTATGACTTTCAAAATTAGGTCAAGGCATTGTTACTTCATGCTTCCTCTCCCTGTCTTCTCAGTTTGCTCTGGGGGAAGCCAGCTGCCATGTCATGAGGACACTCAAGCAACCCATGGAGAGAGGCCATTGTGGCAAGGAACTAAGACTTCCTCCAACAGCCATGCGATGGAGCTATCTTGGAAGCAAGTCTTCTAGCCCCACTCAGGCCTTCGCATGACTGCAACCTGATCTTGACCACACCCTCATGAGACGCTCTGAGCCAGAACCACCTGGCTCAACCACTCTTGAATTCTGATCCATAGAAACTGCGAGATAATAACCATTTGTTGTTTTAACTGCTAAATTCTGGGGTAATTTGTTAAGCAGCAATAGATAACGAATGCACATGTTTCTCTCCTAAACCATACCACCTCAAAAGCAGCTCCATTTGTGTCCAATGGCATACAAAATTAAGTGTGACAAGGAAATAAAAGCCTTTTTCCATAATTTTCTAGACTTGGCATATTTAAAAACATTTACCAAATGTCCTGAAACTCATGACTGGTCACCATGCTTGCACAGAAAATCACAAAGAGCTAAAGTTGACTATCTGAGGTTGAATCCCGCTTCCCATAATCCAAATAAAGGCACAAAGCACTGCTGGCTTCTTGAGTTGGAGTTTCAACCTTCTAAAGTTCCAAACAATGAAGTGGAAGGTCTCATTCCACTGGTCCTATGATGTTATGACAAGACTTTGTACTAGGCTGATGTCACTTGACTGAGAGGCTTGGAATCTGACCACCTGAATATCTCACAGCCTTTTTGTTTGTTTATTTTGGTAGAAGGTTTCCCCCAGGTGGAATAAATGACCCCAGAATGTATCTCAAACTCCCACTGAAGCCTGAGGACATTTGGGGATATCCAGAAACCTCACAGTCAAGACTGAGTGTCTCAATGTTACCTTTGCTCCTCTGGGGACTGGCCAAGCCCTTGATAAAAACACTGAAATAGCCTGAGAAATGTACACTCTGCAAGTAAACTTGCTACCACAGACACAGAATCCAATATGGCACAGCCCAGAAGTTCAAAGAACCTGGAGAAGTTCCCAAACTTTATCAGGGTTTCTGAGACATCCAAACTCATTCTTCCAGTCACTGCTTTTCCAGTGCTTAAAAGTTCTTGCACGGAAGATTAAAAATGTGGAGGTTTTGCCTCTTTACAGAACTGCAAATAAAATATTCCCCAAAGAAGGTCTCCTTGATGAATAAACACATGACTTTCATTTGCCTGGCTCTGCAAAAGTGCTTTTAAAGTAATCCAGGCGAAATCTCCGTGGACCACGACTTGCAGGGCTGCCTGCTCCCCAGTTCTAGCATGAGGATAACACACACCATGGTTTTTTCCTTCCTCTTTTTAATCAAATACATTACAGCATGCTATTACTCCTGGGGCTGCATTTCTCCAGATGGTTTTCCAGCACCACTGTGGATTCCATTCAGAAGGAAATGGAACAGTGTTCCCCAGTTTAGTACCTTAAATCAATTTGTTTTTCCCAGGTCTCTGTGCATGCTGACCTCAGTTTTCACTGAACTCCAAGAGGACTGAGTCTGTATCACACCAGACTGCATCATGTGTGTCTGGAATTATACACTGATGCTAAAATAAAGTAGTTTCTCTCCTCCTTGGTGCAGGGGATGGGGGGAGAGGGAGGAGCTGAATAACCTAAGATCAAAACAATATCTTGAACTTCTTTTGTACTAGAGTCACAGCAGCCATTCAACAAGTGAACTCAAATCCATAAAATATATCCATGTAAGATGTTTTTTATGATTATGTTCAGTTTGTATCTATCTTGGTTTGAAAGTCCCATAATGGCACAACTAAAATAGCTGCCTGCTCAGTTTTCCATGCACCCCACACCTTCCACACCAGCAGCTCCAGGCCAGTGCCCACTCAAAGCTCATGTCGGTTTTCTCTCCATGATGACCATTGGTCCCTTAGTGAAAATCTCCTGTCAGCAGCTAAAGGTAACAGTGGACATGCACTCACTCGTCTAAGTCTTTTACTTGAATCCCAAAGCACAGAAGAAACCCTTTCTTCTAATGACATACCCAGTGCCAGACATCTCCAGAGACAATTCCCATCAGTACTGATATTATTATGTTAATAGACAATATTCACAAATAATGCCAGTTATTAGTTACTGTGTGTCAGGTTCTGTGCTATATGCTTCATCTCATTTACCCCTAAAAACAATCTGTAAAGTGATATTATTAGCCCCTTTAAACTGAAAATGAAATTGACAGGGCTTATATAAGGTGTCCAAGGCCACTTAGTTAATAAGAACTAAAGTGTTAAGGCTCTGGGAATCCAAACCTGAATGAGACATAGACAATGAAAAAAAGGGTAGACAGTGAAAACGTCAATGTCATGTGATAAATCCCAAAACAAATTCATGTAGAAACTGTGTGCCAGAAAAGAGAGTGATTAAATGGGCAAATGCATGGGTGAGAAGACAGACAAGAACGTCTCAGAAGTGAGGGGGCTTGAGTTGGATCTTGAATGATGAGTAGATGTTGACAAGGCTGATATGGAGAAGGGAGCAGAAAGAGCCTGGGGGGAGGCAGTATTCAAGGAGATGGCACCTCATGTCACAGAGGCCGGGAGAGTGTGGCATGGTTCAGAGCCACATGTGCTTTGATGTGATGGGAGCAGAGAATATCTGAGAAGGGAAAAAGAATGGAGAACAAGGACAGTCAGGTGATCTCTGACCGAAAGGGGGTCAAACTCTGTGCAGGATTAAGAAGAGAAGGATGGGAGTGACGGAGAAAGATGGAGAAAGAGAAAAACACAGGTCTAGAGGGTCAGCTGGGGTTGGATCCTATACTTGTCCAAGCTCAATGTGACCAAATCCTGCTCACAGTCAATAAAAACAAACCCAGGTCTGAAACTCAGGACACAATCAGAAAAGCTTCCATCATCACACTACAGTTGCCAAAATATGTACTGCCGGGTGTTTCTCCCTCATAACATTCATAACATTTAATGCAAGTAAAATCAGTGAATTACTTGGTAATCATTTGCCTTGTGTTTTTCTCCCCCACAGGTCTGTGTGTATCTTGCTGATCACTGTATCCTTATTGCTTAGCATAGTTCCAGGTACATAATTTGATGCTTCAGAAAAATATTTGCTAAGGGAAAAGCTTCTGGGAAAATTGCAGGAGCCAAGAGACCATGTCTTAGGCAAATATACGAATATTATGCCCAGGAGAAGCTACGCAACCCCTTCCCCCTAGTATGCAGATGCCAAGGATGGAGCATTTCACAAATCAGACTTACTCCACAAGCCCTTTCTTCAAGCCTGAAATTTCTCATGAAAATTACCATTATAAGCAGTAAAACAGGAATCTGTCTAGTAAGTATGATTCATCTTCCCGGCATACGTTCCCCATTTATTTCTCCTCTTGGATTTTTATTCTTAAGACGTTCCCGTTGAAATGCTTTCTATCCATAATCTGTGTCCATTTCAAAGGCTCCAGCTATCCACGGCCACGTGAGAGTTATAATAAAACCCCGTTCTTGACTCTGGCACCACTGACGTGTGCGTGTCTCCTTGTCATGTGGCTGATTGAGAGCAATGTGGAATCTCTCTGGATTAGGTTGTGAGCCTGAACTGCACAGGAGTAAACTAATGTGCAACTGGGGTTTTAGGAAGCGGAGGGACCTGAACTAAAGCATATGTCAGATTTTGAAAGTGCAGAATAATAAGCAGTTTGGTTGCAGATGTGCTCCTTGAACGCAAGTCATGTAAATTACACATTTTTGTTGAGACAGTTCCTCACCCAGTACTTGGCACAGAGTAGGAGTAAATGTTTGATGAACTGAGCTGGGCGTGTACCACTACTACAGATTCCAGAGACATTTGCCTACAGGACCAATGTGGCAAACACTTAAGATTTTTCACCCCCCAAGGGCTTATACTATGCTACAAGGCCACGCAACAATGGTAGAGCTGGAAAAATTAATAAACTTCCTGACAAATCTCTTTTGGTTCCAAAGAGTATAGAGTGCCTTATCACAAACACACACCCATACATACACTCACATATGTACACACACATATGTGCATGCTCACACACTCAGTGATCATGGGAGTTCTAGATAAATTAAGTACATTCAAACTAAGGTAAGAAAAGTTAAGAAGAGTGAGGCCTGCTAACTAGAGAAACTAAGAAAAGCTGAGGGCACCAACCTCTTGGTATTTTCTAGGTAAGTTGTAAATTCTATAAAAGCAGTACCCTTGGCTATTCTGCTAACTGCTGTAACTACAACCCTTAGAAAAGTGCCTGGCACATAATGGATGCTCAGTGAAGAGATGATGAATGAATGAGTACTTTAAGAACAGATATTTATGTGATGATATTGACACATTTGTTCTCCACATGAGTTAATATATGAGTAAAGTACTCAAAAGAGTGCCTGACATACAGAAACGATGCAATGTGTTATTATTATTATTATTATTGTTATTATTACTACTACTACTATTATTATTACTCTGCTAGTTTTTATTGTCCCAGCCTCCTCTTTCTGCACCTTTCTGGGTTTGTTTTTGTTTCAGTTTGGTTTGTTTTGGTTTGGTTTTCTTTGCTTCTTATTAATTTCTATTTCCCTCCCAGGCTCCCAGTTACAACTTCTCTCTATTCTCCCTGCCATCAGCAGGAAGAATATTCTCCTATACTTCCTTTTACACATAAGAATGAGGCTCATTCTTTAAAAGTAATAACCCTCCCAGAGATATTTGCCTTTTAGCATTCATCTATGACAAAGAGAACACACTGACTGAAGAATTTCCAACTCATAAACCATGATGGGTTTATGAGTATATCTGGAACCACTACTTTTTCCAGTGTCCCTAATATCACACTGTGATATTATCACACTTTACAGATCAGATCTTTCCTTAAAAGTCAGTGCTGGATCCTGGCAAGACAGCGGAGTAGATAAACACTGTGCCTACATCCTTCTGTGAACACATTAAAATTACAACTAAATTACAGAACAGTCAACCTGGAGAACCATCTAAAGTCTAGCCCAACAGAGGTCCCATAACTGAAAATATAAAGAAGCTACATGGAGACTGGTAGGACGGGTGGAGATGAAGAACAGGCCCCAAACCTCTGTATGCTGGTTGAGAATCAGGAGGGATATCTCGGCCACGGAGGTTCCCTCTGGAGCAGCGAGGGACCCCAGTCCCCACACCGGCTCCCCAGCTCAGAGTACTTGTGCCAGGAAGAGGAGACCCCACAAAATCTGGCTGTGAAAAACAGCAGAGACTCCAACCATTCAGGTGGGAGAGAAGGCTGCAGGAAACGCAGACGTCCTCTTAAATGGCCCACACACAGACTCACTCGCTCACAGGCACTTACTTTGGGTTCCAGTGAAGGGATGGTGACTGGGGGGGCTTGGAGACATACAGGGTGGCACACTAAGGTGTGTGGCTCCAGGAGCAGGACTGGAGAGTAGTTGGCGTTTTCCTTCCATGCAGCCGGCAGGTGGGTGCCATCTTGTTTGTGTTCAGCCCGCCCCCTACTGGCCAAATTTGAAACTGATTGGTCTGGTGAACACCGCTTCACCTGGCTGACTCAGCTGGGACTCTGCCCAGGTAACTCGAGCACTTCCAGAGACACTTTCTCGTGAGCAGCCAGCCCCACCCACATTGCACTCTTACTTAGAAAACTATCAGTGTCCAGCAGGCCCCAGGTGAGCAGCAACTGGCCTCTGTGTGCTCTGAGACTTTTGCTGAGTCACTCCAGGCTCAGCACTGGCAGAAAACCAGAATATACATTAACCTGTGACCACAATTCTTCCCACTCTAATGACTCCCTGAGACCCTGCCACACCCAATTCAGGTACCATCCGAGGCTTTATCTGTGGCTGAACCTTAAGGGATTTGGCAGGTTGCAGCAGGCCTCCAGGTGTCTTGGCTTTTTGCAGATTTTCCCCAGGCCTGGTACAGGCAGCAGCCATCCTTAATTCACAGTGAAGCCTCTCCCACATGCCTCCAGGTTTAGCACAAGCAGTGAATAACCCTGGATCACTAGGTGACCTGGGCCTGCACTGGAGCCCCTCACAAGAGTCCCCAGAACAAACATACTTGGAGGTTGGCTTCAGACCACAGCAGAGCATTGCCCGGTTACCCCCACAAGCAGCACACACAAAGGGTGGTTTCAACGGGCACCAGACCCCACTGGAGCAAGTCCTGCTCCATGTAGTAAGCCCTCCTGCACAAAATCCCATGAGCTATGGATGTGGCCAAACCCCACAGCCAATCACCCTCAGGGTCAATCTGACCAACTGACATGCCAATAGCAATCAAGGCTGAACTATAACAAGAGGGCACACACAAGGGACACTCCTGGAGCACCCAGCTCAGGTGACCAGGGAGACTGTGCCACTAAGCCCTACAAGACACCTACTACATAAGGCCACCAGGCCAAGACTGGAAGACATAGCAAATCTATCTAATACATAGAAAGCACAGAGAAGCAGCCAAAATGAGGAAACAAAGAAATACATCCCAAATGAAGGAACAGAAGAAAACTCCAAAAGAAGAAGTAAACAAAATTGAGGCAAGAAACTTACAATATACAGAGTTCAAAACAATCGTTATAAGGATGCTCAAGAAACTTAGTGAGAACTTCAACACAGAGATAGCAAGCATAAAAAAAGGCATAGAAACCATAACAAAAAACCAGTCAGAAGTGAAGAATACAATAACTGAAATGAAAAATGCACTGGAAAGAATCACCAGCAGACAAGATGAACCAGAGGATCAAATCAGCAATTTGGAACACAAGGCAGCAGAAAACACACAATTGGAACAGCAAAAAGAAAAAAAGAATAAAAAATAAATAAAATGAGGATAGTTTAAGACAGGGGTGTCCAAACTGCGGCCCGCGAGCCAACTGCGGTCCATGATCCATTGTTAATTGGCCCGCAGCAAATTCCAAAAATATATTTAGTTTACTTAAATAAACCGGGTGAGGCAATATGTACTTCACCTCGAGTGAGTGGCCCGGCTGTTTGTGTATTTTACCGCATATGACCCTTGGAGAAAAACGTTGAAAAAAGTTTGGACATCCCTAGTTTAAGAGACCTCTGGGAGAACATGAAGCATAACAACATTTGCATCATAGGGGTACCAGAAGTAGAAGTGACAAAGAAAGGGATTGAGAACCTACTTGAAGATCTAATGACTGAAAAACTCCCTAACCTAGTGAAGGAAAAAGATATACACGTCCAGGAAACACAGAGAGACCCAAACAGGATGAACCCAAACAGGCCCAAACCTAGATATATTATAATTAAAATGGCAATGGTTAAAGACAAAGAGAGAATCCTAAAAGCAGCAATAGAAATGTAACTACTATCTTATAGGGAAGCTTCCATAAGATTGTCAGCTTATTTCTCAACAGAAACTTTGCATTCCAGAAGGGACTGGCACAAAATATTCAACGTGATTAAAAAGACCTACAACCAAGACTACTCTACCCAGCAAGGCTATAATTTAAAAATCAAAGGACAGATAAAGAGCTTCCCAGACAAGAAAAAAGATAAAGGAGTGTATCACCACCAAACCAATATTACTAGGAATGTTAGAGGGACTTCTTTAAGAGGGAAAGAAAAAATCAAAATTATGAATGGCAAAATAACAATAGTTACATATGTATCAACAATTGTTTTCAATGTAAATGGATTAAATGCTCCAGTCAAAAGACATAGGAAGGATGGATGGATAAAAAAAACAAAACCTTTACATATGCTGCCTACAAGAGACTCACTTCAGATTGAAAGACACACACAGACGGAAAGTAAAGGGATGGAAAAAGATATTTCATGAAAGCTGAAATGAAAAAAAAGAAAGGCTGTAATAGCAATACTTATACCGACAAAATAGACTTTAAAACATAGGCTATAAGAAGAGACAATGAAGAACCCAGTAATCCCACTTGAGGGTGTTTATCTGAAGAAACCCAAAACGCTAATTCAAGGGGATGGGTGCATCCATATGTTCATTGTAGCATTATCTACAATGGCCAAGATGTGGAGGCAACCTGGGTGTCCACCAATGGATAGGTAGATAAAGAAGAGGTAATAAATATACACAATGGAGTAGTGCTCAGCCATAGAAGGGAATGGGTTCTTGCCATCTGTGGCAGCATGGATGGATTTGGAGCATGTTGTGCTGAATGGAGTATATCAAACAGAGAAAGACAGATGCAATGTGATTTTGCTTATATGTGGACTCAAAGAAAAATAATAACAAACAAACTCACAGATACAGAAAACATTTTGATGGTTGCCAGATGGGAGAGAGGTTGTGTGTGGGTGAAAAAAGGGGAAGGGATTAAAAAGTATAAATTGGTTGTTACAAAGTAGTTATGGGAATGTAGGGCACAGCATAAGGAATATAGTCAATGATACTGCCATAACTATGTATGATGTTAGATGGGTACTAGATTTATCAGGGTGGTAGATGAGAGCAGTTTGGGGGCAGGATGAAAAAGCTAAAGGGATTCAAAAGTAGAAATTGATAGTTACAAAATAGTCATGGGGATGTAAAGTAATGCATAGGAAATATAGTCAATAATATGGTAATAACTATGTATAGTGCCAGGTGGGTACTAGACTAGTCAGCAGGATAACTTCTTAAATTATATAAATATCTAACCACTATGTTGTACACCTGAAATTAATATAAATAATATTGAGTGTCCACTGTAATTGATAAATTTAAAATGGGGGGAAGGGTAATAAGAGGTCCAAATTTCCAGGTATAAAACAAATATGTCATAGGGATGTAATGTACAACATAGGGAATATAGCCAATAATATTGTGATAGCATAATAGTGTCACATGGTTGCTGGACTTACAATGGTGATCACTTCTTTAGGTATATATAAGTTGAACAACAATGATGTACCTCTGAGATTACTATAACATTGTATGTTAGCTATATTTTTTATAAAAAACTTTTTTTTTAATGTTAGTGCTGAAGACCCAGCTTTGACTAAATTCTAATTATCTAAATCTCCTATATCAGCTAAAATTAAGTTTTTTGCAAAAAAGGAAAATAAGTAACATTTGTCTTTCTCCAAGCCTTACTCTATGTTGCATCCCCTCCACTGTCCTGGGTAGCCTGTGCCCTCTTTACATGACCTTCCCCAGCTATCCTACTGAAATTCACTCTTTGGGAACACATTTTTCTATCAGTCATTTACTCTTTGGTAAGAAAGAACTTTAGTCAAGGTGCTACATCAATAAAAATACTTGTCCCCTCATAACTCAATTTTTAATTGTAAAATGAAAAGGAGTCATTGGGAAAGGAATTTCAGGAATCTCTGAACAGACAGTGCAAAAAATATTTGGGAGGAGCAAAGGGGAAATTTCTGGTTCTAAATCAGTTGTCACTGACCCACGCAACAGATTAGAAAAGCCAAGCTTGGTCCACATTTCCTCACCTCTCCTTAGGTTCTTAATAAATATTGCTCTCAGAGACAATGTCTTTGGATAGAATTCTTCTAAAGGACAGCTGAATTTTCTAATTAAAATAAATCAGCTGTACTCATCAGATTTGACGGCATCCTATCGTTTATAGGACTTTTTTTGATGCACACAACGAATGACTATGAACTCAAAAGATCCTCAGTGTTTTTAGCTGGTTCCACACAGAATGCATTTTTTCCCTGCTTACACTTATATTCAGTGATAATAATATCTGATAAGCCTATTTTGGGAAGTTTTTCCCTGTCTGTTAGCTGTGGGCCCACCTATTCTGCATATAAATTTGGCTTCAATGTCCAGATCATTTAGTTGTGAAACAACGCTATTATCTGACTTCACTTCAGTACATGAGAGGTTTCATTGTGAAATTCTCTATTAGGTGGTATTGCCAGTTTCAACTCTTTAGCACATTCTCAGACTGTAGGCTGAACGTGGTATCTAGAATTTAGACAAACTGTCCTATAAATTTGGTTACTTAACAAACACATAAACTCCCTCTCCTCTCCTCTCTTCTCTTCATATGTTTTATCAGTGTGGGCAAAACGCCTTATTGAACAAGCCTTATCCCTCACTAGAGAGGGTGCTGGAACAAATAAGTAGTAATTTGCCTATTCCATGGTGCTGACGCGTGGGGTAGGTAAACTGGAGGACAAAAATCATTTTTAGTAGTCAGGCTCCCTCTTGTTTCAATTACTAGAGAGAGAGAAAAGTCAACATAAATTCCTGAGTTCATAAAGAATATCAAAAGATCTTATAACAGGAGCTCGGAGATCATCTAAACCATTACTTCATTCTTAGTCACAAACCAGTCACTCAGTCACTTCTCCAAGGTCATCTGCTTAGTAAGTGGCAGGCCTGGACTCAACCAAGTTTCTTTGAGTTTTTACTACATTCTGTGTCTCTGTGTGTGTGTGTGTGTGTGTGTGTGTGTGTGTGTGTGTGTGTCCACATCTGCAGAGCATGAAATGAAATGGAAAGTTAGATCACTCTGTAGAATAGTCAGGCAATTCAGGCAAAACCAGAGGATTATTTTCCCTCTAATTGATCAAGAAAAGTCAACTCATGCGAACTCAAACTTAGAAAATGTAAAGCTAGCACCCTTAACGTTATTCATCTAATTATTTATAAGAAATTTCTTACACTTCAGGAAGGGTACTATGAAATGTGAGATCTTCTAAACATAATTGATTCAGTTCTCTCATCTTTGTTTGGACTGTCTTTCCAGAAAGAGTATCTGCCTCTCTAGCCCTCATTTCTTTTGTTGTTGTTGTTGTTGGTTTAGTCCTTGCAAAAATGGAACATTTCTAGTTCCCACTTGCAGCACAGAATGCCTTTCTTGAATGTTTGCACTTTCAAGTGTCAATTGGTGTCAATAGGACTAAAGATTCAAAACTTGGCAGCAGACCCCACAGAAGATGGCAACTGCACTTTCACTAAGTTCTTACCCTCAATAGTGTTCCCTTTTCCTGGGCTGTCAATGCCAGAGCTGCACATAAGTGTGGAGACCACTCTGTGTACAGCCAAGAGAAGGCAGACTTGGTCACCTTCATTACTATTTTCACTGCCCCCATAAGAGGTCTTAGGAGCTGCTGCCTCAGCACTGTGGACTCCAGAGATGGCCTTGCTCTCTTTTCCCTCCTTTCACCCCTTCTCAGAGGTACAGATCCTTTTTAGACTAGAGATAGAAGCTGAGATTGCCAACAAGAGTAAGCTATGTCCCAATTAGAGGTGGCCTTCGTTTTAGGGTTTTGATACAGAAATCCAGAACAAAGCAATTCCTAAGTTCAGCATTTTTCTGACCAGATCCATCTCTAAAACCCATGTCCTTCTTTCCTCCAATTCTCTATTCCCGGAGTCTATGTCATTCATCAATAGGCCATTGGATACCCTGGCTCTTCCTTAGTCCCAGGAGAACCATACTTTGTGCAACTTCCTGGCATTACAACTTTCTAGTGATTATTCATTCACTCACTCAATAGTTATTTATTAAACAATTGTATTTTTTGTCAAGCACAAAAGAAACACAGTCCCTGCCCTTACAGTGGCTTACAATAGAAGACAGAGAGACAGAAAGTGAACAAGGGCACACATTAATATATATAGTTATAAACAGATAGGCTTTTTTGTGTCCAAGGGCAAAGCTTCTGTACATGCACCTTTGTGTGCAAATAAAACTTATTTCTTTGAACTTAATGGAATTGACCAGATGTTGAAATATTGATTGAATCTAAACACATATGCATATAGATAGATAAATGTATTTCCTTCCCCCCCCACCCTTAGGTAAAAGCAGCCTTCTACTAAGAAAACTTTCTCAAAGATTCTTAATCTGGGAATCTATGGAATAAAGACCCAGAAGATCATCACAGGGTCTGTGAACATCCTCAAATTACATGCAAAAATTTTCTCTATGTGTGTATGTACATTTTTCTAGGAAGGAGGGGTCCACAGTTTTCCTTACATCCTCAAAGGGATACACTGGTTTGTGTGAAAACCTAACACTTACATAGAAGAAAAAGATGTTGTCCTACATGAGGAGACTCTGGCCATTGTCACTTCCCTCATACATCCCCCCAGGAAACCCCCAAGAGGCTCCATGAAACCCCACGAGCTCTACAGAGCACAGTTTTAACAAGTCTTGCTACAAGAATCACTTAAATAAAGTTCTAAACTCAAGAGTTTTGATCTATTTGTTGCCCATAGACACTCCCTCAACATCTGTGGATGTCATGTTACCTAAGCCTACCATAACGAGGAACTTAAAAAGAAGTTAGGAGATGACCAGTATTTGCTAATGATTTGGGGACTTTCGCTACAATTCTTTGTCTAGAAGCAGTCTCGTTGTATTCAAGAAAATAGGTTAAATATACTCCCCCAAACACCTCTTCGAGTTAACTATCATAGCAGGAATTAATGTATCTTCAGAGTCAATAATACCTGAACATTTTAATCTCTCTTAGAGTTAAATAAAAAATAAACTCTTTGTCAAATACAAAATTTACTTTAGTCCTAAATCTACAGAGGATAAAACATGAGGATAGAAGAAAAACATGAGGTAATGTTGATCAAGTTGATACTATTCAAATGATCAGAAAGATCATCAATGATAATATTAAGTATTCAACATTCTCATCTAAAATATTTTGAGGTACAGTCCTATGCAAAATATTGGTACCAATCTAGGTTCTTGGAGGCAAAAAACAAAAACGGACACAACTTAGCAGAGGAAGGAACTCTTTGAATGGGTGTTGGGTACCTCAGGGAATCTAAGAGAAGGCTGGAGAACAGGACTTGCAGACAACTCAGAAAGGCAAAGAGCAGCCATGATCCAGCCATGGGAACTGTCTTTTTAGGATGTGCACTGTGGTACTAAGGACACTGGACATTCTCTGTCGCCACCACTTCACCAATAAGTCCTCCAATCCATGGTGCTAAACACTGGTCTTTTCATCAACAGCCACAAATAGTCTCTAATTAATCCTGGTCTTTATATCAGTCACCAAAGGTCTCCTGGAAATTCAATTTTTGACCCCATCAACTTCCACTTATCCTGGGATTTCTCCCAAAATAGGAACATGTTCAAATGGTGGGAAGAAAATACTTTTTTCCTAATTTCCTTAGCAATATTATACTAGAAAATGTAATAAAATAGATGTGATGAGAAAAAGAAAAATTAAGATCTTAACCACTGACATCAGGATTTCCTTTAAGAAACAACTGTAAATGTTAAACTAAATATTTTGATAAGCACTGAGGTAAAAGGTAAGACTTGTAAGTGTCACTGGACCTGAGCTCACGTGGTACACGAGAGCACTCTGGATAATGAAAGGAGGTGAACTGGAGCTCCCAGACAACCTGTCAGAGGAAGGGTGTGAAACAGAGTGAGGGAGAGACAGAAGAGAAGTGAAATGAGTTTTTGCCAGTGGGAGGCTGGGCACTAAATGATGCAATCTTGCTTGTGACCACTCTACCCAACAATTTTCTTTTTCCAGAAAATTTATCAAACTCATGAAACTTCAGTGTAAGTAATGAGGACATTTCTCATTATGGAACAAAAGAAACTATTTCCTGTTGGAAACAAAATGATGGCATCAAACTCAGCATGTGAACAAAGCCAAGAGAAAGTTAGGAAAATGAGCACCCCACACTACACACACACACACACACACACACACACACACACACACAAAACTGTGAAGGCAAAACTCACTGGATAATTAGCAGAGAAACCTCATGGGGAGCATGACATTTTGGTGTGGAGATGATTCACACAATGCAAAGTACAAGCCTGAAATGGAAAAATATTAAACCATCAGGTCAGGCAGTTCTTCCATACTTGTCGCCAATGTTTACTTCAGTTCTGGTAACATAGTAGGCTTGGGTTTTGTTTGTTTTGTTATTCAGTATGTTAAAGAATATGAGTAACATCTGTGGAGTATGTTGATATTTGTTGAACCAAAGCTCAGAATTGTCAGCTAAAATGAATAAGAGCGGAGGGGACACTGATTGCTAGATGACCTCAGATTCTGGCTTATCTGAGACTCAGCAAAGAGATGAAACAAAGGCCATGACCTTCCAACCATCCTAATATTCAGAGGATGAAAAAGGCATCTAATATAACACTGCATCCTTGCGTATCAAGGTACAGAGAAAATAAATATTGATTTTTGCTGGGGAGAAGGGTGAAACTTATGAAAATAATTAATGGAATAGAACTTTTTGTGAGTACTATACACAGTTGCAATTGCATGGGTGCCTTTATTTCTGCATCATGGAACCACGTTTAAGAAGGGCTCAGATTCAAAGGAAAGGAGTAGAGTTGTTTCTGGAAGCAGCCATGAAGGTTTTCACTCTCCTTGAAGAAAGGAGGGTACAGGAGAAAATCATAGTCCTAGAAAGACTTTGCTGTGCAAGATGGAGAGGCTGCTAGATGGATACATAGCTAGGGAGAGTAAGGGGGGAGGGGATGGGCAACAAAAAAAGCCATTGTTCTCTCGGAGCATATTCTCCAAAAGTAGCATCTTTTAAACAATTTTGTTCAGCTGCCATACTACATGGTTGGTATTGGAACTATGATGAAAAGATAGTGTGATAAAGACAGAGATAGAAGATCCTGAGACCCACAGAGAAGGTAGTCAAAGGGGGGCCCCTTATCTCTGAGCCTGGTTCCCACCAGCCCAGCTCTTCTCCTGCTCACAAAAGAGTGAAGGAATAAAACACAGAGCAGATCATTATAATACAAATGAGATCACTCCATTGATCTGTAGTAAAGCACCGTAGGTAGAGACATGGGTGAGGATCAGGGATGGAGAAAAGACTTTTAGAATTAGGGATAACATGTGTAGGACTTAAATAATGAGTAGTAAAAGTTTGGACACTACTAAATTCTGTTACATAAGCAGATCCCTACAAGCTGACTGGAATTAGGCCGTGGGCCAAAGAGACTTATACTTGTTGGACTGTTCTGTGTTATTTCCCAACCTTCAGAAGTCCAGATGCAATTATATTTGCAGAAGCAGAACCCAATTCTCTCCTTCTGGGGCATAAAAACATATGAACTCAGAATTTACCAACATATTTCTGTTGATTTAAAGAATGGCTTTCTTTTGTCCTCCAGGGATATTGCAAGTGAGGCCCATCTTGAAAAAGAACAAAGACCTCAGTATTTTTCAGCATGCTACAGTGAATTTACTGAGGCATTGAAGGCTGAAGACATTAGAAAAACTCAGAGTTAGCAGTAGACTGTGAGACTCAAAGATGAAAGGATGGTGCTGGCATGATCTTAACAGGGTCCTTGGGCAACACGGTTAAAAGACCAAATCATGGATATTGGGGCTGGATCTGATTTTTTTCAGGGTCCGACAATGGTGGCCCTAAATAAACTCTGGTTTCATTAAAATATTTCAGAGATTATTAATAAAAAATTTCAGAAACTGTTACCAATTTTTCTGGGACAATTCCAATTTTAAGTTTTTATTGGATTCCACTTTTAGCCAATCACTTCATGTCCCTGAGCCACAATTTTCTCACCTACAAAATGAAAAGTGTTAACTAAATTATTTCAAACATCCACTTTTAATACTCAATGAGGTCTATAACTCTTCTTTCAGACATATTATCGTTACTTTTTAAAGCAAAAAACTAATTACACAGTACTAGATTAACATATTGCCTTTGCGAAACAAATAAAAGATAATAAATTAACTCAACTTTATCACTCCCAGTCTCAGTTTCCTCTCCATCTCTTTTAATCACCCGTATTAGCTTGCCAATTTTTAAAAAATGTTTTACTTATATATTTGCTCATGGAAAATATGTAGCCCTGTTTCATTTGTGTATTTTCACGTGAATTTTACTCTAAGCATTTCATTCTGTGATTTGCTCCTTGTTCGTTCCACAATGTCCATGAACATCGTCCACATCGGTGCATAGCGTTCCAGCTCATTCCATGTTATGCAATGTGTTTTTGCCCATATTAAAGAACAGTCATTTATTCTACTGAACATTTTTGAAAATGCCTCCTTGTGCACACATGGAAATGTATGTTGGAGTAGATAATGCAAATTGAATTTACTTGGTCATAGATATGAATTCTTTAAATTTTAGTAAATACCAACTTATCCTCCAAAGTAGCTGACCAGGTTGATAGCAGGAATTCATGAGAGCTTCCTCTCATCATGAAGACTCTTGCTTATATCAAACTTTAAAATCTTTGCCACCCTGGTGGACAGAAAATGGCATCTTGTTTTGTGACCCTGATCACTGGTAGCACTGAGCACCTTTCAATATCTTACCTCTTGCATTTCAATTTACATATGGTTCCCACTCAAGGCTGACTGGATATGGTCTCAAAGGTCTGAGTTTAAATCCTATCTTTGGTATTTTCTGACTGTGTCAGGTCACTGAATCTCTCTGCCCACAGTTTCCTCAGCTGTGAACAAAGAATAAAAATGCTGTTCTGCTTGCCTCAGCAGAAAAACTGTATTGAATACTTCCTGGACACTCTTCCAGGGCCAGCTTGTTAACCGTATGCAACTGTATCAGACAGAATGTGATCAGAGGAGCAGAATCAATAGATATAAAACAAAGGGTTTGTTATTGAAATTTGACAGTGTACAATTAAAAGTGATGATTATATAGTCCATGTAAGTCTGCTGTTGTTGTGTATGGACTGGCCCTAAAGTCAGCAGGGAAGGCGGCTGGAAAAGAAAGATGGAGGTGAAGTGGGGGAGAGTAAAGACAAACCGGAACTCCTGCCTGTGATCTGACACCCACAGCATGGACTGAAATCCACATTGGTCTCTCCAAAAATTCAAATTAAATGATGTGACTCTGGCACCTTTTGTCACAGAGTGAAATACACACTTGGCCCAGAAATTGAAGAAGCTGAAGGATAATCCAGTGGACCTAGAGAAGCTATGAGCAAGGTAGATGAGGAGCCTCATGTCAGAGCTGTATGAGCACCAGAGATGGGCCCCAAGCTTCTGAGAGTATAAGAGCACTGCTGCATGTCACTGCCACCTCCATATCTTGTGGCTTGAAGCAGCCTGGAATTATGCTGGTAGAGAATTCTGGGAAATGTTCTACCTTAGCTACACACACACACACACACACACACACACACACACACACTACTGATCTACAACAGCAGCCCCAGGAAATAATGACAAACATCAACTGTGTTAGTTGCAGGCCCATTATCAAAATGTTTTATCTGTGCACATCCCGGTCATTTCATTTAATCAGCTGCTTCTTTCTGTATTTGTCCATGAAGAGTAATGTCAAGAGAGAGACGTGATCAATTTTCCCTACATTAACAGGTCAAAGGAAAAACAAGATTTTGTAAAGGAAGAGACTGATAAGAGAGGCTGAAATAAAATCTAGGCATCTGTATGCTGCTTTGGGACAGGGCGGGGGGTGGGGCAGAGCGGGCGGAGAGAAGAAAGCTAATCTTAATTCCCTCCTCCATGGGTCTCAATCAGCAAAAATGCCCAGAGAATCCACCTCACTACTAAGCGAAGTGCATTTTTGTCTCTTGGAATGGTCCTGTTTTACAGGAAAAGAATTAAAAAGTGAGCACCCTAGAAGTACTACACTAATTATGAGCTGGAATGTGTCAGCCAGAAATGAGTTACAAGCTGGCCAGAGCCTGCAAACTATAGTTAGATATTTAATAAAGTTCAGGCATGCAGCCGCGAGCGCTCCTGGATGCTCGCCACCTTTTATTATGGTGGCGCCTGGCAACATGCTTGTAGTTAAGAATCTGTCAGGCTTTCCATTAGAAGCTCCATCTTTTCAGGACTCTCTAAATCTCTTTTTTAAATCACATAAATTAGAAACTCGTATGTAGCTTGTCCAGACTGAGGATATTTTGTGGTGGCTGTCATTTTATTGTTTTGTTTTGTTTTTCAGATTTGAAGAACCTCAATCTGGTTCTGCCATTTACTGTACCAATAAAGAAGGAGAAGAAGAAGAAGAAGAAGAAGAAGAAGAAGAAGAAGAAGAAGAAGAAGAAGAAGAAGAAGAAGAAGAAGAGGAGGAGGAAGAGGAGGAGGAGGAGGAGGAGGAGGAGGAGGAGGAAGAGGAAGAGGAAGAGGAAGAGGAAGAGGAAGAGGAAGAAAACCAGAAAAGGCAAAGTTAATAGAAAGGTTGTTGGTTTGGTTCCAATTTTTCCTCAGAAATGACCTGCTCCTTCCTTTTCCTTTCTGGGACCATACTAAAAAAGGAAAATATAGCAAAGTGTTTTGTGTAAAAGATAAAATCTGTCTTTAGATAAGTCCAAAGATAGCTAAAGATGGGGAAATGTAGCTTCCCATTTCTTAGCTTGGTATGAGATTGGTAACCTGACAAAACACACACACAAAGTCAGGGAACAGTTTTATACTTCAACATATATTCTTAAGAGGAATTCTCCATTGGGAAAATCTCATACACAATTCAGGAATACTGGATTAAATAGGAGAACTTGCAGTAATTCTTCACTTCTGATTGTAAGATATATTATGGATTTAATAGCAGCTATTAGGAAGGAAGAGAGAGAGGGAGGGAAGGAAGAAGGGAGAAAGAAAAGAAGAAAGGAAGGAAGGAAAGAAGGAAGGGAGGGAGGGAGGGGAGGAAGGAGGGAGAGAGGGAGATATCACCTCCATAAATGTACTCACCAGTAGTAAGATGAATCTCAATTTCAGGAAAAAAAAAACTGTACTTGAGGGAAGAAGGAAGTATCTTAGAATGAGGAAATAGAACATATAGCTCATTACCATTTACAAAACACTTTTAACCAAATTGTGCCAAATCATTCTTCTCTGTCATAGATCAGGATATCGGCATAGTCTCAAAGTATCTTGCCTAAGATACTTATCAATTGTATGGGGGAAAAGTGGAGAAACCCAACAGACACTTTAACCAAGTGATTGAGGTTAATATCATGAGCAACAAAACATATTAACATCATGAATAACTGATATGAGATACTAAGAAGGGCACAACATCACTTTTGTGATTTTATTGCCAAAAAGGCACAATCTCAATATAATCATGAGAAAACATCAGACAAACTCAAACTGAGAGTTATTCTACAAAACAAATAACCAGTGCTCAACATAAGTGTGAAACTTATGAAAGACAGGGAAAGAATGAGGTACTAGCAGACTCAGGAGACTAAGATGACATAGCAACTGAATGCAATGGGATTGGATCCTGGAACAGGAAAAGAGCATTAAAGGAAAACTTGCTGAAATTTGAATAAAGTCTGTAGTGTATTAAATAATATTGTACAAATGTTCACTTCTTGGGTTTGATCACAGTAGTCCAGTTATAAAAGTTATTAACATTAGGGGAAGCCAGGTGGAGGGAATATGTGAACTCTGTGAAAAATTTTTGCAACTTTTCTATAAGCCTAAAATTATTTCAAAATAAAAAGTTTTCTTTAAAAGAATAAAAAGCCCATAGATCAGAATGATATTTTGCATTGGTTGTAGTGCACACGTAATTTACAATTGCAAGCAATATTTTACCATCAATATAGAAGATATAGTTACAAAAATTTACACATATTTATATATGTTCACAGCTAGAGGAACTAAATTAAAATATTTTTGTAACAAACTTAAATCCAAAAAAGAAAAAATGCAGCATGGTAGTACACACTTTATTTTTTCTGTTCCATCAGTTTTATAAATATTTGAGACTTTAAAGAGTTGCTTTGCAAGTTAACATGTGTCCAACATTTGTATTGAACCATTTTAATAAATGAGTTCTCTAAATTTTGGTTACATTCATTTAAGATCAGATGGAAATCTTTCCTCAAATGATTAAACAAATTGAATACCAAAAACATTAGCATTTGAAGTTTTTAAGAAATTATAATTACTAAAAGCAAAACTTGCAAATAGGCAGTCAATAACCTTTATCCCTGCAAAAGAAAGAAAGCAACTGAACAAATTAAAAGAGCTCAAACAGTATATAAATTTAATTTTGATATTTTTGTAATTGCACTTTGGATTTCTCAACTTATATGAGGTATATTTTGATAAAGTTCTTATATTTTAATTGGATGAATTTATATTCTGTACCAGAATACAAAGAAAGGCCTCAAATTTTGAAGTGTCTAAATTGGTAAAACATTGACATAAATGATACATATAAACTATTTCGTAAGTTTCATTTTACAAAATATTAGTTGAAGAAAAGTACTCCTCTGAAAATAGTTTGAAGAATAACATCAAACTATTAAAAATAGTTTAAAGTAACACATTTAAATATCTTAACAGTTAGAATTAGGAATAATCTCCATTTAGCTGAATTTTTGTGAATTTATGAACTTCCTACCTGACGCAGTGAGAGCATTTTCTCAGGTAACAAGATTACGGTGTCAAAGATATATTACTTGAAAGTGTCAACAATTTCAAGTTCAACAATGAAAAAGACAGCAGACAGTACTATGAAAAATATTTCAAATAAGCAACTATTTTGAAAACTACATTCTTCAGAAAAATATCAGTGACATGATAGTAGAAACAGATACGGCTAAGCACCTGACTAAACATGTGTTAAGATTAATTATTCTGCTTATGATTTCTTTAATGTTCAGATAATTAATAAAAACATAGATATGTTACATTTAATTTTTTCGGAAAGAATTTTATGTTTGAAATAATTTTCAATACAATTAATTTTAGGTCCACCAATACAATAAAACTAATTCATACTGTTGATCAATAAATAAAGTGTTTCTAAAAATTATGCAATTTTGCTTATTTTTATTACCACTTTTCATTCTTGAAAATACCCTGGTTTGGTTCATGTGATGGTCAGTTTTATGTGTCAACTTGGCTAGACTGTAGTCTCTAGTTACTCAATCAAGCATTAATCTTAGTGTGGTTGGGAAGGTGTTTTGTAGATGTGATTAAAGTTCATAATCAGTTGACTTTAATAAAGGAGATTATCCTAGATAATCTGGGTAAGCCAGATCCAATCAGCTGAAAGGCTTTAAGAGTAGCACCAAGGTTTACCAGTAGAAGAGAAATTTTCGCCGGTGGAATGTAGCCTGAGCCTTTGCCAAGAGTCCTTTCCTAGCCAGTCCCCGCAACTGGGTCAACCAGTTCCTTGCAATAAACCCCTTACTATATATCTCCTACTGGTACTGCTGGTCTGATGGAACGCTGACTGGTGCAGATGATACACTTTATGGTCACCCTCATTATTCTTCACTGGGACATTTGTGATCTGGCATTAGGTCTTGTAAGAGTGCCCAATGTCCAAACACGGATTCATTCCCACTGAAATGTCTTACTGGGCACTCCTATTTGCAATTCTCTAATCTCTGAGATACCTTTCCTGACTTGCCAGGTAGACCTAGAGTAGCATAAATGTATCATCTGAAAAGAGACATTCAATCATTTTTGAGGGTGAAAGAGGGCACCGTTCACTGGATAGGGGGCCAATATCAGAGCATAACCCAGGCTGCCTTGGGCAGAGCAGATGTGAAATCAACCCCCTTAGTCCTCCCTCAGCACCTGGCATCCAGCTATCCATGCTGGCTTCCTCAGGGCTGGCACCTTCAACAAGTTCCTCAACTGGCCCAGGGAAGTATGTACCTTTGTGCCCCCAGTGGGAATGCAGATCCTTCCCACTTCAGCCCTGTCTCCTTTGTCTGCCATTGGGACAGCTTCAGCCACAGCCTATAAATATTTTTTTCACTTGTAAATGAAGTAACAGTCCCAAACTTCAAGGGGTAGGGATGAAGCTTTCTAGGTGGTTGTCTTGAATTCCTCAACACTTGGGGGACTTCCTGCCTCCACCATGAGTGGGAGAAATGCCCAGCCTGTCAACAATAACCCTCACCAAAGAACTTCCCGTTGGGCTCTTTAAGCCTTAGCCTTCCCTTATATCCTCAAAAGCTGCCTGCACAACATGTTACATGCCTCAGAGTGTGGGTTTGGTCCCAGCTGCTTTTGGCTGTGGGGGCCTTTGAGAAAACTGAATCAGCAAGAAAAGTTTCACTTGACACCCATGCAGCTTCTACCCTCTTAAGTCCTACCACAATCAGTGAAGCGGGTAGGTAAGTCCTAGGGTCTTGTTTAAAAATGAGAAAATGTACGTCTTATGCAAAATCATACAGCTGGTCAGTGGGAAAGCCAAGAGGAGAAATCAGATCTTCTGACACTTCGTTTAACAAACTTCTTGCATGCCACATTTTCTCACCAACAAAACAATTGAAATATCCAATTTTATAAGCACATAGGGCGGAGTCCATCAGCTTTAAATAAAATGTACAAGAAAGAATTCCTCCTGCATTCAAGTTTAATTACGTCTACATTAGATTTATGGTGTATTTTTCTCCCAGACCAACAATTTTCCTATTGTTCAGAACCTTTCCTTGCTAATTATCCTACAACCAAACCAGTGTACCTACCAGAGCTGCAACGTCATCTATGAATCAAAGAAAAACAATCTGCTGCCCCCTCTTTCAATCCAAATAATTAAAACACACATTCTAATGCTCCCCGTGCCAATATTCTATTTTTAATTAGTGTGGGTCAGCTTCAATGTTCTAAGAGCATTCTAGACCAAGAGTAGACAAGCAACGGTGTCATTTAGTCATCCACATCCTAACACAAGCAGGGCCCCTGAGAATTTGCCGCAAATTCTCCCTCCTACAATGTGAGGCAGGGCCACCCCTTCCAAGCAGAGATCTGAGCTAGTTTAAGGTAAGCTTCCCTCTGGGCTTGGGATAAAACTGACTCTGACAGATTGTTTCAAGAAGTCCTCCCATGGGCCATTAGCCTAGACTCTGAATACAAAATGAGGCAGAATCTGTAAGTAGGTATGTGGGATGAGGACAGCCATCCCTCTCTTTGCAAAACCAGAACAGCGGAGTTCTGTAGATTCTCTAGGGAATTACCTTCTCAGCTTCCAGGATGAGGTGAGGACCTTACCCACAGCCTTCTAAGAAAGCAGGTCGACAAAACACCCAAGGTCAGTGTAGAGAGAAGCTCCCCATTGAGTTCTCTCACCTCAGAAGAATGGCCCATTCTTCTTTCCTATCTTCTCTGCACATCCTTCTCTTTCACAAGAGTTGTCATCTGTACGTCCTTGAAGCCCTCCCGTTTCTGTCCACTTTCCGTGCTCCTTGCCATCACCTAACTCAAATTAAGATTCTCCTCACCTCTGCTACACCATACATTCTCAACAGGCCCTGCCAAGAGGGGGTTGAAAACTGGATCTTGGGAGATGGGAAAATCATTTTTTAAAATCTCTTTTTACGTTTAAAGCACAAATACACAATATATCTACAGATATACAGTATATCTATAATATTAAAATTATCACAGAGGAGACGATTTGGGGGAAAAGTCTATAAAGGCTTCTTAGGGGAGCGATAATTCCTTAAGCACCAGTCAAGCCTTGACTCCTCAGTCTTATATCTTCCTACCTCAGAACTTGACCCTCATCTCCAATTAACCTTGAGGACTTTTGATTCCTTCCATGCTTTAGATCATGTTGTCTTTTCTGCCCCATGCCCTCATGAACCACCTCTGCCTTTGAAAACATTATAAATCCTTCTGTGTTCAGCTCAAGTACGAATTCCTTTATGAAATCTTTCCAGGACCACCGCCAACAAGGTTTGTTCTTTCCTTTCTCTGACACTCCATAGCACTTTGTACCTTTTCACCATAATCCTCTATTACATCAAATGAGTGTATTGTGTTCTTGTTTTAACCACACCCATAAACCCATCCCATGTAATGTTAGGTTTCCTAAGGACAGAAATTATTAACTGGTTATTCCTGAACCTAGTATTGCAGCAAGACATTTCATTGCTTGAAACTTGTAAGAGAATTAATAAAATCAAAACCATAAACAGACTAACCCTAAATCACCATTTATAACTCCAAAATACAAAATGACCAGGAGCAAAAACCAGGTTGTTGTGGTGACTTTAAAACAATTATATAGATTGTTAAATAACCGTACAGATTTAATGACCATTCGAGCTTGAGAAAGCAATATGAACTGTGACCGTCAACCGAGTTGGCATTTTACAGGCCATCTTCAATTCAAACAACAATCTGGGCAAGGGAGGGGAGGGGAAGGGAATCATTTGAATATTAAGGATGAAAAATTCAAGCTCAGAGCTGTCAAGTTCCAGTCTCAAACTCATGAAAGGCAGAACTAGAATTGAAAATTGAGCGTGACTGACTCAAAATGCCAAGTTCTCCCTTCCATGCTGTAGAGAAGCCACTGTTGCATGCGGCGGTTGGTTTAGAGGAACAAGGCATCTTTTCTGGATGTCAATTCAGTAAGTCCCCACTCAACATCGTTAATAGGTGTTTGGAAACTGCGGCTTTAAGTGAAATGAATTATAATGAAACAAATTTTACCATAGGCTACTAATTGATATACACAAAAGTTGAGTTCCTATGGCATATTTCTGGTCCCAAAAGCATCATCAAACTGCTAAATAAAGACCCAAAACACTTCAAATATTAAACACTGAAATAAATATGAACTATAAATACATGTAAGAAAGATGAATAAAAACAAGTAACATCATTCTTTTTCAGCCTGCTGATTCCAGGTCAGGGTTATGGGTGACCAGAGCCTCTCCCAGCAGCTCGGAGGTCAAGGTGGGAACCCACCCTGGACAGGACACCTTTCCATCTCAGGACACACCACCAACACCCTCAGTCTCTCAGACTGGGACAATTTAGATATGCCTATTCATTCAACATGCACATCTTTGGGATGTGGGAGGAAACTGGAGTTTCCAGAGAAAACCATGCAGACATGGTGAGAATGTGCCAACTCCATGTGGAGAGTGGCCACAGCAGGAACCAATATTTTTGGTTATATGTTGTAATGAAAGAATGTTGAATGAAACAATGCTATTTGAGGACCTGCAGTATAATAAGAGCCTTAAAGCTCAAGCTCTAGAACCAAATGAGCTGAGCTTAATTCCCAGTTCTGCCACTCCTTACCTGTGGAACTTTGGATTCTGAACTTTATATTTCTCTTCCAAAATGGGGATAATGGTGCCTACCTCACAGGTTCATTATAAGAATTAAATTATAAAATATACTCATAAAACTCAGCTTAGTGCCTAGCACATATTAAGCCCTCAAGAAATGGTAGCTATGGTATAATCGATTAACATCCCTAAAAATACCTGAACAAAAAACCTCTACGTATTGCTGAAGATCTAGTATCTAAATGCTCTAATCAGTTGTCTCACTTTATTGTTCACGGGAGAATTTATCAAAGGTTGAGGTTGGGCAAGCTATAACTGGAATCCAATGTGACCAAAAACATGGTTTACAACTTTTTTTCACCATCTTCCCATACTATACATAACAACTAGCATTTGATCTTCATTTCTGACACATGCAAGAAAATTTGACATTGTTTGAATTAGTTTTCCATCACTGCTGTAACAAATAAAAAAAGTTAAGCAGGTTGAAAACAACAAAAAATTATGTATCTTACAGTATTGTAGCTTAGAAGTTCAACATGGTCATACTGCGCAAAAATCAGAACTGTGTTCACTTCTGGAAGCTCTAAGGGTGAATCTATTTCCTTCTCTAGTTTCTAGAGACTGCCCACAGTCCTTGGGTCATGGCCCCTTCCTCCTCTAACAAGGCCATAAAAAGTAGGAATCCTTCCCACATTGCATCACTCTGACTTCCTGACCTTCCATTGTTATATCTCCTTCTCTGCTTCTCTTCTCCTGCTTCATTTCCCTCTTCTACGTTTAAGGATCCTGGTGATTACATTGGGTTTGCCCAAATAATCCAGAATAATCTCCCTACTTTAAGGTGAGCTGATTAGCAACCTTCATTCTACCTGCAGCCTAACTCCCCTTTGTCATATAACCTAACATAGTCACAGATTCTGGGGATTAGGACCTGGACATCTTTGTGCAGCCATTATTTCGTCTTCCACACTGTTCCACTAAGAAAAACAAGGGTAGCTAGTAAGGAGTTGTGGACAGAGCTAAGGAGCTAGAGGGAAGGAAATTGCATCCTTGACAATTACATATGGAGAAAGTATAGAACTCTGGTGGACAATAGAACATATTCAATGCCATTACCTTAAATTAATGAGCCTTTTGAGTGGAAGATTAGATCCACCAGAGTTCTGAGTTCTGGCTGAAACTACTAATTATGTTAACTGCTGCATAGTATATACCCTTTCTGGGGCTCAGAGTCCTCACATGTCAAATGGAGATGATATAATCTCAAGGTGACTATTTGGAATAACGTGGACAACAGATTTTATAAGGTAGTGACATCAATAATAACAAGGAAATATGGTAGACTTACTACCAAGGACTCTGGCAAGAGCTTTAACATTACCTCTTTAATCCTCACAACAACCCAATGAGGTATTACTTATTCTTTTGTCCATTTTACAGAAAAGGAAACTAGGGCTCAGAAAGACTAAGTAACTTGCCCAGCTGGTGTATGGTAGAGCCAGGACTGGAAGACAATTTTACATTCACTCCAAAAATCTCTACTCATAATCACTATGACATTGAATATAAAGTTGTGAGAACTAAGTTATGAAAACTAATTTGGGAGTGATGAATTCCCTTACTAAAAAAAGACTAGAGCCTTGAATCTATGTAACTTTACTAACAATTGTCACCCCAATAAACTTTAATTTAAAAAAAAAATAGATGAGAGCTTTGAAATGAATATGTCCCTATGTGACGCAACTGCTGGAAACCCACTGTTACAAACTACCTACCACCCGGCTAGAGGGAGCTTTGTTTGTAAGCTGCCTTTAAGGTTCTGCACAGAGTAAGGTAATGTGATGCTTGAGTGTATGTTTGCTTCTGAAAAACAGGACTGTGGACTGAGACTCTACAGGTTCCATCCCATGGAGCTCTTCGCTCAGTCCCACTCCCTTCTCCTACCCAAAACACACACATGGTTTCCATTCCAGACTGAGTCAGCATCGCACACTCTCAGCAAAGCCCACCATAGTGTTTTCCAGAGCGTTCTTTTCAGACAACAAACAAGCCAAAAATTGTTTCTGTTCTTACACTTAAAAAAAAAAAAAATTAAAGCTTTCCCTGTGTGCACGTCTATATGGTGTCCCTTGTAAATTATTTTCACATGTTGCCTACCAGACCCACTGACTCTGCTGAGAGCCCACCCCTCCTTATGTCTGGGATGACCTCTCACCCAAGAGGTCAGTACCCAAAAGGCAACGTGGGCCAACTGTGTTGTGTGCTCCATTACCCATGAGATTAGGAATAATTGTGGGTAATTGCTAAAGCAAATGAGTTATAGCTAATTACTAGTGTGGTCTTAATCACAGCAACAAGTGAAAGCAAAAACACTCCCTGACATTTCACTATATACTATAATGAACTCCGCTTGCAGTTTTAGTTGATGCCAAAACAGTCACTATTATGAACAGTCTGAAATCCCAAGGGAACCAGATAATTGAGTGTTCAAAACGTGTAGGATTTTTCTGTCCCTACTTTTAATTTGCTGCCAGGTATTTTTAAGGGCAACGCAACTTCCTTTATACCCTAGGCAACTTCATGGGCTTTCTGCTATAGTTTGTATAAGAGTCACCTGACGAAAGAACCTGCTGAAAATACCATATTATAAGAATTTAAGGCATCATTTGTAAGGATAAAAGGAAATAATAGATTTCAAAGCTCTTTGGAAAGATGAAAGCACAATACAATTATAAGGTATCATTATTATCCCCTTATAATTAGGATCTATAACAACCTATATAAAACATAAGTTGCTAATTATTGCATATAATGTTGTCAGTGACAATCAGTACATACCTGGATAATTGTAAAATGTAGCCTTTTCTGAACAAGTAATCCAAGAGTATTTCCTTTCATTCCCTAAACTTGTATTTTAATTGCTCTGATTTGGGGATGCTTCCAGTCTCTTAGGAAAGAGTTCCCTTTGAGACTGATAGCACGGATGGAGAAAGGAGCATGGAACATTACAAAACTAAGACTAGAATCCAGGTCTTCTGATAAGTAGCTAAGTGCCCCTGAGCAAAGCATGTAATCATTTTGAGTCATAGCTTTCATATCCTCTAAAATGGGGCTGATAACTTACATCTAAGAATGTTGCAAGGCTAAAGTAAAACTAAAAGGAAAAAGCACTTTTGAGTGCTGAATGTATATGAAATTAAGGCTTACGGGACAGAATACATTATTCATAACAATATTAATAGTTATTTTCATCATGAAATGAAGACATTTAGCTTCTTTTTCTGTCAAAATGGCTTTGGAAGCACATTTGTGCACGTAAGGGTTTAAGCAAGGGAGAAAATTTTGTTTGAGCTGCAAAACCGAATGGGAGAAAGGAGGTTGTTACCAATTCTCTGATTTGAACCCAAAAGAAAGATGGTGTAAGGACTTGGCGCATTCCCCAATTTTGCTGAATCTGGTTTGCAGCCAGCACAGCTTCACTTTGTCAAGAAGTCTGCATTCAGTCAAACAAGGGACTTCCAGGATGAACCCCTCCATCTTATTCATCTTTTTCAAAAGGACGTTTGATCCAGGGCCTCAAAGCCCAGATTAATTTGGAGAAGAGATGGGGGTTGTAAATACAATTGTTAATCTATACCCACTAGCATTTCCTATCTTTCCAGACCCAGACACTGGAGAACTCTCCATTTCCCAATGTACATAAGTAAAAGCAAAGCTGGACTCAGGCAAAGTTACGAAGTATACACTCACTCAGCCAACTAATATTTATGGAGTACCCATGTGTGCAGAGCACGACCTGGGTTCTGGAGATTGAACAGTAAGTAGGACAGACATTTATCTTTTCTTCTAGCAGAGCACGAACCATAAAAAAACAAATCAGTATACGAGAAAATGTCAGATTATAACTAATCCTTTCCAAGTCCTTAGGCTGTGTGATAGATAAACGGGGTGATGAAGGAAGTCCTTTCTGAGATGACACTATAAACTGAGATCTCAGTGACAGGAAGGCTTGGGAACACTAACGTCCCATCTTAGTGTGCCTTCCCCACCTTTACACTGCTCCTCTTCCCTTTTCACTTCGTCTGGATCTACTGTTCCAATATTGAAGCATTCCTCCCAGTCCAGGCTTTCTACTGAGCTGGCGGTCATCTTCTTGGCTTCCTGATTCATTCATTCAGCAGACTCAAAACTAGCCCTAGTGTTTGGTCATCATTTCTATCCTCAGTGTGGGACAACCTCAGACTAGCACCACAATGTTGCTCTTATTAAATCTATTTTACTAATGGGGCTCAGAAATAACAACTACAACAACCACCAATATTTACTAGGTGCTACTACATGTTAAAATCTAACAGATCAAAGCAAAGGATCAATGGCCACAGTGATCACCAGAGGCTTGAGACCAGGGGCTTCCTTCATTTATTTCCTGGGCTACTGCAGGGATTCTGCGCATCCAACAGAAAATGATAAAATCCAAAATCAATTGATATATGCCTTATGTCAACTGTGGCAGTGAAAGATTGACCAGATTCATTTTTAATTCACATACATCTATAAGATTTTATATGTGTATATTTTACATGTATAAAATACATAGTATATAATTTCATATAAATAAAATATATATTTATATATATGAAATAATATATGTAGAAAATATGACTAGCCTTTGAGTGCTTCAAATCAGACCAGTGTGATTATGTCATTCTCCAGTTCGATAAACCTTCAATGATTTCCCCCTTCCCATACTGGAAACTGAAAAAAACAGGTGACCTGCCGATATCTTGGCGAGGGTGGAGGCGAGCATACACAGTGTTTGTAGAAATCAGAAATTTTCCCATTAAAAATTCCAGGTTCCCAGAATCCTTTGAAAAAATAAGAAGTTCTGGCATCTAGGGCCCCTATGACTGCGTGGCATCACCAACCAGCTGGAATTGGACATCAACTGTCCACAAATTTTCATAAACAATAACTTCATTAAATGTCAGTTTCACATAATTTTCTATTCTGGTTTCTTCTTTGACTCATGGGAGGTTTAGGAGTGTATTTTTAAATTTATTGACCTATTCTGTGTCTTAAAGTTATTTTTGTTATAGATTTCTAACTTAATTGCATTCTGTTTACATAATGTGATCTAAATGACACTCATTCTTGATTTTTGTTGAGAATTGCTTTATGTCTAAGAACAATGTTAGTTTATATAAATTCTCTATATATTCTCCACTGGATGGGGAAAGTGTCCCATATAGTATGTCTACTAGATCTGGTTAATCCATACACTTACTTATCTATGAATACCTAAAGGAGTATTCTGAAAATCTCCCACTATTGTGGTTGACTTGTCTATTTTTGTAAAAATTTCAAAGCTTTTCCACTAGGCATTATATAATGATCTCCAGAATGTCTTTATGTAATATTAATCTGGATATTTTAATCTAATTTTGTCTAGTATTAACTAGTTGTCTTGAATTTGTATTTGTCTGGTATAATTTTTTCCAACCATTTACTTCCAACCTTCTTTTAATGTGGACTTGTAAATAGTCCATATCTGAATATATGTTTGTTTATTGATTTGTTCATCCAGTGTGACAGTCTTTGTGTTTGAACTATAAATTTTAGTCTACTCATTTGTTTTAATTAACAATATATTTGGATTAACTGTTACTACCTTGTTTTGTATGTCCTCTTTCTCCAATTTTTTTCATTTTTTTCCCCTTGTCTTGCCTTCTTTAGGCTTAATAGTGTTGCTTTTCCCCAACCCCCTTCATTCTATTCTTTCCTCTTCTAATTTGAAAATCACACTTTGTATATCTATTCTGCTAGCGGTAGCCTAGAAATGATCAATATCATATTTAACTTTTAAAAGTAGAGGTTAATCAATATTTTTACCTTCATTTTGAACAATATATGAAGCTTAGAGCATTTAAAAATTGATCACATGCCTTCTGACTTACATGTTATGAATTTGAATATTTTATTTCTATATTGATTTTTATATACCCATAAATTAGATTTTTAATATTTTTTTTGTTGTCAGTATGTGTTTATTTTTACCCATAAGCATGTGCTCATCATATTATTTATTTACCATTCCTTCTTGACTCTCAGGTTCTCCTCTGGACTCATTTTTCTTCTTCTTAAAATACATTCTTTAGAATTTCAATAATGAAGAACTACTGGTAATAAACTCTGTCAGGTTTTTTGGTTTTTTGCTTGTTTGTTTTTGTCTAAAAATGTCTTTGTTTTTATCTCACACTTAAATGATAGTTTAAAGGGATCTTCAATTTTATATTTAATTGTTTATATCAACATTTTTTTTTCTTCAGTACACTAAAGAATATTATTACATTTTCTTCTGGGTTTCACTGTTGCTATTGAGCAGTTAGCTGTCAATCTAGTTAACATACTTTTGTAGATAACCTTTCTTTTCTCTTTGGTTGTTTTTTCTTTTACTGATTGCTTTCAAGATCATCTTTTTTGTCTTTGGTAGTCTGCAGTTTCACTAAGATGCTTTCAGATGGGATTTCATTTTAATTCCAGTTGAGATTCCTTGAGCTTTCTGAATCTAAAGACTATACTTATTCATCAATTGAGCTATTATCTCTTCGAATATTATCTCTCCCTAATTTTCTCTTTCCAAGTTTTCAATTAGACACTTATTGGACCTTCTTATTATCTTCTCCAGGTCTCTTAACTTCTTTTTTTGCATTTCCTATCTTTTTACTTCTCTTGGCTACTTCCAGATTTCTGGGGACTTCTTCGAGTTTATTCATTTTCTTGTGGGCTATTTTTCAATTTGCTATTTACAAACTCAGTTTTTTGTTTTAATTATTATAGTTTTTACATATGGAAATTTTATTTGGTTTTGCTATAAAAATCTACTTCATCAATACTGATAGTTTCTTATTCCTTTACCATTTCTTCAATATCTTCATTTATTTAAGTGTATGGAATATATTTATTTTATAGTCTATAGCTGAGATGATTCTGCACTTCTTGCAAATCTGATTCTACTTTGTTTTTCTGCCGACACTCTCTCTCATGGTATTCAATTCTTTTGTAAGTTTAGTGATTTAAAAAAAATTTTTATTGTGAGATCATGGTTCCTTAGACTTTGTCTATGGAAATTCTCTGAACCCTGTGTTTAAAGTACATTTCTCAAGGAAGGATCTATTTGCTTCCGCCTGTTGCCTGCAGGCATTTATTAACCCAGTATCACTTTTTACTAAATTTTTGTCTTGGAATTCTGTTAGACTACCCAGATAGGGTGAATTATGGCCTCCAAACTCAAGTGAACTCAGGCTGTGGTTAGGAATTCTCAGATGAGGGTTTTTTTTCTCTTCTTTTCTTTTTCCATAGCATTCAGAGCAAAGTCCCAGGCAGTTAAGTCCCCTTTGTGGGGTTGGGTTTTCTAGTTTGCCCATTGTGAGTGTCAACATTTAGGGTCCTGTTTTTAAACAGGGTTTTCCAATTAGACTGCTTGCCATCTCTAGGACCTAGGTTAGGTCTCTATGCTGTAGTCCATTAAAACCAAGTGTGTAGGCCACCATATATTGGCAGATGCACACAGGAAGGAGAAAGTGCTTTCTCATCATTTCTTGCCTTGGACTATTTTCTCTACTGTCAGCTCAGTTGTGCTTTTGAAATGTTTTATTTTAAAATGTATTTTATTCAGCATTTTAAGTGTTCTGCACCTGGCGGAGTACATATATATAGAGAGAGTCTATGGTGTTTTTGGCTAACACCGTTATTTAGTTATGAAACATCCTTCTTTTCCCATCAGATTGGAAATACTCAAGCTACTCTCTTCTGTTTAACTAGGCATTCTTGGCACATATTAAGCATTTAATAAGTGTTTGTTGTTTGAAATAAATCTGTTCTCTATTATTTGAATAAAATTCTGAAAAGACTTACAGAAACAACATAATTTCCTCCTCTTGGCTTCCCACTTTTACTCCTTTTCTCACACATAGAAATATTTCCCTTTGATTAACAGGTAGTCCTTATTCATAATATGCCAATTCAAAATACCCCTCTGGCTTCATAAACCAAGCAACTACATTTTTACCTGAAAACTCAATTAACAGGCACCAGTCCAATATCAGCTGTTTGAAATAAGGTGATTCTATAAAGTGCAGGAAGATTTGACTTGCAGTGCAATTTATTTATATTTAGGCTTATTGTAGAATTTATTACTCAATGGTGCCAAAGTTTTACACCTAAATGACCCTTACATCAGAGATGAATGAATACATAAACATGGCCTCGAGATGTACCTCAAGATGTTCTTTTCATCTTAAAAAAGTCATTAAAATATTGATTTATACACCTGAAATTTATGTAATTTTACTAACAATTGTCACCCCAATAAACCTTAATTTTAAAAAAAAGAAGAAAGAAAAATATATTGATTTACACTCCAAATTAAGTTGATGCTTGTTTTTAGCAACAATATTTTAAATTATTTACCAGTAAATTATATACTACTATCATCACCATCCATTTCAGAGTCAAGGTGTCTATCAGAAAGATGTACTACATTTGCATATGACTTTGCCTATTTCCTATGTGGATATATACCCCATTTTTAGAAACACCACAGTCCAATGTTGAAATGAAGGGAAATGTGAAAACTTATGAAAACAGACTGCTATAGAAAGAAAGCCCAACTCTTTCATCAGCTCAGACCTTCCACCCCTAACCTCACATACGGCTGCAATTCAGGAGTAGTGCGCTTAATCGCCTATGAGGCATTGCTTGGAATGTCAGTGAGCACAAAGGGCAAGGTCAGGACCATGCGAAGTGAGGATGACAGGTCCTGTCCAAAGGGGTGGGGCTGCCACTCACCTCCAGCCAAGTGTTTCCATGTGAATTGCAGGTCAGCGCTGCAGATCTCCCAAACCAAGAATCCTGATTTTTATGTGAATTCTACCAATTTCAAAAGTTTGTCTCAATCAGGTAGACTGGGAAACTTTGCATGATTTTTAAAATTATAAAATATAATATAGGAGATGTTTTTCATACTCTTGGGGTAAAGAAAAATCTAAGTATAACAGAAAACTCAAAAGACAAAATAAAAACAGCTATATAAAAATTTTTATCTGCATAACAAAAACACCATAAATAAAACAAAGTCACATGCAAAATCTAGCAAATATTTGAAGACAAAAATGATAATTTTCTTAATATGTAAAGTGCTTTTGGAAATGAGATAAATTGATCATTGGATAGACGGATGGATGGATGGATGGATGGATGGATGGATGGATGGATGGATGGATGGATGGATAGATAGATAGATAGATAGATAGATAGATAGATAGATACCAATAGAAAATTACTGACAATAAAAAGAGATGGTTCACAGGAAAGAAAATGCAAATGGTTCTAACACACATGAAAAGCTGAACAGCATCACCCATAAAAAGAGAAATGTTAGTTAAATTACTGTGAGATGCCATATTGCACTGACCAATTTATCCAAGATCAAAGAGCTTCAAATCGCATTGTTGGCAAAGAGATGGAAAACAGACCTCTAACATTGTTGGGGGATTATAAATTGATAAGAGTCTACAGGAGGACATTTGGCAGAAATTATCAAATTAAAAAATATGCTTACCTTTGACCCAGCAAGTCATTTTGTACCCAGATATGCAAAATGAGTCAATAACACATTTACAAGGATGTGTACCACAGCACTCTCTGTGCATACTCTTTGTCTTACATGCAAAGAAGAGGCTTTAAAGCAGCTACTAAATCTTCTTGTTCCTACAAGAATATGTATGGGCTCAGGTTTGATGCATGTAGTGTGACAGGCAGGAAAATAGTGGCAGCAAAGAATGTGGGCCCAGAAATCAGACTACCCATTGTTTAAATAAGATATACCACTTGCTATCTGTATACCATTTGAGCCAATTATTTAGCAGCATGGGACTCAGTTTGGTCATCTGCAAAATGGTAGTGATAAGAGTCACTATTTCATAGGAATGTTAAAAGGCTTAAATGAATGCAATTCATGCAAAGGATTTAAAATATACCCTAACGTGGCAAATCATATTTTCCAAAGATGGCTCTAATAAAGATGGCTTCCATCCCATGTGCTCTTCTGCAATGTGACCTTGTCCTCCTCCATCAAGAACAGGAATCTATTTCTTCACTCCCTTGAATCTGGGAATCCCCTGGATCTGCTTTGACCAAGAGAATATGGAGAACGTGATGGGGTACCCGTTCTGGTCATAGCCATTAAGTGGCCTGGTAGTTTTTACTTCTGCCTCATAGAAACCAGCTACCATATAAGAAGCACAACTACTATGAAACTGCCATGCTGTGAGAAGCCCAAGTCACACGAAGAGGCTCCGGAGGAAATGCCATGTGGAGAGAGAGAATTCAAGGAGCACTTGAGGACTCAGATATATGATTGAAGAAACCATCTAGGAAGTGGAATCCCAGCCTCCGCTGCTCCAGCTGACCATGTAGAACAGAGACAAACCACTCAGCCAAGCCATTTCCAAAGTCCTGGCCTCCACAACCATAAGAAAAAAAAAAAAAAAAAGAAGGTTGTTTTAAACCACTAAGTTTTGGTGTAGTTTGTTACACAGTAATAGATAAACCTATTATAAGGTGCTCAAAAAATGATGCCTACTATTATTTTATACTAGAGGTGCATGAACTCCCTCAAAAAAATTACAATAAATAGTTGTAATAATTTCATTGGCCAAACAATTTTTAAATCATTTTTAAAATGATATTTTAACTAGTGCCACAAAAGGGAGGTCTTCAGTAATTCTCCAAAGATAAAATAATATGAAGAGATGAATAAATTAAATCTAATCCGTACAATATTGTTGGGAAACACTAGAATTGTACAGAGTAAGCTTAATTTTTAGAGTACGATAAACCAAATGCTCTCATATTTCAGTTTTTTAGAGCAAATATTCTTAGGAATGAACATGGAAGAGAAGCCTAGAGATGTATCTCTCCTGGCATATATGTTTGCCACTTAATTTAATCGTATTATCTAAAGTGATTCATAGGATTGAGGCTGAGGTCAAAACTCCTTAGACATGTGAAATCTCTGTACTGGATCGTAAAACGTACAAACAGACAACTAATCAGGTATCTCACACATACACACACATAATTTGGCTGGTAAGTACACTCAGGTTACATTCGTAAAACACACTTAAGCTGCTTTATGCCAACAGACATAGCACAATAGCATCTTCTCAATAATACTGAATTCAGATAGAACCAAAGAACATTACTGCAATCTCTAACCAGTCTCCGTAGCCCAGTAACTTGCCCCCACCAGAGTCAGCTGCTTTCCTGTTGCTTAGAATGACCACCCCTCCTCCCACCTTGACGTTCTTTTGTAATGAAGGTATGTATACCTTCTTCACTCTTACTAATAAAGAATTCCTTTTGTATCTCCCCTCTCCCCCCGCCCCATAAAGCTTTGCCTACAGTAGATGCTTAGGAAGTATCTCCCCCCGCCCCACCTGCCGCCACACACACAATTTTGCTGGTAAACTTAAAAAAATGAAGAAGACTCAGGCTTGTCCTAAAAGATATTCCACTCTAACACATAAATAGGTCAGAAAACAGCTATTTACCTGGTCTACAGACAGCCTTCACAGTGAACTAAACAATTTGTTTAAAGATTAATGCACTATTTCATTGCTGTAATTCCCTTATCCTAAAGTGCCATTTCTGCTGTGGCTTATGGCTGGAAACAAGAAATGGAGTTCTAGATTGTAAGTCCTGGATTATGAAAGCACAGCTTTTCATGGGAAAACATTGTCATATAAAAGAATCGATGCAGGGGCGGCCAGTTAGCTCAGTTGGTTAGAGCTCAGTGCTCTTAACAACAAGGTTGCCGGTTGGATCCCCCCTCAGGCCACTGTGAGCTGCACCCTCCACAACTAGATTGAAACAACTACTTGACTTGGAGCCAGTGGGTCCTGGAATAACACACTTTAAAAAAAAAATAAAAGAATCGATGCAGAGTACAATAATTAGAATAATAATTACCAGTCATTTCATGTTCGTTGTGTAGCAAGCATGGTATAGACCACTTTCTACATATTATTTCATTTAATCTTTACAACTAAGCAAAATGAGTATTATTATATGGATTTTTATAGTTTAAGAAACTGAGGTAGAGAGAAAATTTCAGTAATATCTCACTACTCAGTCTCCCCAATCCTACCCACTATCATCACCCCAAAACAATGAAAGGTTGGAGTGAGGTTGACATCCCTTATTTGAGACCACCAGGCATTCCACCTTACCCAGTCAATGTGATGCTAGAAGGATTTCAATGACAAGACCCTCTTTTCTTCCTGATCATACGAATGGCCCATCAGATTCTCTCTCCCAAGTCCTCAAAGCTTATGCCAAGTCATAGGGGCAACGGTGATGACGATGAGTCACCTGAAAGCAACACCTTAACGACAGTCTGTGCTCTCGAATCCCCACAACTTCCCTGGCTCTTTCGTGAGGCTTGATGGGGCAGCTCTAAATCTTCCTTCAATTTTGTTTGCCGTCCAGTCTCCTTCCAACAAGTGTGTTCTTTCTTTTACCAGACTGGATTACTCTTGTATATAAGCAAACAACCACAACTGATAGTATCAAAGAGCATTATGAAAGAAGCATGATTATCACACTGAGATGGGCACAAGAAAGTGAGATTCCCACCTGTGGGGAGAGTAGGGAATCAGCCCATACAAGCACTGACCAGACCAGTGCCTGAGACAGCATACCTACAGCAGGTGAATCCTCAGGAACCGGGTAATGGCTGCCCAAGGGGAGGAACGCCAAGACCAGAGGCCAAGAGGGTTTCTTCTGAATGCACAGGATGAATTAAAGCTACAGAATATAAACTCAGACCTTGGAAGTCCCACCTCCAGGCATGGAAGAAATGCATGGTTTTTCTGAGTGCTAAAAGTATTTCTTCTAGTCTTAGAGTTGAGCTGATGGAAAATAAAACCCAAGTGATTGATACCGTTGTCCGCTGAATCCAAATACCATTAAACCTATAACCTTGCGAAGTCTCTTACTTGAATTCTCACAACTGGAACAGTGACATCTAGAGAGAATGAGGAAATTGGGGACACCCAAACCTGACATCATTTAATTCTCACAAGAAATCAGTGAAGTAGACCATATTTTACAGACAAGAAGAACTGACGAGTTTCACACTGTAAGTGGCAGAGCCAGAATTCAAATAAAAAATCTCTGACCCAAACCCACGCTATAAACTAGAATTCAGCAAACTTTCTGTGAAGAGTTTTGCACGCCATACAGCAACCTCTGCCAGAGGACTACATTCCGCCAATGTAGGCAAAAGCAACTGTAGAGAATGCATAAACAAATGGGAGTTGTTGTGAGCCAATAAAACTTTATTTATGGACATTGAAATTTGAATTTTATAAAATTTTCATAGATGACCAAATATTCTTCTTTTGATTTCTCAAAATAACTTCAAAATGTTAAAAACATTCTTAGCTCATTAGCCATACAAAAGCAAGTACTGCTATAACTTGCCATCTCCTACTCTTAGCCATATGATGGTGTGTCCACAGAATTAAAACTGATCTTTGAAAATGGGTCCATGATTCCTTGAAAATGTATCCATGAAAGACTCTTTCTAGGTAAATATAGTATGTGTTTATTCTCTGGCTTATGAGCAATAGGTCATCACGCTGTCAGTGATGGCAGGCACATTTTGAAACTATGCACGTAGGCCACATATTTAGTTGTACAAAAGATGGAGAGTCAGATATTTGTTTCAAAAAACAAAACCATAATATCGCATTAGAAGGAAGAATTTGAGTGTTTGGAGAAAACACCCATGCTGACATGAGGTCAGCTGAAATGGAGTTTTCTTCCAAGGAACTAAAATACAAAGAGTCAGGCGTGTGTTTACTTTGCATCCTATAAATGATTTACGAGAACTTTAATATGGCTACTGAGTATACTTTAGGCTTGTTAGACATTTTATTTTTTGACCAGGGAAATATTTGTAAATTGAAGATCCTGATGTGTTAGCTTAGATTCCAGAATCAAAGGTATGTTTAAGCCCTTTGGAAGAAGTTTCTCTCTGACCACTCTGCTCCCTGCTGCCATTTTGACCAATGTATATTTCTCTGTGGTTACTAAAACTCAAACATTAATAATAAATAGAAAGACTCAAATTCCATATCTGCTTTCAAGAAAGGCAGAGAAGGCAGGAATGGGGGGAGGTGGGGGTCACAAACAATTTTAGAATTGGCCACAGAAGTAAGATACATTTAACCCAAGTGCAGGCAGAATCTTATCACCATCTTCATGTAAGTGACCAAGAGTGTTGACCTTTTTAGAAGGCCTGTACAAACCCACCTTAATTAGCTTTTAGGAGAGCAGGTGAAAAGGTTTATATCCTCCATCCCCAGGGAGGGGGGCCGTGTAATTTAAGAAAAGAAATAAAACTGTGTCTAGTGAGGTAAATATGTCTTCTCTCAAGTCTACCTCATTTTTGTTGGATTTCTAGGATAGTCTATATTTGTAAAAGCATTTTGAAGACACTCTAGTTGTTTTTTATTTGCTAATTTATATGGGAAATAGTAGAAAGGAGTAGCAATGGACAGAATGGGGATGGAGGGAGTTGGTTGAGAAATGCAGAGTTGACAGAAATTCTGGGGAGTAATTCATCAAAACATTTGATCACTGAATTTGTACCAGACATTCAAAAGAACAATGCAGGGACAATAGAGTTTTAAAAGCCTTTATTTTCAAGACACTAATCAAATGGAGGAAGCTACAAGAAAGAATGATGCTTTAACTCAAGACTAGTAAGGAAATATTCTTTTAGCATTATAAGAAAGAAGTCTTGGAATGGCAGGAAGTTAACACTGCAGTTTGGAAGCCCAATATGATTTTTGTTTGTTGCATTTGAGGTATTTACTTGAAGCCCAGAACAACTTGAGGGCTCTGTCTGCCTGTCCTCTTCCAGCCTAAGAATCTATGTGCCTGCCTTACCCCTTAAAGGAGGATAGAAAATTACTAGCAACTTCATCAAGAGCCAGACGCAAAAGGAAATGAAGATTGGGGGAGGGCAGTGGTTGGTACCTATGGTCATTAGGCCAAATCAGCCTTTCTGACTGTTTTTGTAGGACCCATGAGCTAAGAACTATTTTCACATTTTTGAATGGTTGGAAAAAAGAAATTAAAACAATGAAATTTCAGTATCCATAAATAAGGTTGTACACAGACATACCCATTTATTTACATATTGCTTATGGCTGCTTTTGCTTTGAGTACTTACACAGAGACTATAAGGCCTGCAAAGCCTAATATATTGCGGCCCTTCACAGAAAAGGTTTGCTGCGCCCTGGGAGAGAGGGATAAAAAGGCAAAGGACTGAGAAAGAGAGAAAAGAGGGTGGGGGACCAGTTCAAGTGTCACTGTCCTTTCCAACTGTGAGAATATTCCTAGGGGAAACCGAAGGAGCCTAGACTGACTGCTTTGTGTCTGCAAAGAGATCGGGACAAGATTCATAGACTAGGAAATCCACTCATGAATGATCTAGGGTTGCATCATGTTGTTTAAATCCGAATTAAAGGACAGAATGAACATTTTTTGGAATTCCATACATGTGCTGGAACAGCTGACAAGAAGCCTACTTTGTTATAAATTATACCTTCCCCTTTTTAAAAAATGAAGTTTATTGGGGTGACAAGGGTTAGTAAAGTTACATAGGTTTCAAGTGTACAATTCTGTAATACATCCTCTATATATCACATTGTGTGATTACCACCCAGAGTCAGTTCTCCTTCCAAGAAACAGTGTGGAGGAAGGGGTGGGCACATAGATACATGTTGCAAATGCATTTGAAAAGGTCTATAGTGGGGAGTGGGATTGATGTGGAAGGCTGAGGCTTCACTCTCAATTGTATGTACATCTGCAGCACTGAAGTATTGCAATAAGCACTTTTAGGAATTTAATAAAGTAATAAAAGCAGAAGATAGAAAAGGAAGAAAAAATATGTCCCATTAAAGAATTATAAGCACGAGTTTCGTAGATTCCAAGATGACGGAAATAACACTGCAAGAAAAGGGAAGTGGAAGAGGCAAATCAGGAAATGCTTTAGGAGGATGTGACATTTGCAATAACCCTTTGATGATCAATAAGATTTGACAGGGTGAAAAGGGCATCGGTGGCAAAGACACGAACAAAGGCACAAGGGTGGGAACGCTCTGGCCATGGTGAAGAAAGGGTCTGCCCAGATGTTCCTCGGGCTTCTTAATTTTGGAAACGTGTTTGCAAGGCTGATTTAGTTGTATGGACATAGACACACTTCACAAAACAATCAGTTGTAAAGGAACGTTTAGTTACTTACTAGCACAGATTGCAGCTTGTGAGAAAACTAACAAAAGAAGAACATTTCCACTATACTAATATAAATGCTGATGATATTGGACCAACTGGAAGAATTCCAGTCACATTTGCTTAATGCTTCACAGCAGAATAACCAAAAGTGGATCAATCCAGCGATCAAATTAACTAGCAGCCAAACCTTTTTCTGATGCAAATGAACTTGAGCAAATCCAGTTTCCATACTTAATGATGGTTATTTTGCCTTCCTATCAGTTCAATCTACCAATAATACTCACCTGATAATAAAATGTCACTTCTTGGACCCCACTCCAAACCTGCTAAATTAGTATCTCTGTAGGTTGAGACTACATTTTTATCAGGTTTCCAGGTGATATTTATACATGAAAGATTGAGAGCCACAATTCTAGAATGTGCATAGCATAGTTTCATGTATCTACTCTTAATGATTCCACTATTAGGACAATGTGGAGTTATTGGAGACATTGCTTCTATTAATAACTTGACTTCCAATCTAGTCACTTCAAATTCAAGAATTTAAGGTCACATTCTTTCTGGCTCATCTATGCTCCGTTAGGGACTGCTTGGATTTAGAGTTGATGTTTTTATTCTTTCTCAAACTTTCTTCCTGCGGTTTCTGAGAGAGGTAAGTGGAATAACTCACATAAAGCCTTCAACACAGGGCCTGATGCCTAGGAGATGTCAATAAATGCTGTTGACTCCTTCCGTTGAATCTCTTAGGTAGCTTGTCTGAAGGATTCCCAAAACAAAGGTGACAAATGATTACCGGTCCTTAACGTGCAGCCACAGTGACTCCAAAGCTCCCAGTCTCAAGAGTCCTTTGCTGTCAGGTCGATGGCTGAAGGCAATGTACTCCTAGTGGTGCAGAGGTTAGTGGCTCCTTGCCCATCTCCAGGCAGTCAGCCTTGAGATTCTCCCTGGAGCGATGGTTCTTACCCGTGGAACCCTGGATGCCAGTAGAATCTGATGCTGAGGGCAGCACCCAAGGAATGCCAAGTCACTATGGCGAAAGCAGGGATAGGAGAACCTGGAACCTGCCCTCCTGAGCCCCTCTCTCATCCTCACAGACCAGCTTCCCTACTAGGGGACCCACTTTGGAAACTATCCTCTAACTCCTAGTCTCTTGCAATCTGAGAGATGGAAGAAATGTGGTGTGGATGTTATAAAAGTGGCAAAAAAAACCCCACAAAGGATTCTTCATCCCTGGAAAAAGCAAAGCCCTGCAATGAAGGCAAAATAACTTTGAAACATTGCCTTCATTATAAAATGAATATTTAAAATATAACTAACCTACCCACATTAGTGACAGCTTGGAGAAAAGTTCCCGCTGATCCTACTGCCCTACTACAACTGCCATTAACTATTTGAGACATTTGGAAAGGTGCTAAATGACAAGAGAACAGGGGTAAAATCATCTAAAGGTCGTGAGCATAATAACATATCAAAGTGACACTACAGGAAAAAAGAGGGCTGTCTTAGAGATATTCTGCTATGGAATGTGAGAATCTGAGGCTTTCTTCCAAATCACAGCACTGGAGGGTCCGATGCTACCCCTCCAAGAGGGGGCAGGTCCCTAGGAAAAGGGCAAGGAGCAGGAAAAGTTAAAGGACGAAGAGAAGAAGAAGAGGGAGGACACAGCCCAGAGAGAACAGAACCTCAGGATGCCCACCCGAGGGGGACTCTGTGTGGGTCACCAGCCTGAACATGGTACCCATCTGTCATCAGATAATTGCAGAGTTGCTTTCAAGTGAAGAACTGTATTATATACCCTACCACTCTTCCAACATGACTAAGAAGCTACATAATCCCCTTCACCACCTTTAGCAGCTCACTCATCCTTTAGGAAAAAGCCCACGTTGTTGAAGGTGGCCGATAAGGCTCACCTCTCCAGACATGTCCCTCACCCCTAATGCTTCCCCAACATTTCCACTTTCCCCTTCACCTCCCACAACCACGCCGTTTTGCTCCAGTCATACTTCTTTCCCTTGTTCTTTAATTCATTCAACAAATATTTATTGAGCACCTATTATGTGTCATGAATATATACTAAATACTGAGGAGTCACCAAATGTCCACTCAGAAATAGCTCCCCTCTGTCACCCTTCATTCACGCTGCCACACTCTTCCCCCTGCCCAGACACTTCTTTACCTTCTCTGACCAGCTCCTGCTTCCTTCAGATTTAAGGAGGCTTTTCTTCACTATCCTCCGCTCCCTGACCAAGTTAGCTCTTCCTCCACGTGCCCCCTTAGCACACACTCCCCTCTCCCAGTCTTTATCACATTCTGTGTCATCACCAAACTACCTGCCTGTCTTCTTGGCTAGAACAGTACCAGCAGGAGAACAGTACTTTGTGGCCCAGCTTTTGTTGGGGCTGTTACCTGAGGGAATTATGCCCTACAGAAAATGGGTGACTATTTTCTCGATCGTCCCAAGGATAGCACATAGCGTAGGACAGAGGTTAATTCATTACCTACTACGGATGCCTTGGGCATTGGGGTTTAATTCTCTCAGGGAACCCCTTGGGAAGGGCCAGGTAGCCATCCAAGCACAGCATTTGGCACACAGCATCTCTCAATAAATGTTCACTCAATTCAACTAAATGATTAAGGCCTCCAAGGTTTGGGGGTCAAGGGAAGGAGGCACTGTGTCCTCAGAACCATTTCAGATCAGTATAACAATATTACTTACCCAGCTTATGGAATAAAACTTTCGGGAAATCAGAGCTAGCTTTAAGATGCTGAAAATCTAAATGGTCGGTGATTGTTTCAGAACCAAAGGTGTACTGTTCCTGTAGGTTCCAAAATGTAGAATGACTTCTCACTTTGCCTTCCTTCACTGACAGCATTTACTCACTAGGCGCTTTTATTACTTTCCCTTGAGATGCCTCTGTTTCTAATTAGAGTCAGGGGCCTGACCCCCGAGAGCTGATAACAATTTTGCCCCCAGACATACCTTATTGGCTAACTGGAAAAGGCAGGTTAATAGTGTCTGCACGGAAGGTGTATTATTAGAAGTGAGTCTGTGAAGCAAACTCCCCGTGACTCTAATCTTCAGAATGCTGACTCCTGAGGTCAGTAATTGGGCACCACAGAATTCACGGGAGCAGCAGGCCTAAGCCTGTCTTCAGACCTCTTTGAAATGCAGTTCCTGAGGTCAGGGAAATAATTGCTTCATTTGAAGGGGGTGGAAAGAGATGAGGGGAGAAGGAACAACCTTCATTATTTCTCCAGTTTATCAATGCACCATGTTCTCAATATCCCAGTCTAATTAAAATAACACAGGCTGCTTGAGAAACTCAATCATTTCCACGGTGATTCTTGTCAGCTTGCTTCTCCTGCCAGCTCAGAGACGCCTAATGGCAGATAAACCCAGAGTCTGGGACTCTTTTGCTTAGGCATTAATTCAGCAACCAGGGTGCCATGATGCTCATTAACGTTCTTTGCCCCCATTATATTAAAAACCTTAATTAACAGGGAAGATATTTTAATATCAGCGCTTTGCAACTTTCCAAAGAAAAATGCCAATGTAATCAACTTGAACTCTTGACCAGCACTCATTACACAAATCTGCCTTCTTCTCCACTGGCTAGGCTCATTCTGGGCTCAGTTCACATTCCAGACACACTGCCCACGATAACCTGGGCGTGTGGTATTGGCTCTCCAAGAAGTGCTTGAACATGGAATCATTCAGAGGATCCCCCTGAAACTGGGCCATTATACTATGACCCTGGTCATCTGAGGAAAGTTCCAGTCAAGTTCCTGAGATCCCCTTTTATGTTCATGAAGAAAGCAAGAAGGGGTAAAGAAGAAAAGGGGTGTTGTTTTTCTTTTGACTGATTCTGCATAACTTCCAAGGGCAAGACTTAATTCTGCCTCACAAATAAAAAGCAAAAAAAAAAAAAAAAAAAAAAAATGAGAACAAAAGAGATATAAAAACAATAAACCAAAATTCACACACTAGGCAAAAAAGAAGTAGGGGGGAAATTTAAAAAAAGGAAAGGGAAAAAGAAAGACTCAATCCCCCCATGGCAGCATCACTCCCAAGTTCCCTGGCTGCTTGAGCCACACACATTGCAGAAGACCCTGGTGTGTATTCAGTCCTGGCTGGCGTCCATCACAGGGACCCTCTGTAGATGTGAGGGGACAACCACCAGCCTGCTTACCTCAGGAACCTGAAGAGAGTATCTTTTATCCCTGTGGTCTTGGGACTTTGGCGTCCTAATAGCCACACAAGCCCCCACATCTGACTTGGCACTTGGTTCGTGACACTTTCAGTTCCACTTCACAAGACATCACTCTCAGATAGAGATCTGAGTGCCACCTGGGACTCAGGGTCCTTCCAGTGTCTGCTCAGAATCTGCCAGCCCAGCCACTGAAATGGCCCCTTTGACCTGCCTTGTTGGTGAACCACTGGCCCTAGTTAGAGCATATGATTTCAATGGTTTTTAGAGGCAGTGAGCACATGTTAGGAGGGGGACTAACGTAAAGAAAACATGAAAGACAAGGTGGGGGATATAAACCAACACCACTTGACATAAGAAAAGGTTTTAGAACAAATTACCATTTCTCTCCCTGTACCGTAAGAAGCCAAAATTATAAATGTTATCAAAATAATTTTAAAGATCATTTTAAATGTTCCTCTTCTGTTAATCTTAATTGCAAGGTAGATGCAAGTGCTCCTTTTGCTTCTCAAGCCACAGCAGAAAAGTATTAGAAAGGAATATATCAAAGCTCAGAGGCTGGAATTTTAAAAATGAGATTCAGATGGGTCTATAAATCTGACAGAGAAATGTAAGGGGACCCTTCAAGCCGGTGTGGGCAAAACATGCCTGGAATTTGGACTGTGACCTCACCTGGACACTTGCTTCATTAAATCTGCTGCTTTGGGGCACTCAGGTCTGGGGTCAGCCGGGATGTTTTCATCCCATTTACACCATACAATATTGTTTGCTCGCCTTAGGGGCTGCCCAACTTTCTGCCTCTTGCTCAAGTGTCATGACTCAGCCAAACTCAAGGGGCAGGAAACTGAGCTGGATGGATCACTGGTTTGATCTCAAGTGACAAATCCCTTGTTTTGACTTCTTTCAGAGTCAGGAGACTGTTGGGGGTGGGGAAGGAGACAGAATCAGTACAAGGGCAGAAGATGAGTGTTCACTACAATGGCCTCCCATTCCCAAATGTTACTAGCATGTCTGCACATCTGTCCTGCTCCTGATGCCACCTGCATGTCTGCATGTCCATCCAGAGAAAAATGAAGAAAGACCCAAGAGTGACGCATAGAGTGGTGCCATGGAAGAAATAGCAGGGATTCTGAAGTGAGATAATTCTAGATTCGATGCCTTGGTTGATCCCTCATTCCCTAGGTTAGGCAAGTGACTTAGCCTTCCTGTGCCTTGGTTTTCATATCTGTAAAATGGGGATAATAATATTCATGTGTCACGATTGCCAAGAAAAATGAATACAATAACATATGCAAACTGCCTAGCACAATCAATCCTTTCTCACTACAAATCAGATCCTTTTGCTTTCCTTTTCTGTAGTTTCTTACTACAGAATTGTCAATTTAGTGGGGCAAGTAAACGGAAGGCCTTTGAGAAGTAATTCCGTTCTATTAACAAGGGGACAACATAGACAAGATGAAAGATGATAAAATCAAGTCTCTTTAACCTGAGAGTCACTGGCAGCAAGAAGAGTTATTTATGGTGAGATACAGAGTCATGTGGTACTGACCTTTTTACTTCAAAAATCATTATACACTTTTTCACAACCCAATTGCCCAGCTAACTGACCGAGATTATCGCAATCTGTTAGACTCATTTTCCAAAAAGCTTGACTAGTCATGGAAGTACCATATGGATAATCTTGTTTAATAGATGAATTTGCTTAACAGTCTAGCCCACACACCCATCCGACTAGGGTCCCTGGAGTCCCCTTATCTGTCTCCTAGCTTGCTTTCATGTCACAAAGTCAGCTCTCCTACGTTCTTCCTAGAGTGCAGAATTTCCATGAGGCCCCTGAGAGAGAGGCCAGGGTGGCAGCAGGGGGAACATTAGCTCACCCTCTTCCTATGGTCCATCTCTTCATCCCATAACAAACAGCACTTTCTCTACAGGAGGACTTCCAGTGAGGATCTCCATTCTCTTACTGTTCCCTCGAGGCCCAAGGACACCTAGTGATCACTATTAAAACTAGTCCAACTTCGGTGTGGCAAGGATGGCCATTTTTATATATGCCCAAGTGTAGACCAGTTTGTTGTTATAGATCCTTCTCCTGCACAAAGTGAAGGATACACTCTATAACTCCATGAACTTCCTGAAGTCCTCACCATCTGAGGTCTGAGTCTCCTGGAACACACTCACTCCACAAAGAATAGATGCAATTTGGGAGAGATCCAAGATGGTGGAGTAGATAAACACTGTGCATGCTACCTTCCATGAACATATTAAAATTACAACTAAATTATAGCACAAGCAACCTGAAGAACAATCTGAAGTCTGACTGAACAGAAGTTTTATAACTAAGGATATAAAGAAGCCACATTGACACTGTTAGGAGGAGCGGAGACACAAAACAGGCTGGTTCCAAACCTCTGTGTGGCAGTTGAGAATCAGGATGAATATCTCTGCCATGGAGGTTCCCCCTGGAGAAGGCAGGAACCCCAACCCTACATCAGGCTTCCCAGCCCGGAGTACGGGTACCAGGAATAGGAGCCCCCACAACAGCTAACTGTGAAACACAATAGGGATTCCGACCATCTGGGTGGGACAGGAGGCGGCAGGAAATTCAGACATCCTCTTAAACGGCCCATGCACAGACTCTCTCACTCCCAGGCATGCACCCTGGGCTCTGGCAAAGGGGCGGTGACTTGGGGGGCATCAGAGGCATACAGGGGGCAGACTAAGGTGTGTGGCTTTGATGCAAGGGCTGGAGGAAAGTCACCATTTTTCCTGTGTGGGGTCCTTCTCCTGTGCAGCCATCAGGCCAGTGCCATCTTTCCTGTGTCGAACCCTCTCCCACCATGGCCAAATCTGAATCTGATTGGCTTGATGAGCTTTGCTGGGATTCCGCCCCACCCAACTCCCCCAGCGTTGGAGACACTTTCTCCCAAGCAGCCAGCCATACCCACATTGTACTCTAAGGGCCCCAGGTGGGCAGTGACTGGCCTCGGTGTGTTCTGAGACTTTTGATGAGTCATTCCAGGCTCACAACTGGCACCAAACCAGAGTCTACATTAACCTGGTGACTACAACTCTTACCACTCTATGGACTCCCTGAAACACTGCCACACCCAACTCATGTAACACACGAGGCTTTATCTGTGGCTGAGCCTTTAGGGAGCTAGCAGGTGGCAGCAGACTTTGAGGTGTCCTGGCTTTTTGCAATTTGCTACGTGGCCTCTCCCACGTGCCTCCAACTTTAGCATAGGCGGCAAACAACTGCAGATCACTTTGTAGCTCCTACCAGTTAGTCACTGGCTAGTCACAGGCAGTGGGTAACCTGGACCTGCAATAGAGCCCCTCCAAAGACGTCCGAGAACAAACATACTTGGAGGTTGGCTTCAGACCACAGCAGAGCACCCACCAATTAGCCCCATAAACAGCATACACAAAGGGCAGTCTCAACAGGCACCAGAGCCCATTGGGTAAAACCTCTCTCAGTGAGGTAAACCCCCTGCACAACAGCACATAAGCTGTGGATGTGGTCAAACCCCAGAGCCAGGCAGCCTGAGGGCCAATCTCACCTACTGGCATGCCAATAGCAATCAAGGTTCAACTATAACAGGAGGGCACACACAACCCACACAAGAAACACTTCTGGAGCACCCAGAGCAGGTGACCAGGGAGACTGTGCCAGGGCCCCACAGGGCACCTAATACACAAGGCCACCTGACCAATACTAAGAGACATAGCAGATCTATCTAATACATGAAACAAACAAAGAGAGACAGCCAAAATAAGGAGACAAAGAAATACATCCCAAATGAAAGAACAGAATGCAGAAAAAGAACTAAACCAAATTGAGGTAAGCAACCTACCAGATACAGTGTTCAAAACAATGGTTATAAGGATGCTCAAGGAACTTAGTAAGAACTTCAACAAAGAGGTAGCAAGCATGAAAAAAGGACATAGAAACCATAAAAAAGAACCACTCAGAAGTGAAAAATACAATAACTGAAAATGAAGAATGCATTAGAAGGAATCACCAGCAGACTAGATGAAGCAGAGCATTGAATCAGTGATTTGGAAGACAAAGTGGCAGAAACACCCTATTGAAACAGCAAAAAAAAAAAAAAAGGATAGTTTAAGAGAACTCTGGGACAACACCAAGCGTAACAACATGTGTATCATAGAGGTACCAGAAGGTGAAGAGAGAAAGCAAGGGATTGAGAACCTATTTGAAGAAATAATGACTGAAAACGTCCCTAACCTGGTGAAGGAAATAGACATACAAGTCCAGGAAGCACAGAGAGTCCCAAGCAAGATGAACCCAAACAGGCCCACACAAAGACACATTATAATTAAAATGGCAAAGGTTAAAGGCAAAAAAGAATCCTAAAAGTAGCAAGAGAAAGGCAACTAGTAACTTATAAGGGAGCCCTAATATGATTGTCAGCTGATGTCTCAACAGAAACATTGCATTCCAGAAGGGATTGGCACAAATACTCAACATGCTGCAAAGCAAGGACCTACAACCAATGGTACTCTACCAAGCAAGGCTGTCATTTAAAATCTAAGGACAGATAAAGAGCTTCCCAGACAAGAAAAAGCTAAAGGAGTTCATCACCACCAAACCAGTATTACAAGGAATGTTAGAGGGACTTCTTTAAGATGGAAAAATAATAAAAAATATAAATAATAATATGGAAATAGCTACATATCTGTCATCAATTTCTTTCAATATAAATGGATTAAATACTCTAATCAAAAGATATAGGAGGCCTGAATGGATAAGAAAACAAAACCCTTACATACCTATGCTGTCTACAAGAAACTCACTTCAGATTGAAAAACACCCACAAACAGAAAGTAAAGGGATGAAAAAAGTTATTTCATGAAAATGGAAATTGAAAAAAAAAAATCTGGGGAGGCAATACTTATAGCAGGCAAAATAGACTTTAATACATAGGTTCTAACAAGAGACAAAGAAGGACCCCATAATCCCACTTCTGGTTATTTATCCAAAGAAATCCAAAACACTACTTTGAAGGGACTTCATTGCAGTATTGTTTACAATGGCCAAGATGTGGAGGCAGCCTGACTGTCCGTCAATGGGTGAATGGATAAAGAGGAGGTGGTACATATATACAATGGAATACTGCTCAGCCATGGAAGGGAATGGGTTCTTGCCATCTGTGGTGGCATGAATGGACCTGGAGGTATTGTGCTGAGTGAAGTGTCAGACAGAGAAAAACAGACATAGGGTGATTTTGCTTATATGTGGAATTTAAAGAACAAAATGAATGAACAAACAAAACAAAAACAGACTCACATACAGAAAACATTTTGATGGTTGCCACATGGGAGGGGTGTTGGGGTGTGGGTTAAAAAAGGGAAGAGATTAAGAAGTACAAATTAGTTGTTACAATGTAGTCAGGGGAGTATAAAGTATAGCATAAGGTATATAGCAATTTATACTGTAATAACTATGTATGTTGTCAGATGGGTACGAGATGTGTTGGGGTGATAGGTAGTAGGGGGTTGGGGGACAGAGTGAAAAAAATGAAGAGATTAAGGAGTACAAATTGGTAGTTACAAAATAGTCATGGGGATGTAAAGTAAATCATAGGGAATATAGTCAATGATATGGTAATAATTATGTATAGTGCCAGGTTGGTACTAGTTAGGGGGATCACTACTTAAATTATATAAATGTCTAACCACTATGCTGTACACCTGAAATTAATATAAAATATAATATAAACATTTATATTAGTATAAAAAATTAATATAAAATGTCAACCATAATAGAAAAATTTAAATAGAGGGGAAAAGGTGAAAGGGAATAAGAGGTCCAAATTTCCAGGTATAAAACAAATAAGTCATGGGGATGTAATGTACAACATAGGGAATATAGTCAATAGTATTGTGATAGCACAGTACAACGTCAGATGGTTGCTGGACTTATCATGGTGATCACTTCTTAAGAAATATAAATGTTAAATAACTATGGTGTACTCCTGAAACTAATATAATATTGTATGTTAGCTATATTTTTAATAAAATCTTTTTAAAAGAACACACAATTTCATAAGAACAGACAACAGTTTGCAACACACACACACACACACACACACACACACACACACACACTACTTCTCCCAAAGAAACCCAGCTAAAACATGCAATATATGTTGTCAAAAACAAAACAAATAAGAATAAGAATAAAACCTCATTCTGGTTACTGCCCAGATTGTCTCAACAGTGGTGATGATGGAGGGTACTTGCTCATTGTCCATTCATTCATTAGAGTAGTCATTTGTGACAGGCACTGTTTTAGGAACCAGGGACAATGCCTGTCTTCATGGAGTTTAAAATCAATAGTCCATCATGATCCTTCCCCAGAATTAAATAAATACATATGTTTAAAGCGGGGGAAAGCAAGCTTGTCTCAAAAACTTGAATTCACGTCTCCATTCTGATAAAATAGAACATTTCTAACCTTTAAAGTAATCGTTTTCCATTTCTGCCCATTGAGGTTTAAGAAAAGGGACTGCATCCTGGGTACACATTACATTAGCCAACGCTTGACCATTCTTGTCACACTGTTTATTCTTTGAGATAATCATAGACCACCCATTTAAGGATCCATTGCACTCTTGACCAGGATTTGCTTTTTGTGGGCTCTACCTTTTAAGCTATTTGGAAAATAAAAAATGTTCACCGTTTCAAATCTTTTAGTACACCTAATCTGCATGGCATAGACCCACATCTGTACATTAAAATGGTCATTGAGTAATGATCACTTATATTATAGTATTTTCCAGCCTCCTAGGTTTACAGCACCTCTTTACCACTGAATGTTCCTAACGATGTCGGCACTAATGTTTTGTGAGCCTTTCTTTAGTGACAGTCCCTGTGCTGAAATCGTCACACTCACCTTCCTCTTTACTTCTCACAGAGCCCCATGGAGTAACGTCGTCACAGATGAAGATGCTGAGGCTCACTGATCAACCCTCCCACCAGCTAGTCAATCGCAGAGCCAGAAGTTGGGCTCACGATTGCAACTTGTAAGCTAAAGACCCAGGAGAGTCTCTCCTGCGCTGAGGGGCAGGAGGAAAGCAGGAGTTACTGATGATATTTTGAGGTTTGTGGCTTACCTTCACACACACTCTTCACCCTCCAGCCTCGTATGTGCACTCTGGTTTACTCAGCCAGGTGTTTTTCAAACAGTAACTTCTCAAGTTCCATTGACTGGAATGGATCTGGCAGTTGGTTGTTTTTCTTTCCTTTTATTTCATTTACATAGAAAATAGAAGACCTTTTCCATACAACACTCAACTGGTTTATGACATAGGCAGTGGCGTGAGGGAACAGGCCTTGATAGCCTTCTTTTATATGCCTCCTTTAAACTACTTGATTTCCCATTTGAAGGAGAAAAGTGAAGGGGAAAACATTACTTCACGGAAACTAAAGTTATCCTTCTTCAGAAGCTTTACAAATGGATTAGAATCAAACTTAGAGAATTAGGGAGAGAAAGCCCAAACAGGAAGGGTCTAGACGCGACTTCTTCTCCCTTATGGTATCCTACATTCTAGAGAACCTGTATTTCATCCAAGAAACATCACCTCCTCCAAGAGGCCACCCCTGCCTGCTGCCTCCCACAGATGGACTTTGTCTCCTTTATGGGACCCCAAACGACATGTGCCAGGAAGCCAGATTGAAACTCAGCAAAGCCACAAATGGATTTAGGCTCCTCAGGTCTGAACCATCTCCCTTCCACCCACATTTCTTGGGCAAGCCTTTGGACTATAGTCATGTCTAGATTTGTAGAGGTCTTTTCAAGATATGTCAGGATTTTTCTTGGGTTTCCCTTTCAGCGACATGCTCCAGCCTTGACTCCTCTGTGTCTGAGCTCACTCAACTAAAAGCGTATTTATTTCAGTGGCAATGTTAGAACGTGGGGTGGGGGAGATTCTTTCTGCCCACAGCTCCCTCTAATCTTAGAAGTTCAGAACTCCGAAGCTGATAGAGCATTACTCAAGTTGGTGGACCTGACCGGAGGACACAAGCTCTCTCCTGATCACTGAGATCTGGCACCATCGCAACCTTTAGGATGAAAATAAACTGTCACAGAATCTTCCAGTAGGTTAAAAAAAGAAGATGAGCTTACATCCTCTTCTTCCTACCATGGTTCAGGACTGGAAGTTTGACGCTTCCTGGCCTACAATACTTCTCAGGGGGACCCTGTAAGCAAAGTCATCAAGTGGGTCTCACCACAAACTCTATGAAGAGCTTGCATTCTAGACTGAGCATTAATATATAAATTATTTGGAAACCACAGCTGACAAAAGATGCATAACAATAGCTTGCTTGACTAGCAGATGATATTTGGTGATAGAATATCTATTCTATTCCTTATTTCTAGAAATAAAAATCCTCTCAGATATACTAAATTTTTGTCAAACTTTTTTTTCCTGTCCCAAAACAGAGTTGGATAAAAGGGACAAAACACACTCCCTCAGGCACAGCAGCTGACACTGGGTGTGGTTTGAAGTTGAGGAGAAAGTGGGTGTCCAGTAAAGGGGTGACAGACTCTGCAATATCACAATTGGTCAGGGAGAAAATGTAGTTTTAAAAGCTCCACAAGTGATTAGGACTTGTCCACCCATCCTCCCCAGTAGTTCTCTCTTTCTGTCTATCTGTAAAAAAAATAATAATTAAATGAAAAGCATTCACTACCCCCTCCCCCTGCACAAACAACCAAACACCAAGAGGCTACTGAGGCAGCTATAATTAGAACAGATGCTTGAAATAATCATTTATCCAACTAGGCTATATTTACTGGGAAGGGCCAAAAAAAAAACACCCTCACATTACTCCGTTAAAAAATGTAATATACACTACACTGTATACCTGAAGCTGAGGCTGAACAATAATGAATATATATATGTATATATATGTGTGTGTGTGTGTATATATATATATTTATTATGTATACAGCTACAAGAAGCGGAGTACAGGATTAGGGATAGAGACATTGGAAACATAATGGCTGTGTGCGATGTCAGAAGGATAGTGGATGGGGGGAGGGAGTTGACAAAGTGTGAAGGATATAAATAATAAATGTCTAACTATTACATTGTTTTGTGCACCTGAAACTAATAAAATAAATAAATAAATAAATAAATAAATAAATAAATAAATGAAGAATAGAGACCCTCAGACAGTGCCTCACAGGAAAAAGCAAATAGAGGTTTAAAAAAAAAAAAAATGTAATATAACAAATACATCCTACTACCTTTGGGAAGTAATTATTAGGGTCCTACATATGCTACCAAACATAAAAATAAATTTATTATTTGTCTTTTAGTGAGTATATCTTATATTTATAAAGCTAGTTTATCAGCCTTTACTATGAATATATACCATTTTTTTCTCCTTTTCACTAGTATTTTTTAAGTTTTTCTCTTAATGCATTCTCTATCATTTCACCAAATTTGCATGTAAAACTGCTAGACAGAGTAAGATATTTTACTCACACTATTTTCTTAGACTAGCCCTAAACACAATAAATATTAATGGCCTAGATTTTTAAAAATACTCTAAAATCTGAACATAAATCATCCACTGCTTAATGACTTTCATTTAAATAACTTGCAAATAGATTCATTCTGCCCCACCCTCCCCTCACACCCATATAGAAAATTAAAAACAAATCATTTTTGTTTGAAATAAAATCCTGATCTTTGTTGCATTCATAGCTATTAAAAGTACAACACGGAGTTAGCAGAATACCCTGGGTGTGAACTGTTGAATTTAAGCCAAATAAATAATGGAGTTGGCAGCTTTCCCAAATTAGAAGCTTGAATTAGACCATTCATTTCTGAAGAATCTTACTCCCTGTCTTCATCTTCATTCTTAAGCCATCACCAGAAGTTGGAGGAGCCTGCAGGAGAATTTTCATTCTAGGCCAAGCAGCTCAGCTTTGAGCCTGTCTCATTGTGTGCTTGGATCTGGCACAACCAGGAAAGAAGCACGGGATCCACTCGTGTGTTCGTCATTGAAAAGAAAACTTGTTCCATATGTACACACACACACACACACACACACACACACACACACACACACCGCATTTGTTGTTGTCTGGCCTTCAAACAAGCAACACCACATAGTGATATCAAGAAAACAGGGAAAGGAAAACTGCAATCTGTTTTTGCTTAAACCTACTTACGAGAGAAAATACATTCAGATGACCTATTCAAAAGGTGTTTTAACTTTATTCCAAGTGGCCAGCAGAACTTGCATGAAATGAACCAATTTTCTACCTTTTCAAAAAATATAAATTATTATATTTTTAATTATAGAATTCATTTTGATCAAGTATCCACATCAATCTCTAAGGAGTTTCACCCTTTTTTCCTAGGTTAAAAAAAAAAAATCATGTGTCCCAGAAAAGTAAAATAATCAAGTTGAAATCATAATTTGGGGGAAGAGTGTGGTATGTCTCACGGGCACAAGCCCTGTTGGCTTTCAAAGCTACATGTTTTGGGGACCTATCTCTCAGGTGGAAGTCTTAAAAGTGGGATAACATATGTGCAGTTCAAACCCTTGGCTCTTCAGGGGAGAAGCTGGGAGTTGGGAATTCTCTCCAGTTCTGTGTTGCAGCACCGAGACTGGGGTTTATGGTGAGATTGTGTCTCAGCATCTCCTACTTGTTTCAATGTGGGTTTTTTCTCCTTTGTCCCATGTGTTGAGTTCACTTAGTTCCTGGATTTCTTTCAGAGGGAATCGTTCTTTTGTAGCTGTAGATTTGGTGTGTCTGTAGGAAGTGAGTTCAGGAGCCTCTATTTTGAACCCGAACCCAAATCACTATTGACATTCAGGAATAACAGAAATTGGGGGAAGGGGAGGTCGGGATAAGAGTTCATAAACACACACATACACACACTCTTGCTTCATCAAAATGGTCACAAAATTTCTTCTCCCTGGCATTCTCATTCCTACAGCTCTCAGACTGAGCTGTTATATGAATCAATAGATTTCATTTACTACTAGCCTATGTATTTGATTTGCACAAGTTCACAAAGATTTTGTCTATTTTCCCATGAAACTCACAAGTCAGTTATCCTATCATGGTTCAACAGCCCAATGCCTTGGGCCCACTGGCATCTTGGAGGGCATTGAGAGTCTCTCCCTTCAGTCCACCCCAAAGTACCCCAATCCTGCCATTAGTAAACATCTGTTCCCACAGTGTCAGCAGCAAATTATTAGGGAAAGCTGAGAACATCCCACTGCTCAGTGTCACTGCACAGCAGTCCTGAATTTATTTCTCTGAGCTGTTGCTTTTTCCAAGTTTGCTTATGGCTCTATGACCAGGAGAAGTACACAGTGTTGAAAAGAACCAGGCTGCACACACTGAGGCCACTCGCACATCCAAAGTTGCCTGTGGCTGAATCAGCATTAGGCTAAAACATGTGCAAGAGTAAAGATTTTTTTCTTCCCCATAATCCCCCTTCTGTTTGTGAAGTTGGAAGCATGGTTGCTGGCACAGTAGGAAGAGGCAGCGGTTGTCCTGTCCACCTGTGTCCTGAATCTGCTGCCCTGCTGATGACCTCATTACATCTCCATGTACTCAATTCCCATCCCTCAAATTTCCCTCTTCCAAATAGTTCTTATGAGGATGAAGACTGAAATCTGGAGCCAGCCTCCGACTTCAGGAATGCAATATTCTCTTTCAAACTGTTTCCAGAACAAGTGAGCAATGCCAGCTATGAATCTTAGGACACGGGTCCAACAATTCTCTTCAGGACAAAATAACAAGTTCCAGTCCAGCAAGAATGTATGACTTAAATGAAATTAACTAATGAAAATGCATTAGTATTAAACACAGAATATAAACAATATTATTTTTAAAGAAAAAGAAAACTAAATTACCAGCTAGCAGCTTATTTTCAGCCACCCATATAAGAATGTTGTCATTGATTAAGATAATAAAGCTAGAATTAGTTAATTAATATACTATTGCTAATAATTTCAGTCATGTTTAAGAGACTCTTCAAAGGCACAATATTATTATTCATGATTCATCTCACTAGTGGTTTCCACTTATGGTCTTTCTACATACTATACACAGAAATGGCAATGTAAAATTAAAGCATCTTAATTAGAAGCCACAAAATAAATATGCCATGTGGCCACACCCATTTTGATTCTTTTTATATGTAAACATAATTGAATGTTGGGTGTCTGGTTTTAATTGTATATTTCCCCTTACAAAATTTTAATTAATTAATATGATACTGACAAATAAACCTTTTTCTTCTCAGCTCTAGATTGATTTGTTAAACTAAAAGGGGAGCTGAGGCGCAAATCCCTGGATCTAAATTGGGAGGAAGTATAGCAAAGGCAGTAAGAGGCTGCTGGAATGGAACGTCAATGTCAGACCAGTTACCAAACTTCTCTGTTACTCAGTTTCCTCATCTATAAAGTAGGAGTCATAATAGTGCCGCCCTCACAGAACTTTTGTGAGGATTTAACAAATTAATATGCTTCAAGTTCTTAGAACAGGAAGCACAGAGTAAATATTAGTTGCTTTTGTAATTTAATGGAATTTTCAACCACTGACTGGACTTTTCCATTGACTGACTCTCAAAACCAACACATGTAAAAGGCACTGCTCTTCTTTTCAGAGTAGCTCCCTCTTCCAACTTCCTCGGGCAACAAAACTCCAGGGCAGTGGAGCCACTATTCCATAACCACAAGAGTACCACCGACATATTTGATTCCTCCTGCTCCTGACTCTTCTTGCCATGCAAACTTTCACCAAAGCCTCTTGATTCTTCCTTCAAAAACGGTCACCTTGTCACTCCCTCTCCATTCCAGCTATGATATTGTGTTATAATAAAAAATATGCATTTGGTCTTTGTCCCTGGTTCCTGGCAATTTGAAGAGACTCTTCAAAGCCACAGTATTATTATTCATGATTTATCTCACTACTGGTCTCCACCTATGGCCTTACTAAATACGAAATACTGCTCTTAAAACTCTTAAAATCCCCTGAGTGACAGGGGTGATAGAAGTATCTTTTGTACTTCATAATTAGCCCCTTTCATATACCTGATTTTATGCTGATGACTTGACTCTTAGAGAATGGGGCCTGGCTGCCAGAGCAACCAACTAAGTGATTAGAGGATTGGAGCTTTAGCCCCACCCATCCCCAACCTCTGGGGAGGGGAGAAGGCCTTGAGATTGAGTTAATCACCTATAACCAATGATTTCATCAATCATGCCTACGTAATGGAACTGCCATAAAAATCCTAAACGTAGGGATTTGGATAGCTTCCAGAGTGATGGACACATCCACATGCTGGGAGGGTGGCACATCCTAGGGACAGAAGGTCTTGTGCTCGGGATGCTTCCAGACATCCCCCTACGTTCCTCTTCATCTGGCTGCTCATTTGTATCCTTATAACATTCATTATAACAGGCAGGTAATAGTAAGTAAAGCATTTACCTCAGTTCTGTGAGCTGTTATAGAAAATTATCAAACCTAGGGAGGGAATTGTGGGAACCCCCACTTGTAGCCAAGTCAGACAGAAGTGTGGGTATCCTGGGGACCTACTCCTTGTGATTGGCATTTGAAGTGGGGACAGTCTTGTGGGACTGAGCCCTTCACCTGTGGGGTCTGTACTAACTATGGATACTTAGTATCAGAATCAAATTAAATTATGGGACACCCAGTAGGTGTCCACAAAGAATTGGAGAATTACTCAGTGTGGAAAACCCACACCTTTGGTGTCAAAGTGTTCTGAGGAGAGAAACAGTTTTCCTTCATAGTGTCCAGTGGAGCCTATGGTTACTTCAAACTTTCTTCTCACCACAGCCTTCTGGTTAGCATCCCCTGCTCAGGAATGCCACCTTCCAGTTTGTCAAAAAGACACTGTCAGCTGTATCTTCTTGAAATGCTGCTGCCATTGTGTCATCATCCAGCTCAAGCTCTTAGCCTGGCACTCAGGACCCTCCACAATCTGTCCCCAAACTACCTTCCAACCTGAGTTCTCAGCACTCCTCTGAGTCAATTCACTCCAAATGGGCTGCTCACTAACACCTGTGCTGTGTGGCACTTCAGTTGCAAGAAGCAGAGCCTCTTTCAGTGTTGCCTTAAGTTGATGGGGAAATGTATGGGGAATACAGAGGCCAGGACTGCATCTCAGCAGCCATGTGGCTTTGCCTGACACATAGGGTTGCCAGAGAAAATACCACACAGGGGGCATACCTACTCTAAGTCATTTGTTGCTTGTCGGAAATTCAATTTTAACTGAGTATCACATTGTAGTTTGTGTTATGTCGCTGTTATTGTTTCGGTTTTTGTGCCAGGAATTGACTGCTTAATGCTAACTCATGGTGGGGAACAGTTGTGGGGGTGCTGGAGACAGGACTTGAGGGGCCTAGGCCACAGGGGAGGGGACATTCAGGGGCTCAAGGCAGCAGCTATACTGGTGTTTTAATTATCTCCTGTGGTGTAACAAACCTTCCCAAAACATAACAACTTAAAAAAACAATTTATTCTTTCTCATAATTTTTGCAATCTGGTCTGGTTTCATCTGTGTGGTTTTTCTACTTCAGGTGTTGTATACTGGAGTAGGAACATCTAAGATGGCTTCGTCATTCACATGACTGGTGTCTTACCTGGGATTGATGAAGAGGCGGGACCTGGTTGAACATCACTCTCTCCATGAGACCTCTCCCCACGGCTAGCTTGGTTTCCTCAGTGCTGTGATCTCTGGATATTTGGCTTTTTCTATGATGGATGGCTTCTAAATGGTAGAAGCAGAAACTATCAGTTCTCTTACGGCCTTGGCTCAGAAGTCTAATAGCTCCCCTTCAGAGCACTTTCCTTGTTCAAGCAAGTCCCAAGGCCAGGCTGATGCAACAAAAGGAAAAGACTTCACCTCATGATGGGTGGCAGCAAAAGATTGTGGCCATCTGAAGCAAATATCTACTACAATCAATGTAGATGCATTTAAATATGTTAACACTGATACAGCAGTATACGTGCACAGAGGCTGAACATCAGGCAAGCACATGCTTCTTCTTTAGGTGACCGTTGCAATTTTACATTTGTTATTTATTTCCTTAGACTCTCCAAGATGGCAGACACTGACTGTGTTTGCTCTAGTGTCAGGAGTAGTGTCTGTCATATTGTAGCATTTGATTAGTATTTGTTGAACGAATGAATGAATATCCCCTTTAAAAAACAGCAGCCAAAATCATCACTGAACTGTTTCAGTGATTGAAATGCTTCAACTCTTGTGTGGTGAAAACTTGATAAAGGGTTTTAAAAGGGGAAAAATCAGAATGTTTAGCATCAGAGTTCTCCCTGGCAGAAGAACTAGTTTTGCTTAAAGGCACTAGAATGCATATTTTGGCACCAGTACCAGGTGACTGTGGGAGGCAAGGGGGAGGGGATTGAACAAAGAAAGAAAGATTTAATACAATAGGTTTCTCCCTGCCTCCCTGTTGTATGGATGTTCTTAGCACCCAGCACAGGTTCCCTACAACTGATAAAATCATCAATAAGTGGAGCCACCCACTACAAGGACTTGACCTCCCAGGAAGGCTCTCCTAGGCAGGTATGAATGTCTCCTTCCAGCTTGGAATTCTTAGTGTGTGGTAAAGGTTTTACTTGGGAGGCAGCCTGGGGTAAAGAAAAGAATAGGAGTCAGAAAAACTTGAGTTCCCTTCCAGCTTTGCCACAGTCTAAGGAATAGCCCCCGGCAAGTCACTTCTCCTTGCACTCAACTGCCCTTCAACATCTGCTGGAGGCTCAGCAAACTTCAAATATCAGTCCCTCCAGACCAGCTTAAGTAAGTCACGCTGGTTCTTGTCACAGGACATGACAATCCCACCCTTCCAACCTCTTTGACCTTATCAGTAATGCCCACCCCCAGCCCTGATAATCTGAGATGCATCACTGATTTGGCCCGCGTTTATCCACTGCCTCTGCTTGTTCACCAGGCATCGCGGTGTTTGTATCCAGGGTCTCCTACCTCCTGTCTCCATTCCAGGCCCCCTGCCACTTCCCATTCTAGGTCCTCTGGGAACACTTCTATGTCTTGGTTCACTGAAGCCACTGAAGCTTACGCTCCCAGGCCACTCACTCAGGCAACTTTGCAAAGTCCGGAAGAGAAGAGCATCTGACTTTCAAGGTTAAGTGTGTATAAGGCATTATCAACACAATTGGTTGTAGCCACTGTCATTTTCCACCCATTTCCCTGCCTCATGTTGAATAGTAGCAGGGTGACTGTGGGTAGTGTATGCTGCACTGATAAGGGGAAGTTAACTGGGGATATATTTAGTTTGGGTTTAGTAGAATAGGTTTATGTGTTTCACTTCAAGGTAAACCTACATTGGTTAAAAGCAAATAGTGAGAATTTGGAACTGTTTGGACTACACTCAGAATATTTAGAATATTTTTTTAAGCAGTAATATATTAAAAATAAAAGATAAATTGTGGATGAAAGTAATGAATAGACTCTTGGATTATTTGATAATTTGATTAATAATTCAAATCATCTGGACACATTGGAAACAATTTTAATTTCTTAATGATTTGATTTGACACAAAATACTGACATCAACAAATTTAGCACAAAACTCATGATATACATTACAAAGAGGATAGTGACAACTGTTTTAGGAGTGTCATGAATGAAAAGTGTATTTGAGTTTAGCCAACACACAAGGAAACTTGAAATCTTACCCGGAGATCCTACAACTTATTTAAGAAACAAACTGGAAGGTGGTTTCTTCCATTTTAGCAACAACCTTAAATCTTTACATGGCATTACCAATAGCAAGCTGTCAAGCTGAAAGGAATTTTTTAAACTACCAATTAAAAAATATTTTTGATCCACCATGTTGAAGAAAGATCGTATTATCTTTCTATCAACACTATAGAAAGTGACATACAAAATCATTGCCAGGTAAAAAGGCTTTTGAAAAAAATGTTTCATAGGGGTGTGCCAGGCAGTTACTTAAAATGTTAGTATTTTTCTTCCTAAGTTTGTCTTAGTACCTTTGTATGCCTTTTCTTAAAGAGGGATCCCAAAGTGCACAAGTATCACGCCACATGAAGTCTGATCTACTTTGCCAATAGCCAATACCCCTTCCTCTCTCCTAAAAGAATATAAATTTTCAGGGACCCACTTTCTTCTGTATAACCACGGGTCTCAGGGGAGACGGTTCCAGCCTCAGTCTCATGGGTTTGCCATCCTTCCCCCAGCAATTGCCTTAGGTGTACGCATGTGATATAATTTTGATCAATGGATAAGAAAGATCTAAAGGGGATTTGGGGAAAGGTATACTTCTTTGATTAAATTTTCAAAAAGCCATTCAGGGTGGGATGCCTTATCTTTGTCATCTGGACATTGTTGTGTTTGGATGTGATGCCTGGAATTGTAGCAGCCGTCTTGTGACCATGAGGAGAGCCAGCCTCAGAACAAGCCATCAGAGAATGGCAGAAGGAAAAAAGCCAACCTAGGCTCTACATTCAGATTTCTATGTGGAGTCATAATATATGTTTCTCTTTGTTAAATCAATGGAATCAAGTTTTCTATTACTTGTTTAAAGTAGCTCAGCTGATACACTTACTCTCATAGCTTTTTGTTTCCTTCAAGTTTCTTATGCGTGATTTTCTAGATTCTCTGCAGTCTTACCCTACCCTATCCATCCTACCATATTTCTCAGGTCTCCCAACCACACACCCTCTAACCTTAACGAGACACACACTATGTGTACTCCTTCCCACGTTGTTATGCTCACAATTTCCTGTTAGTTTTCCCTCCCTTTTACCCTCAGAGTACCATATCCAACGCAAGCTGTGAGATCCACATGAAGCCTTTTCTGATTAATTCAGCTTACTTATCTCTCTCTTCAATATATTTCTATAACTTTCATAGCTCTTTAATCATATAATACGGCACATATTTTTATATATTTCACAGGACCAAAGTCACCTGCAAAAAGGTTCATGTCAGCCCAGGAGCAGTCAGTCAGGTCCCTTTGTATCCCTTGGTGTCTTCAATTAGATAACATCCTGCCTTTCTTTACTTCACTGTATGGTAAGATCCTTCTCAGGGAAGTTGATACTCATTTGAAAAACTAAAATACCTGATAGGTTCTTTTAAATAGAAGACATCGTGGAGAATTATATATAACCAGTGTATATTTTTTTTGAGGATCCTTGTGGGCTAAGGTCATTGAGAACATCCATAGATGAAGTGGTAGAGGAAGCCAGTGACCTACCTCCCAGTCTAAAGAGATGCGCACAGTACTGAGTTCCCATGTGTACAAAAGGAAGTCATGGATGCTGGATCCCAACTTCAGTGTCTGAAGGATGTAACCATACTGACTACCTAACACAAAGGGGGTAGTGGCTGGCTCGTTTATTTTGTAAAGACAGTCTACCACAAGCCTAACTCCAGCCTCACTGGCCATGCTTTGCCCACCAAACCAATGATGACTTTGGAAACTCTTGAGTTGTGCTGTCCAATATGGCATCCACTAGCCATATGTAGCTCCTTAAACTTTAAATATTATTTAATTATACTTAAATACAATTGAAAAACTAGTTCCTTGGTTGCACTAGTTACATTTCAAGGGTTCAATGACCAAATGTGGCTAGTGGCTACCATAATTTTACACAACAAATATAGAATATTCCCATCATCACACAAAGTTCTACTGGATGGTTAAATTTTAGAAGGCCCAGACTTGAGAGCAGGACACCATCTAGGAGGTGGTGTTGTCAAAAGAACAGAACTTGAATCTGACAAGTCTCTATGATTTATAGGAAATATAAAGAATGGAAGAACATATTCAACTACATGACAGAGATACAGTCAGCAAAATGTAGAATGTGGGAAATTTAATGAGAAAAAGGAACCAATGTCTTGAAAAGATTTCAAGGGGAAAAAAAGACAGAGGGGGAAATCTATAAATTAGAAATATCAAACAAGGAAAAGGTATGGATCTTATTAGAATCAATTCAAATACAAAATTATAAAAGTATGTATAATAAGTATGAGACAATTGGAATTTCAGCATTGCATAATTGATATTAAGGATTGACTTTTTTATAACTTTATTTTAGGTATGATAATGGTATTGTGGCACAGTAAAATATTCTTATCTTTCAGGAATGCATAGTGGAATATTTACAGAAGAAATAATATAATGTCTAGGTTTTACCTTGAAATAATTCAGGAGGGAGGATAGGTGGGTGTGAAAATCAAATAGGCCTGACCATGGGTTGATGATTACTGGTTTTGGGTGACACAAGTATTAATTTTATTATTCTGACTACTTTTTCTTTCGTTAAAAATTCTCCATAGTGAAAAGTTAAAAAAAAAAAAAAAAAAAATTAGAGTAAGGCAGGACCATGGAGAAAAAGGTTACAGAAAGGCCTCGGAATTCTTTCTCCAGGTACTTACTGCGGATATTGCATTTGGCCTTGGCCTTTCCAGTCAGTCATTGGAGAGGCTCTGTTTCATGTACAGCCCTGAATGAAGGCATCTGGAAGCCAGAGCAAAGCAAGGGGTGGAAAATGAAGCCTGGTGGTATGGACAAACCTAGACCACTCCCAACTTGTGGATATGAATGCCTCAAACCCAATAGCTATGGGAAGTAAAGAAAGAGGAAATGCAGTGCACCAAAAAAAGTGAAGTTTGGGTAATTCATCTGAATGCCTGTGTACGAACACCTACTAAAGTGAGAAATAACCGTACATGCCACACCAGAGTATGGGCTCTGAGAGAACAGAAACGTTGGTCTTATGGACTTAATATTGGTGTTCCTGTGTCCCTCCAAAATTTATATGTTGAAGCTTTATCCCCCAATGTGATGGTGTTTGGAGATGGGAATTTGGGGAGGTGATTAGGGTTGTTTAAGCCACACAGCCTATGGATTTATCTTAAGGCAGCTTGAGCTAGCTAAGACAGTTGGCCAGGAAAGAGGTTGTTATTTCAGCACGGTCAGCATTAATATCCCCATGTGCTTTGACTCCACAGATAACGGGTGAGGCCTCTGAGGGAGGAAAGAAAGTGACAAAAGTAGTGAACTAATCTTTGCTAAGTGCTTACTAAAACTGCTGCTTTATGAATATAGCTGGCTATTTTATAAGCTATAACAATATATGTTTTTCCTCTTGTATTTCTCTTTTCCCTTCTGTGCTTGTTGCCTTGGGGGAGGGGAAATAGAGGCAACCTAAAAATCCTTCTGACCACCGTCTTACAGGAATGAAGCCACAAGACCTTAGGAAACTCAAGAGCAGAGACCAGATCTTGGCCAGAAGCAGGGACTGCAGCAGGACTCCTCCTCCAGGTATCCAGAGGAGAGAGGAGGGAAGAGAGAAAGATCTGTAGGCCTGTCCTAGAAATACCACAAGGAAGGAGGCAGGACCCAGAAAAGAATGGCTACATATCTACTAAGGCAGAACAAATCCCATGAGCCCCCTGAGGGTCTATTATCTGAGTGGGACCTGGAAGCATTCAAGACATCCAGGGGGGCTATTTAGACATAGCTCTCCCCTCTCTCTAGGTGGTGACCTACATGCCCTCTCCCCACCTAACTTCTGTACTACACGGATCCTCTGGGAGGGATTTGAAAGAGGAAGACAAGCTTAGAATGTCTGTTCACTCAGGTGAGGGAAATCTCAGAGTTTAAAACTAAAGTAAATGATAAATCATGGAAAGGAAGGCAGTGATTTTTCTCAAACACCTGAGTTGGAGACTGATTCGTAACGTAAGATAGATAGGTTATCTCATGCGCTTTAATCCTCCAAAAACCTTGTGAGGTCAAAGTCTTCTGTTGTATGTTATTTATCCTTTCAATCATTCATTCTACCCATAGGTGTGGACCCACTCGGGGTTCTAGACATTCTGCCTGGAGTTGGCAAGGGCAGGAAACAAAAGTGACAAAGTATCTGTCCTCCTACAGTTTACAGCCCAGTGGGGATAACAAAATATAAACAACGAAACAAAGAAACAAAATCAGTACAAACTGTGATAAGCGTTGCTCAGATAATAAACTGGATGACGTGATACAGAATTCCCGTCCCGTCCCGTGAGCAGGGTAGAGTACATGGGGAAGGCCTCTCCAAGGATATATTGTGTGAGCTAAGACCTACAGAAGAGGAATAACCTAGTCATGTAAAAAGTTGGGAGATAAAATAGAAGGGAGAGGAACTGCAAAGACTTGAGCACATGTTCGAGGAAGGAAAGAAAAGCAGTGTGATTGGCCTAAAAAAAAAAGGAGGGGAGGCTGGAGGGAGAAGTCAGATGATTCAGAATCTTGCAGAGTAAGATACAGAGTTTGAATTTTATTCTTAAAACAATGGGAGCCATGGGTTAGTTTTTAGTAAGGGATTTGCCTACAACCAGTGTACGGATTAAATGAGTTAATACATGTAATGAATTTCGAACAGTGGCTGGTGTAGACAGCACTATAAAAGTATTCTTATCCTTATTCTCGTTATTAATGTTGGGTTGAAGAAGGGTCAAGCATGGAAGCAAATGGACCAGTTGGGAGGCCATTTCTGAAGTTCTTATTGGTTCCTGAAACAGGGCAGTGGCTGTGAAATTGGAGAGAAGTGGGATGTATGTAACAAAATGTAAGTCAGAGGTACAATCAATAGGACTTTCTGATGACAGAGGGAAAGAAAGGAATGAAGGATTCCTAGGCTTCTGTCATAAACAGTCAGATGATATATTAGTCAAGCTGAAGAGGACTGCAGAAGAAAGCCATTTAGGAGAAAAAGCCAAGAGTTCCATTTCATTCTGTTGAATTTGAGATGCTATCAGATATCTAAACGGAAGTGTCAAGTATGTTCTCATCCTCATTGCACAATGAGAAAACTGAGGCTCCTTAACAATGAGGAAGTGGAAATTTAGAAGAACTGAATCATCTACTCAATGTTGAACATCTGTTAAGAGGGAGAGTGAAACCTGGGACTCAGGCTAAGACCCCTTCACAGCCAGACATCTCATCCCCTCACAGCTAAACACCCTTAGAAGGGCTTGTTCCTTGTTGGTATAACCAAGTCAGCTACAGCAGCACCGTCAGTATAAGCATCGACAAGATGCCTGCAGGGGGCTAGACTCCCAGAAATTCTAGGCAAGGGCTTAAGCCAGCACCAGAGGCCATGAAATGTGCCCCAGTTCTCTGAGTCCTGTGGGCAGATAATTTGCCTGGGCAAGAAGGAAAAGCCAAGCAAGAACTGTACATATTTAAGGGGAGGAGCATTAGCTTGCTGGGCCTTAGTTTCTTGATCTGCAAAATAGGAACAGAAATCTAATACATGCAGTTTCAGGCTGCTATAAAAAATATATGTTTAAAGCGAGAAACAGAGAGCAGGAGACATATTTTACAAGTCTTCCAGAGCTGTGTGTTCTTTTAACCCTTGCCACAAAATTAAAAATGAAACTAGACCAGGGGCTGGTGGGAGAGAGAAAGGGAGAGTTATTATTTCATAGGTACAGAGTTTCAGCTTGGAATGATGAAAGAAGTCTGGAAATGGATAGTTGTGATGATGGCTTTACAAGGAGAATAAGCTTAAAGTCATTAAATTGTACAGTTAAAAATGGTTAAAATGGTAAATCTTACGTTATGCATATTTTGCCAGAATAAAAAATTAAAGTAGACATTTGCTTATATGATTGACTAGAAGTTAGATTAACATACTTTTACTGTGTTTGTCTTATACGGAACTAGGCGATGAGTCAGTGTCATTTGTTATCCCCACACCCTTTGGATGAGGGAGAACTAGTTTAAACTTGGATAGCAAAGGTGCTAGAACCAAGAAATAAGCTATAAATAAAACCATGACAACTGTCTTTTTTTAAAACTTGAATTGGAGGCTACATTTCAAATTGCATCTTATTTTATCTAAACAGGATCACGTTTTGTAAGTAAGCATCTGTCTGCATTAGTTTATGATCCCCTCAGGGCCACGATATGCCTTTGCCTGTCTATTCAGAGGACTCTCAGTGCCTCATATATGAAAATACTGTTACATTATTGGGAAAGTTGACTAGAGAAATCTAATGTAACTAGAGAGAAAGAGCTAGAATGCCCACCACCCAAAACCTTTATGGAACCACCAGAAATTAAGGACTACATTCAAACGGAGGTCAGATTAAATTAAATGTAGCTTTCCAGACTTTCAATGCCAGTCAGCTTTCTTCTGATTCAGAGAGCTTTCTTGTTCCTTTTTAAAAAAATTTAAAAAAATTTTAATTGTGAATAATACATATAAGCATAAATTTTACCATCTAATCCTTCTAAGTGTACAGTTCAGTAGCGTTAAGCATATGCACATTGTTGTACAACCAATCTCCAGAACTTTTTCATCTTATAAAACTGAAACTCCATACCCATTAAACAGTAACTCCCCATTCCCCCCATCCCCCAACCCTTGGTAACCATCATTCGACTTTCTGTCTCTGAATTTGACAACGTTCAGTGCTTCATGTAAGTAGAATCCTACAGTATTTGTCCTTTTGCGACTGGCTTATTTTACCTAGCATAATGTCCTCAAGGTTCATGCATGGTGCAGTATGTGTCAGAATTTCCTTCCTTTTTAAGGCTGAATAATATTCCATTGTATGGATAAACCCCATTTTGTTTATCTATTCATCTGTTAAGAGACACTTGGATTATTTCTACCTCTTGGCTATTGTGAATAATCTATCACGAACAGGGGTTTACAAGTATCTCTTTGAAATCTTGTTTTCAATTCTTCTGGGTATATAGCTAGAAGTGGAATGGCTGGATCAATATGATAATTCTACATTGCTAAGGTTACCCAGATGGTAAGATTTTTTTGGTGAGATGCTTATTGGTATTTATAGCTCCTCTCAAATCATTAAAATTCAGTAGAAGCCATGCTACTGTCACTCAGTACATACCACATTTAACTATGTATTACAGCAATGCTTCCCCCCCCACAATAGTACTAGCTTCTCTTTTTAACCCAGTCTTTTAAACATAACCAACAGATATTAATAATTTATTAGGCTAATTTTCCCATATGATTATTTATTGAGTGTCTGTCACAGGTAAATGTTAAGTGATTTACATACTTTATTTTATTTAATCCTCTCCAGGAGGAATTCCCTTCATTTTACAGGTGAGATAAACCAGGGCTCATAGAGGTTAAGAATTTTACCAGCCTTCCCATAGCTGGTAAGTACCTGAAATAGCACTTACCAGGCCTAGCAATAAATTCTACCCACAATACTAGCAATACAGGTGGTTTCAAATACAATACAAATACCTAGAACTTCCAGAGCACAGCCTGATTACTCTATGAGCTAAGGCTTTGTCTCAAAGCGTGGCCTGCAATTTAGTAGTATCAGTCAGCATCACCCAGAGCTTGTTAGGAATGCAGATCCTCAGGCCCCACCTGGGTTCTGCTGTATCAGAGTCTCTGGGGTGGGGGCCAAGAGCACACCTACTCAGCAGCTCTTTAGAGGATTCTGATGATGTCTGGATTTTGAGAACTCCAAGTCTAGAGGGAACCCAGACGCACTAACATGTGACCTTGAGGATGACCCTCCCGCGAACTCTCTCAATCCTCAGCCCATGGTAAGTGTTCTATCTTGTCAGAAGGGACACAGCCTCAGAGAATTCAGGCAGACCTGGAACTCAAACCCCGGTCCATTAGCCTCCACACTTCCTGTTGTTTCCGCTGCCCTCATGCCTTTGCTTGCTATGAACACAAACTCGCAGCAAAGAGGGGTTGTTCCATTTCCCCTGGGGCTTCCTGCACCCTGTGGATTGTGTTTCAGCTCTCCAAGTTGGCAGCACGCTTCAGCATGCCCCGGAGACCACAATCGCTTCAGTCCCTCCGTGGAGGTTATGCAATACACTTAAAAAACAGAAAAGACAATAGCTTGCTCACCTAAAGGTCAACTTTTTGCTTATGATAATTGCTTTTTTTTTAAACTGAAGAGAATGCAATTTAAAAACAAATGGGTCCTTCATCCGAGCCTTCACAGGTCTGTGGATTGCCTGTAGTCTTTGGCATGTGTACGTCTATTAGTGACATTGGATGTTGGCCCATGTGCTTCCCGAATCCTCCTGCACCCAAGGCGGCCATGGTCCCGCAGGCCTATTTAGTTTGTGCAGTGGAGGGGACACAGTTCCCGGGGTTAAGAGCTGGCAGTGGGGCACACAGAGCCCCGCTACCCCCACCAGGGACAGTCATTCAGAGCTCCATGTGGGTCTCTTTTGTGCAGTGGGTGAGGCTTCCCACTATGCGTTCCGGTGACTTGGAATGCCAAGGGCCTAAACTTAATTAACTTTTCTGGGGCCTGGACGCTTCCATCTCAGCCCGCATCCTGCTTCATGGGGCGGCAGGACGAAAGTGCTCCCTGCATAAACAGAAGGCCAGGGACCTTAGTGGGAGCGTTGGCAAATACAACAGGGCCAGTGGCATCCTCATTAAACTCTGATTAGCAAGTGGACTTGATCCAGGCCAAATCAGACCTGAATGAGATTTCTTTCTTTCTTCTTTTTTTGCAGCCAGTTGATCAGATGTAGGCAATTAAGAACCCCCACACCTCCAGCCCTTGTATTTTTTTTGAAGCGGGGAGCTCATACCAGTCAAGCCATAAAGACGCTATTGTCCTAAGAACAATATTCCCCACTAATCTCACTTCTGGCAATTTACTTTTTCTTCCCAAGCAGATTTAGAAACTTGAAAAAAAAAAAAAAAAATCCTTGAAAGAGTACGGGGGAGGAATACTCCATGGTATCTAATCCCATTGCAAAGTGGGAGTTTTCTTGTTCCATTCAGCTTTTCTTCGAATGAGCCCTGGATAAATAAACTTCTACTGCATCGCCACATTGATGTGGAGACTGTAAGGGTCCAATTATGCATATGGGGCGTGTGCATTCTGGTTTGCAAATCAAACACAAAGAGGGCAGCACAAGCGCTCCCTTGTAATCACTTCTCACTACAAATTTACAAACCTGTGAGGTGAGACTGGCTTTTGTTAAAGTGTTTAAAAGCAATTATTACCTTTCTTTAATTTTCTGGTGGTAATTAGGCTCATGAATCCAGTCCAACCTGGTCTGTGCCTCCAAGGCTTGCTTGCCGCTCCCAGTGTCTGTGCGGTGAGGCGAAGGGATCCTTGCGGGGGCTCCTGAGAACTCCACAACTTTTCCAGCCTCAGGGCCGAGAAGTCTGACAGGCAGACACTGAGAAGCTGTGTCCTTTTGCTTTTAAAGAGAGAAGATAAAAGACAACAGAGAAGATGAGAAGAGTAAAGGGAAGGCAAAAAACAGAAACACCAAAACTTAGGGTAGAAGGAAAAAAAGGTAACCAAACGTTGAGACAGAAAAAAAAAAAGATGGTGTGGATTATCTACAAGGAAGTCGAAAAGGAGAGTCATCGCACTGTTGTTACTGTGTTCACACTTTTCTACTCACAGGATTCCTGTTACTGAGCACAGGGCCTCTAGGCCCCCAGACCTCAATGCATTGTGCTTTTGCAATGAATGAAGAAGCTAAGAGTCTCTCTGAAAAGAAAAACCAAAGGGGAGAGAAAGCAAGAGAATCCAAAAGTTCTGAAAAATAGCCAACCAAAAAGCTACACCTTTCACCCAGCCCCGGAGGTCAATCAACTTGGCAGACAAGAGAGACCTGGGAAAGAACTACCAGCAGCTTGAGCCTGGCCAGACCCTATGGAGAGGCTGGGCCAGGAATCCCACTGCTCATCTCCCAGTCTGTGACAGTGCAGAGCATAACACCATTCCTGATGGCTGGATCCATCTCCTGGAAGGCCGAAAGTGACATCCTTTAAGGTCTCTGATAAGGACAAACTATTCTTCAATAGTTGAACTATGGAGAATGAGGATGATTGTGCCTATCTGAGGGCAAAGGTGGAGTCAGCTGTAGGGAACTGGCAAGGAACTAGACTGGGAGTCAAAGGTAATCTGTGTTACTATGGACAGAGCCGGAGTAAAAAGGAAGCAAGGTGCGCTATCTCACTAAGGTCCATGGAAATCCAAGAGACAGGGGCAGTTCCAAGGCAGTGAGCAAATAAGAGGTGGGAGTTATCTGCTCTATAGATGTAAACTGTGTCTTTCCTCATCAGGTGCATCCTTCTCTCCCAAGCTAAAGACAAAGGACCTATCCCTTATATAATACAGGGTTCTTAGTCATTTAGGCCTGGGTTCAGATCTTGGCCAGTTATTTACCAGCTGTGTGATCCCGATAAAATTCCTTACTCTCTATAAACCCTAGTTTTTCTCACCTATAAAATGAAGAGAATCCCTCCTGGAGAGGATTAAATAAAGTATGTAAACCACTTAACACATATCTGTGACAGATACTCAATAAATAAGGGAAAATTAGTTTAATAAATTAATAATGTCCGTTTATTACATTTAGGAGACTGGGTTAAAAAGAGAAGCAAGTCTGTTTCCAAGAAAAATAGCAATCTAATTGAGAAAATAAATGTAAATATCTATAAGTATAGGTGTATATATGTATATGTGTATATATATACATATATACACATATATATGCATATATATATACATATATGTGTGTATATATATATATATATATATATGTATATATATATATATATATAGAGAGAGAGAGAGAGAGAGAGAGAAAGACAGATGAAAGCATTGCTGTAATACACAGCCAAATGCAGTATGTACTGAGTGATGGTAACATGGCTTCCATTCAGCTTCCACTGAGTATCAATGATTTGATAGGAGCTGTAAATACCAATAAGCTCCTCATCCAAAAATTTTACCATCTGGGGTGACTTAAGCAATGTGCTACAAGGCTGAATGGGATAAGAGGCAAAGGAGTTGAACAAAGTAATGCAGGAGCATTGAGGAAGGAGAGATTAGTTCCAGATAGGAGGATTAGGAAAGGCTTTAGGTTGGAGCTGGCATTAAACCAAGACCTGAAGATAGGTAGAAATAAGAAGAAAGGGCATCCTGAGGGGAGGGAAAAGAATAAATGCAGGAAAGGCAAGGTATGCCTGGGAAATGGTGAGCGATGCTGCCTTCCGAGAGGGAGGCTGTGTTGATGGTTAGGTGAAAGGTGAGCTCATTTGCCATGATGAGTTGGACCTTTATTTTGTGGGTGGTGGATAGGATAAAATTGTTGGACTAGTGTTACTCCAGGGACACACGTGTGGATAGGAAGTGGGGAGAGACCAAATGCCAGGGACAAGCAGAGGGTTTTGCAGCAAGAGAAAGGACATTAACCTAAAACAGGACAGTGGGAATGCACAGCAGGGTGTGGCTATGGACACATGGGGGAACTGTCATCAATAGAGCTGGTGATATGTTGAATGTCAGGGGTGAGATGGTGGGAAGAGTTGTAGAGAACATTGGAATCTGAGGCTGAATCATCAGACGAGCTGGGATACCACAAACACTGAGATTGGAAGGGAATTGAGAAGGGAGACATAGTGATTTTGGAACCTCTTAAGTCTGAAATGACAGCATTTCAGCTCATCACATATCAGGTGCTGCTGTTATATATATGGCTTGAATCTCATATCAGAAATTAAGCCAGGGACCTACCTTAAGCTGGGTTATTTAGGCTCAAGTAAGGAAAACAGAAACATGCCCAGATTTCCTACACAAGGGGAATTTAATGCAGGGTACTAACAAAGAGATGATGGAAGTGCTGAGAAGCCAAACAGGAGGTGTTAAGGCAACCCAGAAATTAGAACAGCAGGAAGCTGATACCTCCCAGGAAGCTGGGGTCACCGGAGGCGTCTCCAGAGGCCAAAGCTTGAGCCATCTCACAGGAGCTATTGGGGAGCTAAACACAGAGCAAGAGGCTGTTCAGCAGGAAATAGAGTCACAGAGGAGAAGGAAGCATTGCAGGGACTCTGTGCACAACAAGGAAGGCTCCTCTCATTCTTCTCCCATTCATGAGGAGTGGGCTGCCGAGTGAGGATAGGTGAGTTGGGGTGGCAGGAGAAAACCAGGTGTGATGGTGCATTGGTGAAGAAATGAAAGGAAAGTGAGTACTACAGGCAGGACCTAGAGAAACCACCAGTAGCATCCCAGGGCCAAGAAAAACTGAGGAAGAGTTGGAAAGCAAGTGCCTGTAAGTTCTTGACCTCCCTGCCCACAGGGCTGATGGCAGGTCAGGGAGAGAAAATATGCCTGCAGACCTATCCTCCTGTGGCAAGCCTCTGCAAAACAGTGCCTCTTGGCCCCTAGGGCTTGGAAGCTTGGGTGGATGGCCTGGACTCATGTTCACCACTGCATAAGGGCTCACACACAATATGGTGGCCTTGTCCTAACTTCACCACTGTGCTATTTATCACAGGAAATCTGCCTCCATCATATCACCACTACCCCATTCAACAGATCATCAGTGAGGTACAGCACATCAATAATTATGAAATGTTTGTGCATGGCTTTTCTCTGACACTTTTCTCTCTGTCTTGATTAAAAAGACTACTCATCAGTACTTTCATTAAAATTTTCCAGAGATATCCATTAAGGGGGCTAATGGTTCCTAGAAAAATATAGATATTTGTCATACCCAGAGGGACTTAAGATCATCTAATCCAGTGTTTTCCAAATATTTCACGCCTTAAGCATTATCTGGTCCTTCATTAGAATTATATAAGAAAACCAATAAAATGTACCTAAACCATCAAAAATAAAAAAAATTTAAATAGAAGAAGAAGAAAAGATTTATAGATTCTCAGGCCTTGCCTCAGCTCTATGAATCAAAACCTCCAGGTGATTCTTAAGATGATGCAAGTTTAGGAAACACTGATTTAATCCAACCTCTTAATTTCAAAGATAAGACCCAGAGAGATGAGGTATTTCTAAAGAATTCAGATAGTCTCTGTGGAAAATGGGATGAGAACCCCGGTGTCCATGCTCCCAGCCAGCTTACCTTCTGATACAATTTCCTGGGAGAGAAAAAGGCTGTAGATGGTAAACCAATGTACTGACTGAGCAAACGTTTTGGTGTTGTTTTCCCTCATGCTTGATTTTTCACTATAGATCTATGCATTAAAAATATATACAGAGAGAGGCTTTCCAGTCAAGATGGCAAAGTAGGTAAACTCTGTGCTACCTTCTCTTATGACCACATCGAAATTACAACTAAACTACAGAACAACCACTACTGAGAACTGCCTGAAGTCTAGCTGAATCGAAGCCCTACAACTAAGGAAATACAGAATGAAACCATCTCTGATTGAGACTGGTAGGAAGGGCAGAGATGCAGAACGGGCTGGTCGCATACCTGTGTGTGACCGTTAAAAATCAGGAGGTATATCTTGGCTGCAGAGGGCCCCCTCCAGAGGAGCAAGGGGTCCCAGGCCCACACCAGGCTCCCCAACCCAGGATTCCAGTGCTAGCAAGAGAAATCCCCATAACTTCTTGCTCTGAAAACAAGCGGACATTGTGGCTGAGTGAGACAGAGGGTGTCTATAGTCCCAGGTACTCCTTTTAAAGGACTCACAAATAGATTTACTCACAGATGGACTCACTCGCTCAGAGCTCCAGCACTAGGGTGGCAGCTCAAAAGGTACAAGGGACACTAGGAGAGAAACAGAATTATCTGGCATCAGGGCCAGGGATGGAGGGGCAGCTTTCTCCCAGATGAAGGAGCTGGTGGAAGCCATTGTTTCTTTGTTGAGCCCTCCCCTCTCCCAGCATGCCGATGCAAATGGCCACCATATCTGAGTCTCCATCAACCTGGCTAACACCATTCTCTTACCCTGCCCTAGTGATTCCCTGAGACCACACTCAAACCAACTTTCAGGCACACCCAGGCCACTTCCAGTGGCTTTTCCATACAAACTATCTATTTTAGCTCATGCTGCTGATTTGCTGAAATCTCTCAAAGGTTCACAAAACCCAAACAAGCAGCATCTGACTTCACCATATCCCATATCTCTGGCTGAGCAGCCCCAATGCTGGTACTAGCAGCAGCTGGCCTCCGCTCACAGCTAGGCCTCTTGAGGCACCTCCAAGCATAATGCAGGTGGCAGCCATCTGTGAATTTCTTTGTGGCTCATGCCAGGTGGCTCTGGGCACAGGATGAAGTTGGCCTGCAGTGGGTCCCCTCCCAGAAGGCCCCAAGGCTGGCACACTCAGTTACTGGCTTCAGACTGAGCCAAAACATCACCTGGCTGCCTCCAAGCACAATACACCCAAAGGAAAGACTCAGCAGGCACCAGAGCCCTACTAAAGTGAATCCTGCTCTGAAGGGTCAGCCCTTGTACCCTATCTCCTCCAGTGTAGTCACAGCCAATCCTCACAACCAATCAGTCAGAGCGTCATTCCCACCCACTGACATGCAAACACCAACCAAGGCTCAACTACAGCCGGAGGGCACACACAACCCATACAAGGGACACACCTGGAGTACCCAGCTCTGAGGATCACAGAGACTGCACCACTGGGGCCCACAGGACACCTACTACATAAGGCCACTCTACTAAGACCAGGAGGCATAGCAGCCCTACATAAAAACTAACACAGGAAGGCAGCAAAAATGGGGAGACAAAGAAATATGTCCCGAATAAAAGAATAGAACAAAGCTCCAGAAAAGGAACTAAACGAAATGGACACAAGTAGTCTACCAAATGCAGAGTTCTGAACACTGGTTATAAGGATGCTCAATGATCTCAGGGAAAACTTCAACAAAGAGATAGGAAACATAAAAATGGAGATAGAAAACATAAAAAAGAACCAGTCAGAAATAAAGAATATAGTAACTGAAATGAAGAATACATTAGAGGGAATCATCAGTAGACTAGATGAAGCAGAGGACTGAATCAGCTATTTAGAAGATAAGGTAGCAGAAAACACCCAAACAGAACAGGAACAAGAAAAAAGAATCCAAAAAAAATGAGGATAGTTTAAGGGGCCTCTGGGACAATGTCAAGTGTACCAACATTTGTATCAGAAGGAGAAGAGAGAGAGCAAGATACTGAAAACCTATTTGAAGAAATAATGATGAAAAACTTCCCTAACCTGAAGAAGGAAATAGATATAGAAGCCCAGGAAACACAGAGTCCCAAACAAGATGAACCCAAAATATCCCACACCAAGACATATCTTAATTAAAATGCTAAAGACAAAGAAAGAATCTTAAAAGCAAGAGAAAAGCAGTTAGTTACATACAAGGGAACTCCCATAAGACTATCAGCTGATTTCTCTATTGAAACTCTACAGGGCAAAAGGGATTGGTACAAAATATTCAAAGTTATGAAAACTAAAGATTACTTATATAACCAAGATTATTTATTATAACCAAATATTCAAAGTTATGAATATTATATTATTCAATATTATATTATTCAAATATTATATTGTGAATATTATATTATTCATATAATATTATGAATATTATAACAAAATATTCAAAGTTATGAAAACTAAAGATTACTTATATAACCAAGATTACTTATTGTATTCAAGATTACTCTACCAGCAAAGCTATCATTTAGACTTGAAGGACTGATAAAGAGCTTCCCAGACAAGAAAAGGCTTAAGGAGTTTGTCACCTCCAAACCAGAATTACAAGGAATGTTAGATGGACTTCTTTAAGATGAAAAAATATATATATATCCAAAATATAAATAATAATATGGCAATAAATACCTATCTATCAATAATTGCTTTCAATGTAAGTGGATTAATTGCTCCAATCAAAAACACAAGGTGGCTGAATGGATAAGAAAATAAGACCCTTACATATGCTGCTTACAAGAGACTCACTTCAGATTGAAAGATACACATAGACAGAAAGTAGAGGAATTGGTAAAAGATATTTCATGAAAATAGTGTCACATGAGTATGAGGTTGATAGATGGGAGGGGGTTGGGGGCAAGGTGAAAAAGGTAAAGGGTTTAAGAAATACATATTGGTAGTTACAAAATTGTCATGGGGATGTAAAGTAAAGCATAGGGAATATAGTCAATGATATGGTAATAACTATGCATAGTGCCAGGTGGGTACCAGACTATTCAGGGGGATCACTTCTTAAATTATATAAATGTCTAACCACTATGCTGTACACCTGAAATTAATATAAAATAGTATTGAATGTCAAATGTAATTGAAAAATTTTAAAAAGGGGGGAAAGGTAAAGGGGAATAAGAGGTTCAAATTTCCAGGTATAAAACAAGTAAGTCATGGGAATTTAATGTACAGCACAGGGACTATAGTTAATAATATTGTGATAGCATAGCATTAATAATGAGATAGCATTGTGTCAGATGGTTGCTGGACTTCTCATGGGACCCTTCGTTAGGTATATAAATGTTGAATGACTATGGTGTACACCTGTAACTAATATAATGTTGTACGTTAGATATAAAAAAAATGATAGTGAATACCTGAATTCTAAAAATAAATTATAGCGTGAGAGACAGAAAATTTTCAAATACCTTTCTGTGTACACTTCAGAGAGCAGGTTGACAAGTATGCATATGTACATGTATATGTGTATGTATTTGTATGTGTATATGTATAAGTGTGTATGTGTAAGTATATGTGTATGTTTGTGTATGTATATGTTTGTGTATGTGTATATGCATAGATATACACCCAGGGCCCAAAACTGTTTGGTGATGAGAAAATATCTGGTGAATGAGTGAATGGCATTATACCAGGAATTGGCCTGACCACTGGTTTTCTTATCCAGAAAGTTATGGCCACAGATATTTTCCCCCCAGAAGCAAGACTTTCACCCTGAAGATCCTGAATCTATACCCCAGGAGTGCCGATTTGCTGTGCTTTCCAAACCTGCCATGTTAAAGGAAGGATTTCTTTTGTAAAACCCTGTGAATGGTTCCTTTACCACATTTCCCAAGTGTGGAAGTGTTAGCGAAGAGACTTGCAGAATTCATTAACCACCGCCATCTCCCTCCCTCTTGTTTGCCCAGCTCATTCAAACACATAAATGCCACTACAAACAACCACTAAATCTACAGAGGCTTGTTCTGGCTGTCAAACACAGCCGTAAAAATAATGTGCCCTCAGGCAGGGGAGGGGAAAGCAAGGATGGCAAAGCACACACTAATTTTCAACAATCCCTCCTTAGAGACATAATCTTCAAATAAATATTTAACTTGCTCTGTCTTCAGTCTTAGATTATTTACAAATCAGGCTTTAAAGGCGATTTAAAATGATCCTTCCCTGAGCTATTTGTACACCTAGAGTTGCCTGGGGGTAGGAATGAGCCTTCCTGGAGGCCAGAGGCTGGCCTCCCATTTGACCCTACATACCCTGAGAGCTGGCAAATCAGGAGGGCTCCCGGGTGCGGGCAGCCTATGCACCCTGACAGGTTCCTCTGCCATTGTGAAGTGAACACAAGCAGACCTGCTTGCCTCCAGCGTTGCCATGCAGGGCTCTTACAGAGAAATGGAAGTCAGAATTCACATCCCATAGTCATTTATAATCCTAGGATTAAGAGGAGAATGAGGCAAACCCTGTAACTCCTTGGACTGAGGAGTTGGAAAAGAAACTCTCCATGAAAGAAGTTGGGACGCTGGTTCATAGAAAACCAGTAATGGATCTAAGTTTGGTACTGGAAGTAGAGATGAAGGATATTATAGAAGCCTTCAGACTCTAGGATGATATTTTCCAAGACTACTTGAAAATTTCAAGAGCTTGACAGGTGGTTCAAGGATAAAAAGACTTGTGGTCTCATAAGGGTAAACCCACGTATATTCCTCTTGCTGGAGACACATGAGCAGGGATTGGCAAACTTTTTCTCTAAAGGGCTGGATAGTAAATAGTTTCAACTTTGTGGGCCATCTGGTCCCAGCTGTAGCTCTTCACCTCTGCCATTTCGGGGTAAAGCAGCCATGGAGAATGTGTGAAGAAATGGGCATGGTTCTGTTCCAATAAAACTTTATTAACAAAAGCAGGGGGCAGTTCAGATTTGGCCTATGGGCCAGAATTTGCTGACATGTTCACTAGATGGTTAAAAGCACTGAGAAGTCCTGCATTGAAGAAATAGTGAATTTCATCTAATCCAATTCATTCCCACTCATCTTTGACCACAACACCCTTTTTTATCCCCACATACCTATTGACGTCTTGTTCTAAACTAGTGTTCCATGGGAACAATTTGAGAAGTAATGTCCTGGGAAATGTGCTGGGAAAGAAAAAAAAAAAGCTACCTGCAAAAAGTTGTAACACCCTGGTAATCTAAATATTTAATGCTGTAGCAAAAAGCTCTGGTCATTTCAGGAAAAAAAACACAAAAACATTCTCCACTTCTATATGGGCAGAAAATAAGCAGCAGCAGAAACCAAGCAATTGTCAGAGACCAAGGGAAACTTCAGTGACAGAACCGGAAGTGTGTCCTAAGGAGGCCATGGAACTAGCTGGGACACCAGGGAAAGAAGTGCTCAAAGTGCAGGTCCAAAAGCCAAGGTTGCCAGGTGGAGGCTCACAGCCAACATGATTTTGCTTGTCTCTTAAGCTCTTGATGGCTCTCAAGGCTGCTCATAACACAAAGAAAAGTGTATTCATCAGATAGGCTAATTGCTCAAAGAACAATTCCAAACACAATAGAAGTTTATTTCTCATTTGTATCAAGTTCCAACTGGCATTCCTGGTCAGTGGGTAGTTCTCTTCCACACAGTAATTCAGGGATACAGGCCCTTTATTTTTGTGGTTCTGCCATTCCCTAGGGTCTCACTGTCTTCTGCAGGATCCTCAGCATCTGACCAGCAGTCAGGGAAGAGAGACGGTGTGGAGGATGTAGCAGAGGCCTTTATGGACCAAGCAGCTCTGTGAACAGCTTTAGGTCCTGCACAGGATACAATACAGCAGGAATCTAAGGTGAAGAGCTTGTGCTTCCTTGGACAACCGAACACATCTCCAAGCCAAATGTATGGGCTCTGTAACTCTACACAGTGAGTCTTAACTTGACCTTCATTCTACTTCCAATTCACTATGAGTTCTCTTTCTATTTATTGACTTTATTCTTTTTTAGTGTCTCAGTAAGTTATTCCAATTCTTTTTTTTTCTTTTGGGGGGGGGATAGGAGGAAATCATTAAATAAAATATAATATTCAGTCATGTTTCAGTTGGGGAAAAGAAAAGAAAGAGTGCCCATTGAAATGGGTCTCATTAAAAACAAACAAACAACACAACAATGAAGCAGAGTATAGTTCACAGAAACTCCTGTGAGCTTTTTCTTTTCTGAGACAACACTAAAGCTTGGATGGTTCTCTCCAGGTTGGACTGTCCAGTTCCCCTCCTCCATGGAAAGTCTAGCATCAATTCTGTATCGATTCCAGAGACTGACCCAGAGAGAAGAATCCAGAACTCTGGCCTGTCTTCCATAGTCTTGCTGCAGGCACTGATCTCGTTCATAAATAGCTGTATCCTCCTTGCATGAACCACAGCCAGGGCTAGATGGAGACCATTTTAATGTGAACCAAACCCTGCCCTGACCCTAGCATGGGTACCACCTTTGGTTCCTCACCCTCAACTTCTCACATTCCACTTGAGCACCTGCAGACAAGCGCAGACTGCACATTTCAGCCACTAACCATTAAATTCTAACTAGGAAAAGGTGGTGGGGAGGGGGAGGGAGAAGTAAGTTTAGTAAAAAAAAAAAAAAAAAAATGAATACTTGTTTGAATAGTTCTGGAACCGTAGCTGCTATCTTCCCAGGGGTGGGAAGCAAGGAAGATGGCAGACCTCTTGAAGCACATTGAAGGGCACTCACTTATACACTTCTTTTGATATTCCTAATCAATGGTTAAGAATCATTTTTTCATCAGGGAAACATCTCATCTTTAAAAAGCTAGATGTCAATGAACATGATTTTGGAAAACAGACTAGAGACAGTCTGTAGGCCACACATGCTTAACTTCGTGAACCTCTGACCACAAATGACGTCATACACTCACAGGGTTCTCCTCCTCCCAACATGGGATCCTTTTAAAATTTAAATCATAAACTCAAATTTTCTGCCCTATCTTAGTCTCTCATTATTTTCACATCTCACATAAAATAATGACTTGGAGATGACAAGAATAATTCACACAGATACATTAACTACTTATACATATAAGATACATACATATATAGATGGATACATACATATCCATCTGAGATATATATATATCACAGTTCCTGAATTACAAATACCTTCTCATATAATCTTCACGACAACCTTGTGAGATAGGCAGAGCAAAAATTCCTCCCATTCCACAGATGAGGAAACTAAAGTCATAAAGGAAATCAAGTCATAGGAGCCAGTGAGCTGCAAAGCAGGACCCAGAAACAGATCAACAGAGTTGGCTCCCCGTGCCAGCTGTCTCTGATACCAAGAGTGGAGAGTGATGGCCTGTTAGGCGCCTTCTCCATCCCCTTTGTACACTGTGTCTATCCACACACACCCACATCCATACTTCGAGTGTAAGTTATTCTTATCTCGTCCTAGTCACTGCTTTACGAGAGTAGGATGAAAGAGACCAGAATCCAGTGACAGTGAACTGTGACCTTCCCTGCAGCTGAGGGGAGGTTGGCAGGGCCCTCAGTCTGTAAGTTAAAAGCTGCAGGAGGCAAACAAAGAAGATGAGATCCATCACGTTGCCATCCAGGGCTTCTCTAGCTGTATCTAATATCCCCTCCTGACGTCAAATCTAACCACCCACCACTGTGAACTCAAGGAGCTGAGACTATATCTTTAAATAAAAAAGTCAAGCACATGCGCACAAACACACATATGTATTTTGAAAACTGTACACAAACTGAGGCAACAATTAACTTACTCAGACCAAACATGTTTGGCTTCAAGAGGATATGGATAGCCCAGAGGGTACAGCATTTTACCCTGAACTCATTAAGACAGCCAGACGGTCATTCCTTTTCTTCTTCATGGTTGGCAGGAGGTGGGTCCTGGAGGCCACGTGAGGAGTGATCCCAATGCAAGGAAGCACAGTGCCAGGATGGCCCTGCTGCAGCCACCACAGTGGCCCAGGGACTGAGGCCTGATCCCATGCTTCTATCACATCAATGCCAAGTGAGTTAGTACATCCTGGTAGAAAACTGCACTCATAAGCCTTGCAAAGTGAAAAAAATCAGAGTTCTCAACAGAAATCTGGTGTTGTCTGCACCATCAGAGGCATCTGGTACATTCAAGTCCCATTGTTTTCTCAAAAATTATTGCTGCTTCTACCTTCCCTCTATAAGCATTACTCTTCTTTAAAGAAAACTTATTCCAGCCTTATTCCGTAGAGCACAATTGTCCACTGATAGCCGAAATGTAAAAGCTAGGATCTAAGATTTCACTCCAGCTATAATCCTAAATTGCCCTTGTGGAAGAACCTCGCTGGCCTTTGTAACTACTCTTTTTCTTTGGAGTTATATGGAGTATACCATAAATATGGAGGGAAATTATAGTGTTCGTGAGAGCAAAGAACATTATTAAAATGTTACATGCTTCAAAGCAAATTTACATAAAGTATATTCATGAGGGAAAGAAAAAAAGGATGTACAAAGTACAGAGAAATTAGGGTTGGAAATTAGGTATTTCTCTCTGGAGCATCCCAGAGAACTTTAAAGACCACCATATCTTATAGATTCTCATGCTAGATCCCCCTATCCCCCCAGGTATTTCTGCAAAGCAATAACCAATAGCCAAGCGATGCAACATCATCCCCCTTCTGGAATTGGGTAGCCTTCTAATAATCTATTACTGAGGGGGAAAAATTATCTCCAAGACAAAAGAAAATGAAATAAGGCTGTTTATACATTGAGTCAATGACGTTGCACAAAAGCAACAGGATGGGGCAGAGTTTCCCTCCCCTGCTCTTGCTAGGCCCCGAAATCTGAACTGTGGACTGAACTATGTCTCCCAAAATCCAAACGCCCCAAAATTTAAGCCTTAACCCCCAATTACTCAGAATGTGACTGTATTTGGAGATAGGGCCCTTAAAGAGATGATTAGCTAAAAGGAGACCATTAGGGTGGCCCTGTCCAATCTGACTGGTGTTCCTATAGGAAGAAGAACCTTGAACACACAGACACTGCCTATGCATGCACACAAAGGAAAGACCATGGGAGGACACAGCAAAAAGGTAGCTGTCTGCAAGCCAGGAGAGATGCCTCAGGAGAAACCAACCCTGCCGATATCTTGTTCTTGGACTCCCAACCTCCAGAACTGTGAGAAATAGATTTCTGCTGTTTAAGCCATTGTCTATCATACTTTGTTATGGGAGCCCGAGCAGACTCATATGCACCCATGAAGCCTTGGAGCAAGACAAGGGAAAGCATTTGGCCTTGGAATGAGGCAGCGTGGTGTTCAAGGCAGGCTTTGTCATTCAGTTGGTTGTTCCCAGAAAAGCAGGGTTTTTAAGCATCACTTTTTTCCCATGCAAAATGTAAGAGTTGATGAGAACAGACTGAGAGGTTCGTTCTACGCCACATTCTATGACTGCACCATCTTTTACTACAAGGATGCTTTGCCCAGCCCTCATCTCCATAGCCTCCCACAGCAGCAAGGCTCACTCAGTCACCCCACAAGCTACAAGCGCACTGTTGCCTGGTACTTGAGATAGAGGAAAAACCTCTGCATCGTCTTGTGGCAGAAATTAATGAGTTGGGAGCAGTAGTATGTTTTGTCATTCTTCCTAATTGATCCTTGCCAAGTACAGGGACACCTTTGCCCAGAGACCTTTGCAATTCTGACTGCTCAGGTGTTCAGCCTGCCCCTCTCCTTCTTCTCACATATTCCTCTCCCCCTGGGCTTGCTCTGACTTGGATTGTAGCCCAACTCCCTCGCAATTCCCAATTAAATATATAACACCAGGTCTGTGCCTGATGGAGGAAGCCCTCATTTGCCAAGGGGCTTAAATCACTTGACATCTGTGTGCTAATTTCCCCCTCCATATCACTTTTACTGATTAGCCTTTTCTTTTTTTCGTGTTAAAAAAAAAAGGATTGCAACTCATTATTTTAAAGAAGACTTGATGGGATTTGGCTCAAATACAAAACAATATTTCAACTAACGTCAAAGCTATCAAAGTAGCAAAAATTTTAAAGGTGGAGTTTACTCAGTTGTAGTGCTGGTGTAAAGAAATGGACACCCTCGTACAGCATTGGTGGAAGTGTAAATCAGTATGACCTTCATGAAGGGTATTTTGTCAATGTTCATCAAAATTTTAAATGTGCACTCCCTTAAACTTCATGATTCCATTTTTAGGAATATGTATTATAAAAATATGGCTATTGTGTATATACATAAAGATGTACATAAAAACATTCTCTGATACAGCATAGCAAAATTATAGCAAATTATAGCAAAGAAATAAAGTGTAATAAAAATATTATACTTGCTAATAATATAGCAAATAACTAAATATTAATCAATAATTGATGGTAAATAAATTTTACATCCCGAACTATGGATCTATTAAATTTAATGAGTTCATTTTGATATCTTAATACGTCTTGTCATATAGTTGAAAAAAGTAAATAGCTGAACAATAAAATAGTCAATTCATTTTTTTAAATGCATATTTGTTTGTGGAGATTTGCATGAGTGTTCCAAAAATTTCTAGAATAATATACCCCAAACTGTAAACAGTATTTATTTTGGGAACTAGAAATGGTGTAAGCAAAAACAAAAAAGAAAACTTTTTCTTTTAACTCTGTGTAACTGTATACTGTTTAAATTTGTAGCAATCAGTGTATATTGCTTTTATAATATGAAATAAAAGCAAGGAAGTTTTTTTTTTTTTTTTTAATTCTGTCATACAGTTTCTTGGCTATATTGCTATTCTTTGTAGAGCCAGGAAGAATGTAAAAGAGAGAGAAAGAGAGAGAGACTGAAGTTGAGCAGAGGAAACTCTGGTTTAAGAATGATGCGTCCCCAAAACTCCATCACCAGCTCCCTCTTCTCGCCATTACACCTAACACAGGGAGAGGGTACTTTGATAATTACTTGACCAACTATTTTTATTGAAAGCATCAGTGTTCAGCTTACAAATTCAATGATATGGTCTCTGCCCTTAAGGGGCTTACAAAGTCTAGTGAGGAGACCAACAATTAACATATAAAATTATATAACCCATAATGAGGGATAGGTATGCCATAATGATGGTATAATGGCAACCTGAAAAGACAAGCAAATGAGTCAGCCAGGAAAAGTCAGGACGGATTCACCAAGCAGGAAGTTCATAAATTGAGGGTTGGATGTTGAGCAAAATTTTTTTCAGGTAATTAAAAATGTAATTTTTAGTAATATTTTATATCATTAAAAATGCATAAAATTGTTTTTTTGCATAAAACCATGAAAGAATTTAAGACGGAAGCAAATATACTAATTAAGTACAAAGTGAAAGAGTGGTAGGTGATTTCTAAGCTTCCTTCCAGCTTGAAAACACCCATTTTGATCCTTCAGAATATTGACTGAGCACCTGCAATGTGTTCAGATCTGAACTGGGTATGGGAGGAGAAGGGATGATAACACTATAGTCTCAATCCTAAAGTCTACAGCCTTTGTAAGGAAACCAAAGTAATGCACAAAAATGTGTACCTAATGGTGCTCAGCTCAATAGGCCGTTCGAAATATTAATCTATTGACATCACATAACTAGGCACTAAGTTATATGGGGTGGCCTCCAAAGATGACGGCCATAAATGATGCAATCAAAAATCAAGACACACTCTTCAGATCTGTAAACTGTTGTACAACATGCAAATGTTTAGCTATGTTTAGTAACACTTTCAATAAATCAATTTTTTTTAAATAGTGAAGTTGTATGAAATCTAAATTCTGGCAAAAATATACATAGATAACCAAATAGGTGCGTATTTAATTATTATAAGCACTACAATTGTTGGTCAAAAAACAAAGTCCTGAGTGTCAACTGGGGAAGTCAGAAAAAGTATGATGGGGTGGGACCTGAATTGGGCCTAATAGGACAGGTAGGATTTAAGTAACGGAAGAGATTAGGAAGAACCTTAAAGGTGGGAAGAACACCACCAACAGTTATGGGATTCTCTTCCATTCCGAATGACTTAATGATCCTACACTGTTCTGAGTACACACCCTTGCAGACTAGCCATAAAATACCCAAGGATAAATACAGTTTGCTTTTGAAAATCAGTGTCAAAGTATAGAAGGAAACAAATGTTTGATGGCTTACAAAGGCAGAAGTATCTGAGAAGCTTATCAGAGGATTTCCACAGACTATGCATTCAAAGGTTCAGAACTTTTGCTTTCTTGCCTCTCCTTAGCCTGAGTTGTACACTATTTGTTTCCAAAGAGAAAAAGGTGCCAATAGAAAATAGCATTTCCAAAGTCTTATAGACTATTAGAGGTGAGTTTACAAAGCAAATGGAAGTGTCATATTAGAAACTAGAACTTTGGAATAGGCAGTGGGGAAATGAGCTGGGGGAGGTTGAGGGAAGGGAGGAAAACCAGCTCTTGTTAAGTTTATGGCCAATTAACATTTGCCATACTTCAGACTCCAATGTTTAGTAAGGGCTTCTCAATATTAAAGGCAGTTCTTTGAACAATAGGGTCCTTTTTTTTTTCTTTCTGCAGTTCACAGCTGTCAGAGATCATTTAACTCCCTATATATTTCCAAAAAGTGATGCCTTTAATGGGCAACGTAAACACTGGGGTTAGAGCACACTGAAGCTTGACTCAGACGCATGGTGTTAGGGCATTGCTCGCATCTGTCAGGATCTGGAAGGGAGGCCTAAGTAAATAATGCCATAAACTGCATTTAGAGAAAGAGCAGAAGAAAAAGAGAGAGAGAGAGGGTGAGGTGGGAGGAGGAAAGCTGAGGGAGACAAGCAGCCAGAGAGAAAAGGAAAGAAGAGAAATAATACAAAGATGAGAGAAAGAGAGATTAAACTTCTGCCACAGAAACTGAAAATGCATTCATTAAAACTTCAATTCCCTTCTTAAAATGGTCCATTTCCATTCAAATGTAAACGTAGGCATAAAGTATCATGTTAAGTCTCATGTGTCAGACCTAAACAAATTTCTTGGTTATTAGGAATTCAACCAGAGCTCTTATTATCTCAGCACAGTTTATATTCAATTTCCAATTTGTTTTTCTTCTTTTACAACAGATCCAGGTATCACATATAACATGCACTGATTTTTCTGTTTCTCTGAATACTCTCAATGGCTTTACTGTTCTCCAAGGCCAATAAAATCAGTGGTGTGATGTTCCTCCCTTTGGGCTGGGATTCTGTATTGGAAATATAAATCCAATACAGTTATTAAAGAGAGACTATGAAACTTAAGAAAAAGACTCACACTTCTAATTAGGCAAGTGTAACTTACAAGATTAAATGTTTTGTGAGCTCAGCAGTGTTTGTAAAAATATAAGAATCTTAAAAATCTTCCTCCAAAAAAAAAAATCTTCCTTTCAAATGAGGAGTGGGAAGCAGTAAAATGGTATTCATAACATGATGTTAAGTAAAATCCCAAATGCATTTGGAAATTTTATAGGTAATCTTAAAAATAGCTAACCTTTAAAAACTGAATTCAGGGAAGAGTAGCATCTAACTTTATCTTCTTAAGTAATATTTATAACTGTAATAAAAACATAAAAAGCTCAACAATACATAAAAGTTCCAAGAGGGAAAAAACTTACCCCACATTTTACCAACCAGAAATAAACAATGTTAATGGTCTATAAATATTATTATAGAATCTCTTCAAAATACACACAGGTAAAAAAAAAAAAAAAATGAATGTTGTATATCAATATTATCTCAATAAAAATGGGGAAATAAGAAATAAATAAAAATGTGATAGCTATACATAGATGGGTACAAAGACAAATAATGATTTCATTAGAGTGAAATCATGCAACATACACCATCTTAAAATATTTAACCTTATTTTATATGCATTTAATAAAGGAAAAAGAAATGAAGTAAAACTGAGGTAAGTGCAGAATTTTAGATAAATGTTTCTTTGCCATCTGAAATTAAGAAACAAATTGTTAAGTCCTCAGCCACCTGGAGTCATCATTTGTTGCTGGTAGCTTAAAATCCATATTTTATCTTTAAACAGTTTAGATAGGTTTCCTTCTAGAAAAGATGAGGCCCTCTTTCACTTCCTCCTGCCTTTTCTATCCCTCCTAATAACACTCATATAAACTGTAATTGATCCCCATCCCAGTTTGTTCTTAGAGCTGTACTTGAATGGATTCCATTATCATACCTTGTCTTTCTGCCACCACTTCTCCATTCTTCAGTTCTTTCTTTTGATTCATCTTTTGCCCCATATTATTTTTTTTAATGCAGGAAAACTTTTTTTTGGTAAAATATATTAGAAGTTTTCCAGTTTAATGCAAATCATGGAAGTTGGGTACATACAATTGTGCATTTAGTGAGAGTTAGGGAAAACATAATCTGCTTAGGCACCTGAGACTTTAAAACACAGCAGGTCACTGAAGATGCAATTTGTGGGAGGGCTTGCTATGCCTCCAAGGGAAACCACGCAGAACACCCTAGGGGCTGACAGAAGAGGCCTAGGAAGATGGGATTAAGGTTCCAAATCAGGGGGGAGGGGCATGTCAGCTACATCCAACCTCTTCAGAAGTGCCCAATTAGGCACAAAGTGCCCCTCAAAACAAGAGGAATCTGAGAGTCTACCTTGATACATTAATTATTTAGAGGCAAGGAGGACTACTTTTTAGGGGTGATTTGTCTCCTATTTATTCCATCTCTGTTTAGATGTTTAGAATTAACCTCAAATTCAACCTGTCAAAAATTGAAAGCACCATCTCCCCCTGTATGTCTGGCCTTTCTTGGGCCTCCCCTAGTTAAGTAAGGAGGCATCCTCGTGCCCCTCACTGCACAAGTCAGAAGCTTTCTGTCCTTTACACCTGCATCCCATGTCCAATTCACTTCGGTCTTCTCCACAGTCACCACCCTAACCAGCATTATTTCATAGGGTGATAAGTTACGACTCATCCTCATTCTATTCTCCAAAACATAAAAATGTACCTATAAAACAGCACTTGCATGATTAAGTGGCCCAATAAAAATTTTTAATTATCGTGAATATTTTATTCTGACAAGCAGATGTCTGTTTTTCATAAAAGTGAAATCCTATGAGCAGCAAACAAGATTTAGAGTCTACGAATATACTAGGGGTCAGCAAAATTGTTTGTAAGGGGACAAACAGTAAATCTTTTTGGTTTCAGGTCATACAGTCTCTGTTGCAATTATTCAACCCAGCCATCAATAGTAATACAAAGGAGCCTTAGATAACATGTAAACAAATGAAGGTGTCTGAGTTCCAACAAAAGTTTATTTATGGAAACAAGGGGTGGGCATTTAAAGAAGAATTAACAGCAAATCCTTCTCAAACTCTTCCAAAATATAGAAAAGGAGGAAATACTTTCTAACTCACTCTATGAGCCATGTAAGGGTCTAATATCCAGAATACATAAAGAACTCAACAAAAAAAAGACAACCCAATTTACAAATGGGCAGAAAATAAAAAACCTTGAACAAACATTTCTCCAAATGTACAGATAACCAATATGCACAGGAAAAGATGCTCAATATCACGAGCTATTTGAGAAGTGCAAATGTCCAATAAGATGCTTCGCACCCACTAGGAGGGTTATAATTTAAAAATAACGGAGTGGGGGATAAGTGCTGGTGAGGATGTGGAGGAATTGGAACCCTTCTACATTGCTGGCAGGAATGTAAAATGGTTCAGTCTGTATGGAAAACAGTTTGGCAGTTTCTCAAAAAGTTAAACATAGAATTACCATATGACCCAGCAATTATACTCCTAGGTATGTGTCCAAAAGAACTGAAAACAGATACTTGAACAAATGCATGCACACACATTTTCACAGCAGCAGTTTTCACAATAACCAAAAGGTAGAAACAACTCAAATGTCCATCAACAGAAGAATGAATAAACAAATTGTGATACATACAATGAAATATTATTCAGTCCATAAAAAGGAATGATGTACTGATTCATACTACAACATGGATGAACCTCAAAAACATTAATCTAAGTGAAATAAGCCATATACAAAAGTTCTCATATTGTATGATTCTATTGATATGAAATATCCATAAGTAAACTCATAAAAACAGAAAGCAGATTGGTGATTGCGAGGCAGTGTCAGGGGGAATGGTGAGTAACTTCTTAACTTTTTACCCTTTTGGGGTAAAAAAATATTTGGAAATAGATAAAGATGGTGGTTACACAACACTGTGAACATACTAAATGCCACTGAATTGTTCATTTTAAAATGGTTAATTTTATGTTATATGAATTATACCTCAATAAAAATAAATAAATAAAACACGGTTAGGTCAGATTTGGCCCATGTGCCATACTTTACTGGGCCCTGGTCTAGACTACGGGTAAGGAGTTCATAGCTTTCTCTAGTAGTGTCTTTCTAAGTGACATTTATACAATCTTTTCTAACTTAATCCATAACAAAAGCACTTCATCACTCCACATTCAATGCAATTATAATTTCAGGTTACCACAGAGCTGATGGAGCCTATGACTACATTACATACACACACATACATACATACGTACATACATACATACATACATACATACATACATACACTTGGACAGTTCTGGAATTCTCCTCACTGAGATGGGACACATAGAAGGAGACAAACAGAGAAATCAATCCATGAAAAGTCATAAGGAATCCAGAAATTGAATGTTTACATGAGAACAAAAAAAAAAATGAATCATGAGATCCAAGATGGCGAAGTAGATAAATGCTGTTCTCCCCTCGTCCCATGAACACATCAAAATTACAACTAAACTATAAAACAGTCAACCTGGAGAACCACCTGAAGTCTAGCTGAACAGAAGTTTTAAAACTAAGATATAAAGAAGAAGCCATGTTGAGACTGGCACACAGGTTGGGGGTGGGGTGGAGACACAAAATGGGCTGGCCCCAAAACTCCGTGTGGCAGATGAAAATTGGGAGGGACATCTCAGCTACAGAGGTTCACCACCAAGGAGCAAGGGACTCCAGCCCCACACCAGCCTCCCCAGCCCAGAGTGCTAGTGCCAGGAAGAGGACTCCCTAGAACTTCTGGCTGTGAAAAACAGTGGGATTGCAACCATCCAGATGGGAGAGAAGGCTACAGGAAACCCAGACATCCTCTTAAGGGACCAATCAGGCACTTGTCTTGGGCGCCAGTGAAGGGACGGTGACTCTGGGGACATGAGAGACATACAAGGTCAGACAATTAAGTTCGTGAATTCATCCTAGAAAAAGTGCTACATACCTAATTGCTGAATATCACCATGGTCATCTTCAAAGTACTCCCCTTGAGAAGCTATGCACTGATGCTAGGGCCTAGTCTACCCTTCAAAGCAATTTTGGAACTCTTTTTCTGGAATGGCCAAAAGAGCTGTCGTCATATTACCCTTGATGTCCTGAATGTCATCTTTCAATGTTTCCTTTCAATATTTCCTTTATCTTCAGGTAAAGAAAGAAGTCATTGGGGGCCAGATCAGGCAAGTAGGGAGGGTGTTCAAATAGTTATTTGTTTACTGGCTGAAAACTCCCTCACAGACAGTGCTGTGTGAGCTGGTGCATTGTCGTGATGCAAGAGCCGTGAATTGTTGGTAAAAAGTTCAGGTCATCTAACTTTTTCATGCAGCCTTTTCAGCACTTCCAAATAGTAAACGTCATTAACTGGCTGTTCATTTGGTACAAATTCATAATGAACAATCCCTCTGATATCAAAAAAGGTTAGCAACATCATTACAAGTGTGTGAACTTAACTGTCAGACCTCGTATAACAGAATTTGTCTTGAGGATCTGCAGGGACCTTAGATGCAGAGAACAGCCTTGGGCTATAGTGTCTGTTCCTTACTTACTACTAAACAGCACTCCCATACACCACATACCCAAGCCAGAAACCTGGCAGATGCATTCCACTCTGCCCTCTCCTTCACTCCCCTCACCCATCACCATGTTCTTACATTTCCTTAATCTCTCCTGAAGTTATCTATTTCTGGCATTCCCCTTGCTACTGTCAGAGTTCAGCACCATTATGTCTCAGCTGGACTGTTGCAACAGCCACCTTGCTGGTCTCCCTCACTCTAACTATGTCCCCTCCCATGTATATTCCTTATTCCAGCTTCAATGCACTTTCAGGTTTATAATATAGTGGTTAAAAACTCAGGTTCTGGATCAGAATACCTGGGTACAATTGCTCACTCCACTACTTTCCAGCTCTATGAACTTGGACAAGTTACTTCTTATTATGGGCTGAGTTGTAGCCTCCAAAATTTATATGTTGAAGTCTTAACCCTCAGTACTTCGGAAGGTGACTGTATTTTAAGATGGGGTCTTTAAAGAAGTATTTAAGTTATAGTGAGGTCATTAGGGTGGACCCTAATCCGGTATGACTAGTGTCCTTATTAGAAGAGGAAATTAGGACACAGGTACTGAGAGAAGACCATGTAAAGACACAAGGAAAAGACAACCATCAACAAGCCAAGGAGAAACCAACCCTGCTGATATCTTGGTCTTGGACTCCCAGCCTCCAGAACTGTGAGAAATATGTTTCCATTATATAAGCCATCCAGTCTGTGGTACTTCTTTATGTCAGTCTCAGAAAACTGATACACATCTGTAAAGCCATAGTTTTTTGTACTGACAAAAGAGAGACATAGTTATTGTGATTGGATAGTTGGTGTAATTCTCCAATTCTTGGCAGCCAAGGCAAAAATGAAAACCTGTCAGTAAAACACAAAAGTAACATCATGCAAGTGTTTGGTGGACTGTAAGTCTCTACTACCAGTAAAGCTTACTCAGCATTTATTTGGGGGAATGGCTGAGTGTAGCTTAAACTCCTAAAGGCTGGTATGTGCTGCTGAGGTAACAAGAGAAGGGATGGCAAGTGCCCTCTGGGCTAGAGTGTGAGGGGCATGGAGAGGCCACACCTCATCAGGAGCATGGAGATGGGACTCTGAATGAAAGGCATCTGTTGCTCTCAGGCACATTCTTGGCATTTCATTTGCGAAAAATCCCTCATGGCCAAAATGTCAGAAACATGCTTGTAAATAACAAATTCCTTAGAGTTACTGAACACATCTCATCCTCTTTGTCAAAAAAGCTTACAGTCACCCCTTTGAAGCTTGCATAGACATATTGTTTGCACACTAGGATTTCTCCTGCCAAATATAACACATTTTCCCTTTCTTGTAATGATTTTAAAATACGCAGTTATCCACTGGAGACTTAGTCTTGAATTCTGGCACTTGGGCATGCCTGCCTGCCACGCTTTGTCAAGCTCTTATTGCGTGTGCTGTGGGAAAGAGCAGGCAAGGCTCCTATTAAAAATATTGGTGAAGATAAAAGGTCAGAATCATCCAGTCAGTCAGTCAGCAAGTCATTTAGTCAACAAATATTTAAAGAGTTAATCCATGGTACAGGTCAGTATCTTGGCATGGAATTCAATAATGAATCAGATATAGCCCCTCAAGGAATAGAGGTTCCATTGGGAAAGTCTGATAGGACATGAAAAATTATTATACAGGGTGATAGGTGGTATAATAAAATTAAAGATGGAGTGCTGTGGAGACAAACATGGTGGGCACCTATTTCAGCAGAGGGAAGAAGTGGGCAGAGAAAGATTCCTCAAGGAAATGATATCTGAGCTGAACAGTTGCTCTAAAGATGGAAGTAAATGAATCATCAAATTTTACGCTCTTAGTCAACATAGTGATAGAAAGCATAAGCCTGGGCTCTGAAGCTGACTACCTGAGTATAAATCCTGGGTCTGCCCTTCATCAGCTGTGTGACCTTGGGGTGATTAACTACTCTGTGCCTCAGTTTCCTCATCTGTAAAATGGGAAGAATTAAATGGGAAGAGTCAAACGAGTTTATATATATATAATGTAGATACAGAGATAGATGATAGATGATAGATAGATAGATAGATAGATAGATAGATAGATAGATAGATAGATAGATTAGATAGATAGGGAACATTGCTTGGCATAAAGTAATTGTTACATCAGAACTTGTGATATATGATCATTAATATGAGTTGATTTAAATATCTTTGGGAAGCAGTTTGAGTATAAATTGCAAATATATGATAATATTGATAAAATATAGTAATGAATGTTACTCTAAGAATGAAGAATCTATAATTTTTTATTTTTGATAAAGTGCTGGTCTGGATAAATTTGATCCAGGACCTCATGGCATGCACATACACACAAAAGCTGTATTTACCTTGGAAGCAAAACTGTAGTAATAGTCTAATCTTAAGCATGAATTTCTTCTACTCTAAATTCTGTGATTTTCATTGTTACAAAATCTATGTTTACCAGACAGCTACCAATCCTCGAATTTCACTATGTTTAAATAATTTGGGTCTCAAAGGGGAATTGTGGTTTAACAAGCCAAATAATGAGAATAATGTGTCTCTTAAATTGTTGGAGTAGCACCTTATGCTAAATGTGGGGGCAGCTGTCAGACTGTATTGACAAAAAGCCACGGATCCTGACATCTGTTTCAAAACTACTTCCCACAACTATCTGCCTGGCAACAAAAACATGAAAACAGTTAACAGGTATATAAAAACTCTTTTTGGAGGATCAGGTCTTCTTTGCCTTGGAAGGTTTGACTGATGAAACAGAATTCTTTTCTGGGATAACGTGCTGCAACCAGCTCCGTGGGTCTTGTCTAGGGAGCTGGTAGTGGGTGTGATGGGCCCAGGTTCTGCTCACAGAACTGAGTGACCCAGAGGCACAATGCGGCAGGTAAACTGGCAATTGCCATGCTGCCTGGAGTTTCACCTGCCAGGCCTGAGAGAAGTCATAAAAGATGTGTGAGCTCAGGTATGACACTTAACCTCAAGCCACACAAGCATTTCCAGAATTAGCCATGGTTTGCAGAACACTCACATTTCGTGCTGTACCTGCCAGTCACAGAAAACCAGGTGAGACACAAAAACAAACTATCAACCACTTTAACAAGGCTGAGTTCACATTTTCAATGAAAACACTGGGGTTCTCACTGACCACTAAATCATCTCTGCTTCACTTTATCCCCCCTTTCAAAATTTTAGTTTTAGACTCTTGGAGTTTTGTCCTTTGTTGACATTGTTTTCATTATGATTATCGATCAAGTAAGGAGTATTTTTTGAACTCCAACTCTTTATGATAGAAATGATAGCATACCCAAAAGTAAAACCACATCAAACTTAGCTTTTGCAAGTCTTAAAATACTAAATACTGTGCTAAAAAGCAACAACAGCAACAACAAAGGGCAGGATGATACAAACTGCAATACTCAAGTCCATGACGCAGACTTACCCAGCATGCACTGGGGAAGGAAGAGGTGGTGGGTAGAGGAGTACAGTTGGAAATGAGCCTTGAAGGATAGATAATATATGCATGTGTAAGGCATGGAAAGTCTTGTGATTTGGGGAGGAAGAAAGGTGTTGATGGATACAGAACAGCAAGGAGCAAAGATCACAAATTATAAATGAGTTGGGCATGTTTACAGAAAGTAGAGGAATCAGGCTGGAGCCAAGGATCTATGGAAAGAGGTGGGCGGATAGAGCAGAACCTGGCACTCTCTATGATGTGTCTATGTCTGTGCACATATTGAAATGTCTTCCCCACAACACTACGTACTACTCAGCTCACTGAAGTCCTCAAATAATGGAAATCCAGATTCTGCATTCAGCTGTTAGGAAGTGATTTCCCTAATTATAGTCCTGTGTTGCTGATTCTGTATCATGAAATAGAAATAAATGTTTGTGCATTTATACCCTGCTGTTTTCCAAAGTATGTTTAAGATGGTTTGCAAAGATAATACAAAGTACAATGAAAGAGTATGAAATAGAATTGGGTAGGAGAAATAATGAAGAGAAAACAAAGGTATGTATTAAATGGAGCCAGAAATAAGCTTAGTGCTAATTATATGTCACATGGGGCCATAAATTTGTCTTCCAGCAACATGAAGAGAGAAACTTGATGGTTCTGGGAAAGTGGTCGTTTAATCTGTCATGGTCACACATATCGTTAAAGCCATTAGAAGCATTAGGAATCATCCATGTCCAACCCTGTCATTTCAAGATGTGGCAGGTGGGGCTCCAGAGCCTATAAGTAGGGTCACAGAGCTAGTTAGGGCGAAACAGAAGTCAGCTTTCAGTAGTGCAGAAATTGCTCCCAGAGAGGAGACTGAGTCAGAAGTGAACCAATGAATAGAGGTTGCCTTTCAATAGATTTGGAACCTTCTTTGACAGCAGTCAGATTTTTTTCTGCAAAACCACCACTGAGACATGAATTAAGGAGTACTGTAAATTCATAATTAGATTACCTTAATTGTTGCTATGCTTAACTACAAAACCTGAAAGAATGTTTGAAATTCTGCATAGTCTTTACGAGATGGTGTGTTTCTTGTATGCCATTCAGCATCAGCAATAAACTCTATCTGCTGATTTCACCATCTCCAGTGAGCTCACAGGCAGATCCATTTTCTAGTATTTTGGCACAGGCATTTTCTGTTTGGGTTTTTATTCATTCTAGGGAGTGTTGTAACTACATGTCCTCACCCTGGTGGAGAAATAATTTACTACTTCAGGTCTCCCCCACCCATAGCAAACTAGTGACTCTACAGGAAAGACCTGCAACTTTGTTATAATACCATGTTTCCCCGAAAATAAGACCTAGGCGGACAATTGGCTCTAATGTGTCTTTTGGAGCAAAAATTAGTATAAGAGCTGGTATTATATTATATTATATTATATTATATTATATTATATTATATCATGGTAAGAGAGTAAAGAAATAATATTTAATACTTGCTGTAGACAGTGATACATCTGTAATGCCTGACTACAATAACAACAGAAAGAAATGTGGCATCACGCCCATGTGATGAAGACGGAGACTGAAAAGAACCAAGGTGGGCCGCCAAAGACATTTTGAGATTTGGAAGGTGGAAGCGAAGCAGCAGCCTTGTCGTTCCTACACTCAGAATGTCAGTTTAGGGGAATCAGGCTCTACTGCAGCTCACCTCATTCACATAGGGCAGCAGCCAGGCCTCAGCTGCTCCACTGTCCCCAAATTCTCCTTCACCTTCTCAGGCTCATGGGCCAGGTGCATGCTCTGCTCAAAATCACTCACATTATTGAAGTTGCAAGTGGTGAGAGACTGATACGAGTTCTAGTTCATCCTTGTGGTTTCTAGCTCCTACTCATGGTGCCAGCTTGGCCTTGTTCTCCCCCAATTTCATCCACCTCCCTCTGGCTTCTCCAACATCAGTGGGGCTCCAATGACAGACACAAAGACCACTTAGCCAGCTCCCACACTGCATAGGCTCAAATCCCTCAAAAAACTCTCTGGTGGTATTTGCCTCTCTTTCCATGAGATACAACGGAATCAACAGACCCCATCCTTCTAACAGTTGGGATTTTTTGTTCTTTTAGAATCTCTGTACGTGTGCGATTTTTTTATCATTAAAAAAAGTAAGCATTATAACATCATTATGGAATATTTTTTAAAATGAAAAAAATAAAATCCCTAACCCATAATTCCTTTACTCTAACATGCCAAATGTTTTTTGTGTTATAATCTACAACAGCACATAAGGCAATTGTGGGCTTCTTTTAGTCAGTGTGGGTTGCTATAACAAAAACCCCAGACTTGTAAACAACAGAAATTTATTTTTCTCAGTTCTGGAGGCTAGAAGTCCAAGATCAGGGTGCCAGCATGATGGGGTTCTGGTGAGGGCCCTCTCCTGGGTTGCAGACTGTCAACTTCTCACTGTGTCCTCACATAGTGGAAGGGGTAAGCTAATGCTCCAGGGTCTCTTTTATAAGGACACTAAATCCCATTCATGAGGGCTTTACCCTCATGACATAAGCACCACCCTATGGCCCCATCTCCTAATACTATCCCCTTGGGCACTAGGCTTCCAACATATGAATTTGGGGCGGGGGACACAAACATTCAGACCACAGAAGGGTTCATAAGTTTTAATAAAGATTTTCTTACAGAAAGTTGTTCATCACTGCTACCCATGAGAAAAGGTTCACAACATACATATAGGGACCCAGCAAGTACAGGGTGGTCATAAATTAATAAGGTATTTTATGTCTACTTTACATCAACCTTTACAGTCATATTTCATTAGCTGTATTCGACAGTCTATAGAAGAAGGTCAGCATGCCAAATCACTGTTTGGTTTAGAAGATTATGTATACAGGATTTCTTTGAAGTGTTTTTTGCATGCCCTGATCTGACCAAGTTGTCCAAATGATGGCATCAAGCTCTATTACATATTTTTGTTGCGCCTAGATGTTGGTTTCCAAAAACCATTTCCCAGTGAAAGAAACCAGCGCTCGTTGGAGAAATGACTCATTGTGAGTCTGACACAGAAATGTACAAGAGGAGCCTAAGAGGAACTTCTGTCACATCAGGGATCCAGGAGGATCTACTCGGCTGTTTCAAAGGAAACAGGAACCAATTTCTAGTGGCTCTTACTTGCCAAAGATGAAATAATTTGAGCATCAGAAAGAATAATGACTATGAAGGGGACTAGTAGATGCCACCCCAAAATATGCCACTTTAACAGAAGGATTATTTTGATCTGAAGGCAATTGAGAAAGAGCAAATACAGAAAAAACTCTCTACTCTCCCCCATCTGCCTAAAGGCAGGATAAAACTTTCCCTTTGTAAAGGTATCCCTCCCTCTCATACCAGGAAGGGAAGAACAATCTTTATCACCAGAGTTGGAGATGGTGCCAAAATGGGCCTATACAAACAAACCTGACTAAAATAACCCTAATATTTCATTAATTTCCCTCATATGATTATAATTTACCACCTCTAGAAGCCCAAACCCGTTTTCCTTTGTCTTGTCAATTCCCCACAAGTTTATTGCCCTTTGTTAAAATGATAAATAACCCCACAGGTCTAACTGCCTCTTTGGATCTTTACTTCCTTTTCTTTGAGGCCCCCATGTACATACATAATATACCTTTTCTCCTGTTAATCTGACTGTCATCAGTTTGATCCACAGGTGCCATTCACTGAACCTAAAAGAACAGAGGAAAAGTTTTTCCTCCCCTACAACTGCAATGGATTGAAATATATCAATCATATTAAAAACTCATAAATTCATCATGATATTAAAAACAATAAACAGTAAACATTGGTCACTTCTGGAGGATGCTAGAGAACCAACTGATTATTATGAAAACTGGTAAATAAAGGAAAATGATCAAGCATTTATTCTACCCTTCTTGTTCGATCTGTTTTTCAGGACAAGCAAATAAACAGTTGATGAGGGAATTGTAGCCAATATACATAGAAGGAATCACCACATTAGAAAATCACTGTTTGAAAGCCCTTAATCCTCATCAGTGGTTGCAAAAACCATTATGTATAAGACGAATAAGTAACTGTGTAATGGATGAATCAGGCTGACAACACCTAAAGTTCCTGATCAACTTTAACATCACATAAAAGGAAAACCAGTAGTTACCTTCTGAGATGAGAAGATGGGAAGAATAGAGTCCCATCTATGATACAATCTAGCCACAAAATTGAACCTGAATTTAATCAAGCCTCCGGATTAAACTGATGGTTTACAGGAAATACAGCAAATCAAAGCAGATAACAAATGACACCAGAGGATACAACCATCAAAATCCAGCATGAGGGGAGTTTGACAGAAAATTTTCCTCCAGGCTTGATATCTGAGATCATCTTTGACTCTTTTAATACATCAATTTTTCTCCTTAACCAGCTTCAAAATCCTTTGCTCTCTCTGTTAAATGAATAGTGTCTCTTCCTTCCTGGGATTGTCACAAATGTATGCTTGTCCTGTGATAAGTATTTTCATTTTTATAGGGTTTATTACACTTTTTAATTAAGTATCAATGTCTTTGTCTCCTTCACTCGATTCTAAAAGCTCCATGAAGGCAAAGATCATGATTTTTTTGTTCCTACCAGTAACCCTGACGTACATTAAACATACTATAATTATGTGTTCATTGACTTGAAAGCTTGAATAACTGAATGAATAAATGCACAAGTCTTCCAGACCACAACATTAATTCCAGACCCTACTTCCCATTCAATTCACCCTACATACCACCACCACATGAATATTCCTAAAAAATGCTTTTTAATTATCATCCTATTACTCAAGTGACTTACTTTCATCTATAGGGTCAAGCTGAACTTCTCTGCTTTCCCTTTGAGAGCTCTGAAATCTGGCCCAAATCCACTTCCCACCAGCTCCTAACTTTTCTGCTTCACCTTTTCTCATTCCTGCCACCCTTATCCCTGAATCAGCCCTTTACTGGAGCTGCCTCCACTGCAGTGGGAATCCATCTTCCCCCCCCCCCCCCGCCCCCTTCTGTCTGATTATCTGAATCCCACCAATTTCCAACAGCTCCTCTGCAATACCTTCTCCAGCTTCCCAAGACATCTGGTCATTTTTCCCCAGGGCCAGAGCCTCTGCATAAAACAAGTAAATTCAATCCCTTTGTGTTCATTTCACAAAATGGAATACAAAGGAAGTGAAGTGGCAGCTCCGACCTACTTAGAAAGACAGCTCAAAACCTCTGTGTACCATCAACCAGTTCAATTCTCCTTCCACTCCACATACAGGGTCCTTCCTAGACTGGGGGTTCTTCAAGAGCAGTATATTTTACTGTGTCCTCCAGAGCAGTGGATCACAAAGTAGGGTAAGCATACCCCAGGGGTGACCAACGGCATATAGGAAGAAAATATTAGAACTCTATTCACTTCATCCTTTAATATTTTCCATTTCTATCTGTGTTTTAATACACATCATATGTTGGTATGGTAGGACATGCATATAACTGATAAATGTATAACTGACAAATGTATAAATGCATATACAGAGGTACATGCTTTCATAAAATAAAATGTTTTAACTGATAGGATTATAAATACACACACACACACACACACACACATTAGTAACATCTGCAGTAGGCTGCCAAGTCAACTCCTGATCATTAGTAGCCCTGAAATATGTATTTGTTGCCTAATGTTAACCAAGAAACCATGGCGCCATTTTGAAGCGGTCCCCAGCTCCCTCCCCTGATCTTTGAAATGTCTATTTTTTAAAGCCAGTCAGTAAACCCATAGCTTCGGGCAATTTCAATCTGTTCAAATTCCTAAGGACACTTAAAGGCAATTGCTTCTTTTAAAGAAGTCTTTCTTGTGAATGAAGAGAGGAGGATAAGTGGGAGAGAAGGCTAAAGATCGTGACCCCTGCTTGCTAGAGCACCTGGGCAATATTTTCCTATGAGCTCACTAAGAGTGAGTGTAATTTGGTAACTTTCTGGAGACACCTCAAGTTCTAACTGAAAAACAAGTGTTTGTATACTGCAAGAAAGAAAGAGAACCACTGCTAGAGCCACTGCTAAAATAACCCACACGGCAGCATAATGCTCTGCTAAATTCAAAACGCACATACTTGTATGATTCTGGATGGACGTAGAATTCAAATCAAACATTTATAATTCCTCACTCAGTCAAGCAATGGCCACACATACCTTTGAAATAAGGGGTTCAAACAAGATTTCTTCATTCTGGAAACAGAGTTGAAAGAAACTGACTGCTGGAATGAAAATGATTTTTATTTCTGTTCCTTATGGAAGTATATCTTACTTAAAACAACTTAGCAATTAGCTCTTTCTATGAAGAAAAGAGAAAAGTTAAAGCGAAACATCATTCATGGATTTGCTGGTCACTCCTGCATTCAAGTTTAGGTCCCTGGTGGAATTAACGATATATCACGACCTTTCATGGACAGTCTATTTTGGAAAAATATTGTGGTACTCTCCAGTGTTGTGGTCACCTAGAGTATAAAAAAAATAAGCTTTGTCTCCATAAACTTAGGCAAGAATTTTCAAAATTGTATCTAATTTTTTAAATAAAACTTAAGAGACAGATCCCTTATCAAAATGATGCTTTGTAAATTCCTAATTTTGTAAGTGCTTCTCAAAAGACATGATACTTTTTTAAGGAGGGCCCAGCTTACAGTGGCCCATGTGGGGATTGAACTGGCAATTTTGGTGTTATTAGCACCACGCTCTAACCAACTGAGCTAACCGGCCACCCCAAGAGACAAGATATTTTTATTACAGAAATAACCATCAATTAATTGCATTCAGTAGTTTATTCCAGATCTAGTTCTATTCTGTCAATACAGTCAAATCCATTGGAAATGGAATTATTTATGTTTATAAAGAACTCTTCAGGAAAGCACTGCTGGATGTCTACAGATGTTCCCACACCTGTTGACTATATCCCAAGTACAGCACCGTCCCCTGTACGGGAAATTATTATTAGTTCTCTCTGGTTTCCCTGTAGTCAGAAGTATGTCAAATGATGACATAATAGAGTATACTACAGCATTTGCTCATCTAGAATTACAGTGCATGGGGAGTGCATCCCCAGAGGCTCAGCCCAGTCTATGATCTCACAAACATCTGTGAGGTGAGAGACCAGGAGAGCCAAAAAATACCTTCCCCAAGGGAAGGTGAGTCATACTCCTCTCTGTGAGACACTTGGATTTCAAGACTGAAAAGAAAGAACTGAACACAATTTAACATCTAATAATGATCCTCAATCACAGTTTATAGAAAGTTACTGGAATGACTTGAATATGGTGATTCTTTTCCTCTCAAATTAAAATTAAACGATCTTCAAGTCTAGAAATACAATTGAGATGAAAATCAATCCTGTATTTTATCTGTGAGTTGAGTCTCTAATATTCTAAAAAATGTACGTAAAATCTTTAAAAATCCATCATTTATTAAGACATGTGCCTCTATCAGAGAAGCATGCACCCATGACAGATGCAAAGAAACAAGAGTGGGTAGCACCTTAGAAATCAACAGAAGAAAACTGCACAGTTAAAAAGGGACTCTGGAGTAGTCCCGAGCAGGGGCAGTGTACTGGATAGTTCTCTCCAAGAGGCCTCAAAGGAAAAAGATTAGCTCTGTCATCCTTGATCAGAAAGGTGATGAGCACCACGAAAGCCCCAGGGGACACTGGTCCCTACAGTCAAGCTGTGTTAGTCGACAGGACCATTTACATTTCAGGCCACATAGTCATGGACCCTTCAAGTGGACAACTTGTGCCAGGAGGGGTAACAAAGGAAGCTAAACAAGCTCTTAAAAACATGGGTGAACTTCTGAAAGCTGTAGGCTGTGACTTCACTAATGTGGTAAAACCAACTGTTTTGCTGGCTGACATAAATGACTTCGGTACTGTCAATGAAATCTACAAACAGTATTTCAAGAGTAATTTTCCTGCACGAGCTGCTTACCAGGTTGCTGCTTTGCCTACAGGAGGTCGCGTTGAGATTGAAGCAGTAGCTGTCCAAGGCCCTCTGACAACAGCATCACTCTAAGGGAACCTGGTGTTATTTAGTCTGGAAAATTAATAATGTGTTTAAATTGACATCTTAACTTTTAAAATCAATGTTGGAAAGTGTCAGACTGACAAAAATATTTGAAGTATTATGGAAATACCATATAATAAGGGGAATTGAATATGAATTAAAGATTAGATAATGAATCTAGTTACTGATATTATAAAGTACACTTATGCACACTCACATTACTGGATGTAAAAAAAGGGATATGCAGTGCATTGCACACTCACTCAAATAAAAGTAAAGAGAAATAACATTCAGGAAAGATGAGTTACTATTCTTGAGAAATAATAAAGAGCACACGTAATTCAGATAAGTTCTATTAATTTAATGGTGTGAAATATTTAATTCTCATGTCAGATATATGATTCTGCTTTTATTTGATTAAAATTTAAAGATTTAAGTTTGAATGGTAGAGGTAAAGAAGAAAAAGTGGACCAAAATTTTATTTAGCTAATATTTTTCTAATGGAACTAAAACAGACTTGCAAATTAAAAAAAAAAAAAAAAAAAAAAAAAGACTGCCCAGAATGATAGGGGGTGGGGGGAACGACTGTGCTAATCAGGGGAAAATGTTATTTGAGTTCTTGAGCCATGAAATGAGAAATAGGATTTCGCTGATGAAACCCATACTACTTGGGGGGTAAAGATAGTTTGTTTTCCTTTTTGCAAATATATGACCCTTTCATTAGTCAGTTAACTCAGCTGTTTGGAGCTTAGTATTTAATGAGGCCCAGGGATTCAAAACCCACATGGCCAGGCTAGCAATAAACATCACAATGAGAAAGCTTTTCCAGGATCAGCGATTGATCTACTATCCCTAAACAGTCTCCTCCTAGAGGTATGATCCTTCTTGCCAAACAAAAGACTGTGATTAACTTAGGGCAACCGGCTAAGCATAACTGGAAAAATGAAGCATTCCATGTGACTTTGGGGAAGTTACTTAACCTCTGAGTCTTAGCATCCTCATATTTAAATTGCACTATATAATACTACCGCATAGGGGTTGTTGCAAAGATTAAAGGAATTACTACATGGGAAACAATTAAAAGAGTGTGAGGCATGGTATAAGTGCTCAATAAATGTTAGTTATAATTAATATGATTATTTTCTTTTAAAGTGTTAATGTTGGGTCAAAATAATTGTCTTCTTTCGTGAAAGCATGCTACTTGACAAGAATCAAGGGACTTGACATTGGAAATTGAGGAAGACGTGGTTATGAACAAGAAATAAAACAATAGTTAAGCAATAAGATTCAGTGAGACTTAACCTGATTAAACCAGGGGAAAAATGTCCTTGAAGAAGTTGAAAGAAGGACATGCTGTGAAAAGGAAAGGAAGGAATCTTGAAGATGAGCCTTATCGAAGACTCTCTTGATCAATATTAAGGAACTGAGTGTGATTTAGCACCTACATTTTAGGTGCTTGGGCTTTTCTTGAGGCAGAGAGGTGGTGGTAAAAATACACACAGCAGGAGCAATTTTCCCAGAGGACAAAGCATTATCCTCACAGAAAGATGCATTTTGCTATAACCCTAGCTGAGAACAGTTCCCAATGGGTGCTGCTGAGGTTTCAGGTGGAAGGACAAAAGCCACAAGCCTGAAGAGAGAAAGATCTGCCTAAAAATACGAATGTGCACCAACGTGTTCTCCCTCGCCTTGCGCCCGTCTCAGAAGTCGGCTCCATGTGTGCGGAGGTGTTGGGTTGGGTGGGGGTGTTGGCGTAGTCTCTGAATCAGTCCAGTGGGATCAGAAGCTAAGTAAACTTCCTCCGCAACAATAAAGACCTGCTAAACAAAGGATTATCCCCAAGTGGAATAAAAAGGACGTCTTTGCTGTCACTCACCACTCCCTTTAGGGAACAACATCATGAAAGCCAGCCTCAGATGCTTACAAATGGAGCAGCTTTCCCAAATCTGATTATGAGCCCTGTGGGCTTTGAAAATTATGGCAGTTTATGAAAAGTAACCACAGAGTACTCTGTGGGCGGGGAGTAGGGCCCTAGGGGAGCGTCCTAGGAAAGGGAATAAATTCTAGCCTGGGCCCTCCAGGTCTACTTGCCAAATAAAAATACGGAGTTTTCCATCAACACAGAGCCATTTGCAGCTTTGGCTTAAAAAACAAACAAACAAACAAACAAACAAACAGTACCTTCTTTCTGTTGTTTTGTTTTTCCTTGTTTTTACTCAGGTAGATATCTGTGGTTAATACAAAGGAAAGTTTCTCCTAAAATTACAAATACAAAAGAGTACAAACCAAGGACAATTTAAGTGTCCCCTTCATAACATCATCAAAAAGAAAATGTGAAGTGTGTGATTTTTTTTAAATCACAAATTACCCCAGAGAGCTATAGGCTAAGGTAGGGCTAATGCTGATGGCAGCACTTCCCTCTCCTCCCGGGACAGAACTTGCTAATCAATCATGGTACTATTTCTTCTAAACACAACAGTCCAGACATGCACCCATCCATCAGAGATGGCATAGAAGTGGAGACCAAGTTGGGAGGATATCTAGGAATCTCTGAATGAACTCTGAACAAAAATATTTATAACAAGGTACTTTAGACCGGGCCCCACAGTGTTGAGATTAGGACAATAGTCATCAAACCGCAGTGTGTGTCAGAATCCTCTGGAGGCTTTGTGCAAACACAGATTGCTGGGCCCCAACTCCCAGAGTTTCTGGCTGAGCAGGTCTAGGGCTTCCAAGAATTTGCATGTCTCACAAACTCCCAGATGATGCTGATGCTACTGGTCTAGAGACCACATTGAAGAACAATTGGATGAGGGTTTAAAGACACTGTGGTAGCCTAATAATGGCTCCCAAAGATATAGCCACGTCCTAGTCCCTGGAACCCTTGAATGGTACCTTATATAGTAAAGTATTTTTAACATATGATTATGTTAAAGATCTTGAGATGAGGGGCTTATCCTGGGCTATCTACTGGGTCCTGCTGTGCACTGAATGTGTCCCCTCCAAATTCATATGTTGAAACACTAATGCTCAATGTGATGGTATCTAGAGATGGAGTGTTTAGGAGGTTATTCAGTTTAGAGGAGCTCATGACGGTGGGACCCCCTTAATGGGATTAGTGTCCTTATAAGAAGAGATCAGAGCTCATCCTCTCTCATGTGAGGATATAACAAGAAGGCAGCCATCTGCAAGGCAGAAATAGAACTCTCACCAAGAACCCCACCATGCTGGCACCCTGATCTTGGACTTCCAGCTTCTAGAACTATGAGAAATGTCTGTTGGTGAAGCCCTACGTCTATGGTATTTTGTTATAGCAGCTTGAGCTAAGATACACCCTAAATGTCATCACAAGTGGCCTTATAAGAAGGAGGCAGAGGGAAATTACACCTAGAAGAGGAGGAGGCAATGTCACACCATGGAGGCAGAGATTGGAGTGATGCTGGAGGAGGATGCATCATGCAGTCCCAATGTCCCAAGGGACTTGCCTCAGCACAGTTAATTCTTACACAGAGCAAAGTAGAGAAGGTAAGGCAGCATTATTGTGTAGTTATGATGTATGTTCTCAGCAAGTTTTATCCCTGGAGTGGAGCCCTGAGCTGCAATAACTCACCCAATCATTTTCCAGGGTCCCCCACTCCCCACCTAGTCAGTGATTAGCAATGTGACCTTGGGCGGGTTATTTCTTGTCTCTGGACCTCTTTTTCCCAAAGGGGTTGAACCAAATGACCTCTAAGGAGCCTTCCTGTTTTGAGGGTCCCTGGCATCTGAAACTATTATCTTGTTCTCCTGATAATGAAAAATGCCATTCACCGGGCACTGCATAGCTAGTCTTCCTGGTGACCCCTGGCCCTTGGACCTGTAAAGGGCCTGGAAGATGCTACTAGTGGGTTTGGCTGAGGTTCATGTCTCAAGAGTGGGACCAACCTTAAGTAGTAAGACTGTGAACTAAGCCCTGGGATTTGAGTTATGGACATATTTCCCACACGTTTCAGACATACATTTTAAAAACCACTGGGGTCTGTTTTACAATTCATGGAAGATATATGCTTCAAGAGTACTCGTGAAATACTTAGTATGTCTACAGAGAGGTTCTAGCCACCACGGCAGAGCAAACAGAGCTTAGAGGTAAAAAGATCAGAAAGAAAGGAGTCACCTTTTATTTAAGTTAGCACAAAACTATAGATCAGAGAAGAGCAAAAGCCTTGGACATCACAGAGCATTGGACCCTAGTTGTCACAAGGGCCTTCAGGCTGTGCAAGGACTGGAGCTCTGCGACCTATGCTGCCAGGACACTCAGGGGCCAGTTCCAGCATCAGTCTTCCATCAGGTTACTACCTTGTCAGTTCCTCCTTCACTGCATCCGCAAAGTCTTTCCTGAATTAGTCACTCCCTTCTCTCTGCTCACATCACTCTTCATTTGGGACAGATGGACAAAACTGTTGTATATTACAGTGTGTTCAACTATTCATTCATTCAGTTGATATTTAATGAATGCATAGAATGTGCCACCTTGAGGCTGAGTATATAACAATAATCAAAATAGACCCAGACCCTTCCCTCTTGGAGCTCATGAAGCTTAGAAACTAATGAGAGCAAGACACTAATCATTATTGAAGTGAATGTATAAATGTATTGTTTACATGTACAATGCTGGGAAGGTACAATTAGCATCGTGGAGTCTTAGAAAACTGATTGTATTTGCCCCCAATTGTTTTACAAGCAAGCTCCTATGAATACAACCCCATCATATTTATCTTTGCCTCCCGTACAGCCCTAGCCAGTGGCATATAGTAGCAGCTCAACAAATGTCTGCTGCAAAAGGAGTTACCAGACGAATTCAGTTCAAGGTCTTACTCCCACCAGAGTTAATAAAAAGCTCTGGTTACATACTTCTAAAGACACAACCTGTGATGTTTGCTTTCCCTCATAGTCAAGAAGAAGTTCTAGAGTTCCAAACATTTAAGAGAATGCTCGACGGAGAAAGTTTGTGTAGCTAACGATCCAGGTTGGGGTGGTTTATCTCAAAGCAGGGGGAGTTTTTGCTGCCTTCACCTTGTCAGCAGGGAACTGGCTCTGAAGATGTGGGAGATTACAGGAGCTTTCAAGACAAAGGAACATAAATCAAAAAGAATGAAAAGAAAACAAGATCCTTAATCCTCCTCCTGTTAATGTTCTTTTAAAAGTATTTTGCAAGAGAGCAGGGTGGGGGAGGGTAAACAAAGTTTTTAAAGGGGGAATTAAGCCAGAAGTTAAATGGCTGAAGACACTGTAGAGCCCTCAGTCAACCCCCTCCTGTCTCTACTTTTTTCTGTCTTTCCATTAACAACCCAAAATGATTAACTAACAATTGGAAAAAGATGTCAAAGAAATAAGCCATTTCCTCCCTCTCTTCCCCACTCTTGTTTCAATTCTTGTGTAGTTTGAAACTCTGAGCTACAGATCTTTAATGATGAAATGGTTTAGGCTCCACTTAATAAATCAAGATCAGGGTGCAAAGTGGTGATGAGCAGGTGGGACAGAATCACTCTATTCCAAAAAAATAAAAGTAGGTCTGATTTGGATTTGAATAGCAACTCTTCAACAAAGCTGTCTAACAGCTATGGAAGTCCTATGCCCACTATAAATCAGGGAGCGAGCTGCTCCCCCTTGCCTGAGACCAGAATAGAAATCATCCCATTCCAGGGCCTCCTTAGCTTTCTGGCCATCTAAGATGATGCATTGCCAGAACTTCAGGCAGGAATGTTTATTCCTGTCCCCGAAACTTCCACAGGTAGTCTGCTCTCATTCACTTCCTCAAGAATTACGATTGCCATATGCAATTAAGGATGTCTAGTTAAATGTGAATTTCAGACAAACAACAAATAAGTATGATGCAAATATCACATATTAGGGTGTCCTGTACTTTTATTTCCTAAATCTGGCAACTCTTCCAATTATCAAGTTCAATAGATCCTAAACATGGTGGTTTGCCATAAAAAATACAGGACGCACCATTAAATTTGAATTTCAGACAAAGAACGAATAATTTTTTAGTATAAGTATGCCCCACAATGCAATATTTGATACATACATATAATTTAAAAAATGATTTGTTCTCTATCTGAAATTCAAATTTAACTGGATCCTGTATCATTTGACACATTTGACAAACCTATTCACATGTCTTGTTCTCTTCAACAATTTCATGAAAGTAAAGCTAAGATAAGATGAAAATGAGAGTGTTCTGGGTCGGCAGCAAAAATCAGAAAGAGCAAGTGGCTGACTAAGTGTCATCAATAGATGATTGGATAAAGAAGATGTGATACGTATATACAATGGAGTATTACTCGGCCACAAAAAAGAATGAAGTCTTACCATTTGCACCATTTGCGACAACATGGATGGACCTAAAGGGTATTATGCTAAATGAAAAAAGTCAAACAGAAAAAGACAGATGCCATATGATTTCATTTATATGTGGAATCTAAAAAAAATAAATGAACAAACAAAACAGTAATAGACTCATAGAGAGAACAAACTGATGGTTGCCAGATAGGAGGGGGGTTGGGAGGCAGGGTAAAAACGGTGAAGACATTAAGAAGTACAAATTGGCCATTACAAAATAGTCATGGGGATATATAAAGTACAGTATAGGGAATGTAGTCAATAATATTGTAATAACTATGTATAGTCCCCAGGTGGGTATTAGACTTATCAGGGGCATCATTGTAAATTACATAAATGTCTAACCACTATGCTGTATACCTGAGCCTAACATAAAATAACATTGAATGTCAACTATAACCAAAAAATTTAAAAAATTTTTTTAAAAAGAATAAGTGGTTTAAGCATATGTGGAAAAGGAGGCAGGGTAGGTCAGTCACACCCCTTTCCTTTAATATCTAAGTTTTCACAATCATGGGCTTGGAGATGCTCCTATTATTGTTGTATTTTTTAAAATCTCTATTATAGCTGAATTATTGCAGCATTTTTATTCCTAATGTTGTGTTGTGGTGTGTGTGTGTGTGTGTGTGTGCGTGTGTGTGAAAGTAGACGGGGTGATGGATGATGTGATGACAACTATGACAACACCTGAGTTATTGTTGTTGCTGTTTTTGCAGAACAGAGAAGCCCCAGAATCACATCTAAACATAAATCATAAATGAGGAGGGGCATCTTTTCTGAGAAAACAGAGGAACAGAATGGGTGGTTAAAGGCCCCAAATGAGACTTGAGAGTAAATGAAGAAACATGTCAAATGACCTCAATCTCTCAAGCTCCCCCTCTGTCTGTATCAACTGAAAGCTTATGGAAGATGCATTTTATTCAAAGCTAATTAGGAGCCTAGCATCTGTGTGGGTGCTTTTGTGAGAGCTTATTTGACTGTTGGTGGTTTTATTCTTGATTATTGAGTTTTCACCATTCTGTTTCACATTCTGTGAATCTTTATAGCTAAAATGTGTCTTTTCTCCTTAGTTTGCTCTACAACGTAGGATCTATGTAAACACCAGCAAGGATTCAAGTATATTTTCCAAAATTATTATATTCTTAACTCTGCTAAAAAATTGGAAGACGTTATCATGGTGAGTGATCAAATATTTCCAATTGCTTAAGATGTGTTTACGAAGGATAACAATGATCATTCAAGACAGAGTTGGCGAATGGAAAAACAATGTGGTCCACATATGTAATTTTAAATTTTCTAGTAATCACATAAAAAATAAAATAAAATGAAAATAAGTAGGTGAAATTAATGTTAATAATATATTTTACTTTAGCCCAATAAATCCAGAATATTATCATTTCAACATGTAATTAATATAAAATTATGAATGAGATATTTTAAATTCTTTTTCTCAGACTAAGTCTTCAAAATCTAGCATGTCTCAATTTAGATGCTAAATTTTTATGAGAAATATATATTTATCTGTATTTAGATTTTATAAAATTTATAATTGAAAAAGTAGATTTATATATCCAAGTTATTTTTAATATACTTAAAAACTTCCCAGTAACTGAAGAATTTATCATTTTGAGATTTAAACTTAAATAAAATTAAGCAGAATTAAAAACCCAGTCTTCAGCTGGACTAACCACATTTCAAGTGATTAATATTTGACAGCACACAACAAAGGTATAAACACAAATTTCCAGCCCCCAGTTTTCAGCCCTTAAGTAGCATAATCCATCTCTAGTTGCAGTTCCATATTTCTTGTTCTTCTAATATCCTGAGCGCTACCCAACCTACTTCAGCTGCAGTAAGACTAGCCATGCCTTCTGGGAGATAAAGACTGAAAAGAGATTGACAACCAATGTATTCCAAGGAACAAAACAAATCCATCAGCTCTCCTGAGCTCTACTGACATTTTCTTGACAATTACATTTAGGTCTGTAAATACTCCAGTAGTAGCACAGGAATGCCATCTACACATAATTCGGGGATGTTTTTGCACCTAGTTCTTCATATTTCCTATTGGTGGTCACGGAGCATTGCGCATAGCAGGTATTCAACAAATGCATGTTGGATGAATAAAATGAACTTCGAGAGCTATTTTCTAGTTATGTTCATGGAAAACCTGAAGGAGATCATTTAAGAAAAATGTCTCTGTCCTATTCTTTGGGCAATGTCTTTGACCAAGAGCCTTTTGTCCAGAGACACCTGACAATAGCGAGAGAAAGACAGAGGGAGGAGGATGCTGAGAGGAGGCAAGCCACCAGATATCTCTGCCCAGATGAATGACCAGAATTCTAACTCCTACCCACCCCATCCTTCATTTGGTGGTGGCACAGGTCTGGTACAGCCAGGACATGGGCCAAAGGACTGTTAGCAAGCTTCAGGTTTTGAGGGGATGAAATAGAGCAGAGTATACATCCCACCAGAGATATTTCAGAGACAGAAAGGCCAACCCGTACCAGAGCACTTCAAGAAGGGTAGAAAGCACTTATAAGTAAATATATAGGACACAATACAGACTGTACAAACTCAAATGATCTCAACAAGGAAGAAGTGAAAACAAATGCAAATCACTTGGAATGGACAAAGAACTCACAGACTAAGTCCAATTGGAGAAGATCGTATGCAAAGATGGAAAAGAAGATGCAGGAGTGGTGCCCACTGTTAGGAGTAATGTCAGCAGAGCAAAAGCTCAAAATAAGGTTAGGATTGAGGGGTAAATAAGTTCAAAAATTATAGAAAATACATTTCATTAGTTTCCTATTGGTGCTATATCAAATTACAACAAACCTATGGCTTAAAATAACACAGATTTATTATCTTACAGTTCTGGAGGTCAGAAGTCCAAAACCAGTTTCGCTGGTCTAAGGTCAAGGTATCAGTGGGCCTACATTCCCCCTGGAGATTCTAAGGGATGACCCATTTATTTGCCTTTTATAGCTTCCAGAAGCTTCTTACATTTCTTGGCTTGTGGCCCAACAGGGCTACATCCTCTGTTTCCATGGCCACATCTCCGTCCCTCTCCCTGATTCTCCTGTCTCCCTCTTATAAGAACACTTGTGATTACATTGGGCCCAGATAAACCAAGATAATCTCATCTTAAAATCCTGAATTTAATCACATCTGGGGATTATCACGAACATCTCTGGGGACTATTATAGGCTGAATAGCCTAGCACAAATAAACTATTAAAAATGAACTATTTTCAGGGGAAAGTAAATAAATATTTCTTGGATGCAATGATATGATGCTAAGAGATAACAAAGACTAAGTGAACCTCCTTAATTCCCTTAAGGCTTCCAGCTTCTCTGACAGGAAGATTAATCCCTGGGCTGATAAACTTGGGACTCACACTCCCCTCCCCAGACCCCATAGGCTAATACATCACTATTTCCCCCAGGTCTCCAGAGCTCATTGCACGTTCCTGTGTGACAGCATCTAATCACTTTACAAATATCTACAGAGCACCTATGTGAAAGCAATACTCTCGTCATCCAGGATACATCAGTCAACAAAATAATTGAAAGTTCTTACCCAAAAAACAACTGCCACACTAGCAAGGGAAGGCATACAATAAAAAAAATAAGGAAGGAAATTATATGCCATATTTAAGTGCTTTCGAGAAGTGCTATAAAGGAAAACAAAGGAGGGGAGAGGAGTAGGGAGTCCAGTATCAGGAGTTAGTTACAGTGCTAAATCGGGAAGTTAGGAAAGGCATGGCTGAGATGGCATTTGAGCAAAGACTTGAAGGGTGTGAGGAGGGAGCCACACCCTTTCTTAGATTTCCTAAGAAAAGAAATAGCAAACAATGCACAGGCCCCAAGGAGGATGAGTAGCAGTGTGAGCTTTGAAGCAGACCCAAGCTAGCCAGCTGCGCTGCAGAAGAATCAGCAAGGGGACAGGAGTTGAGGACAGATCCTAATGGGAGAGCCAGCTTGAGGAAGGCCTTGTCACATTGGGTTGTATAGGACTGCAGGCTTCAGAGAGCAGGATACTGTCTCATTCTCTCTGGCATCCCTGGCACCTCACAAAACGTGAGCATACACCATTGACAGCATTTGAGAAATGTGGCTGAAGGAAAAAACCTCTCTGGTTTTCCACCAGGCGAGGAAACCAGGCAAGGTTTGCTCTCTACAATGTCACTGTATCATCACCTTCCCTCTGCATCTAGGAGAGACGCCTGTCCATTACCAGATTGTGTGGAAACCACACCTGAGGCCAAGAAGCAGGAGTTGGCATTGGCCGGAATCCTGTGCTCAGCTCACACTCTGCCTGCCTGACCTGCCCTCCCTCACTCTCATCATCCCCCGCCAATGCCACCCCACCCCGGCCAAAAACCCTGGCAAGATCTTTTCATCACCTGTTGGGTGATTTCATCACCTGCTAGGTGCACAAGCTCAGCTGAAATCTGGAGAGTAGGGGTGGGAGGGATGTGCAAGCAGTCAAACTCGGTGGAGAGGAGAATTGAGAAACAGAAGAGGCTGGTCTGGGGAAATGGGAGCAGGAGAGGAAGCCAGGAGCCCATTTGTTCCAGCACGCTGGGAGGCAACAAAGGGTTAAGCGATTTGCATTACTGTATTTGTGTGTAGGCCTCAGAGGGCTGCCTGGAGCTGTGCTTGGGTGGTCTGGTACAGTCCCAGGCAGCAACCTATTAGTGGTATCTCCCAGTGATTTATGCAGCTGTCAAGTTGCCTTCACTGGGACAAGTGAACTGTGGGTACCAGCCGGTGGCTGTGCTCCTTCAAGAGGATCAGTAAATGGGGCCAAAGAGAAAGGAAAACAGCTCAAGGTGCCACCCCTGATCCTCTGCGTCCTCTAATGACGAGCCCCCTCTATAGAAAAATATCCAGCTGCCCACAGGAGAGTGACTCACAGAGCCCCACTGTCTGGGACCGCCAGGCCAGGCCGGGAGGGCAGGCAGGCTTGGCAGGGAGCCACCTACCACTAATGGAACAAGAGAGGCCAAGACGACAGACAGACAGACCTGAGCCTGCCAGCTAGCGTGACTTGGACACGGGGAGCTGCTGTTTCAGGCCTGAGGGTGACAGTGACAATGCCATGGTGTGGACTGTCCTCCTGCAGCCAGGGAAGCATTGTCACACCAAGGGCCTCAAGGCAGCCTTCATTTCAACTCTGAGCAGAGCCCCAGCTAAGCATCTGACAGTCCTGATTACCACCCCTCCTTAGAGCAGACCAGTGACCCTCTAGGGACTGGTCCTTTCATAACCACCACCACACACACCCCTACACACATACACACACCTACATATACACACAGCCCTACACACATACCTGTTATACATAGAGCCCATGGCTCCCAACAAAAAGGCTATCTCTCTTATTCAGTGTTTGATTGACAGTGAAGTAGCTGAGGGTATTTGCAAGTCTTCAGAGGCCTGAGCAGTGCATATGGGTGTGTGCGCACGCACATGTGTTTGTGTGTGTGAGAAAGCAAGAGAGAGACAGAGAGAGAAAATGAGAGAAAGAGCATGTGCAAAGGCAGGGCTACCCTTCCTAATAATTTCAGGAACTTTTCTTTAATGGGCCTCTTTTCTCTCAACTGCCAACTGGCATGTGGTATATTGTGCTTGTGGTACAGCAGTGAAAGGCAGGTGTTTCATACTGGATTTGATTCCCAGCCAGAACATTTCACAGGATGGGGGTGGGAGTCGGGGGAGGTGGGCAGAGACGAATTCCTGATTGCTGCTGAAACACAGGAGGAAGCGGAAAGAGCTGCACTCGTCCAGCCAGTGAGGGCTGGGAACTGCTCTTCCTTCCCTCCCTTCTTCAATACCTCCGCCTGCCCTTAACTCCCTAAGACCCAGTGCTGCACAATAGGGGCGCCCTAAAGAGGAAATCTCTTAGCTGGACTCAGATAGACACAGGTGGCGCCGACAGCTGCATGTTCCATGGGTCTCTTGACTTGGCAGAGCTCTGTGGACTTGGTCATTTCACAGTCCTGTCATCACAGGCGGGAAGGACAATGGCATTTTTAATAGGCTTCCTGTTGGTGTAATAGGAAGCTGCTAATGCCTCACTTCAAATTGGTGTCTAGAGGTAAATGTGCCAACTCGCCCTCCAAGCATCTCCTCTTTGGCCATTCAACTGGGAGTCTAAAACATTGACAGTTTAGTTCAGGGCATGGCAGCACTTGTATTTCCCATTGCCAGGGGCCTCTTAAGGACCCTTGTGCCCTTCTGTTTTCCAGGGCACCATTCTTCTGCCCTGATCTGAGTACAAAGGGAACAGCTGCACTGGAAGTTGGGATTGTCACAGGCCCTTGGCCCGCTCCCCGCACCCTCATGTCCGGTCATTACAGACAGCTCGCAATTTCTTGAGCTTGCTTTTAATCTCAAATCTAAAATGTGAAACTTCTGTACTGTCCCCACGAGACCTGAGATCACCTCCCTCATGGGAACCCCTCATCCCACACCTCACCTCACAGGGTTCACACAGCACAAGGAGCCTTTTGGGGATTTGTTTTCTGAACAGCTCCCCAGAGACCCTGGACAGAGAAACTCACAAAGAGGTGAAAAGGATCCTTTCCCTTTTCAGTTGCTCTTGAGAACGAAGAAGGCTGGTAACAGAGACAGACATATACTGTAATTGTTTGTCAGGTGCTTTACTGACATACTCTGTGGGGAAGCCATGCCTGGAAATAACAGTGGGTGAGGCCCAGAATGATTTGTCTGCTAATACTTCCCATGTAGGGTGTTCACTAACAAACTTACATAAGGGTTGCTTGCTTTTCCATAAAGTTGAGAGAAGGTAAAATGTCATACCAGAGCCACATACTTTCTTCTGTGGGAGCTGGGAAGTCAGTTCATCCATTTCAATTGTTCCTACACTTCAGGCCTACCATGTGTCATCCAGATCATTGTAATGACTTCCTAAAAAGCCACCCTCCCTGCTTTAGCCATAATCACCTTCCTAAAATACGAGCTAGATCTCACTTTTCCCTCCTCTAAAATCTTCACTGCCACTTCCTCTGCCTAAATTCCAAACTTGAGAACAGCATTAAAGATGCTTAATGAGATCTATCCATCCCATCTCTTTTTCTGTATCTTCCCTGCAAAAGATGCAGATGATATGTGTTAATCTGGGTTCACCAAGAAGAAGACATCACGACGGGATTAAAAGTGCACAAGCTTGATTAGGGTTAACACCTGTGTAAGAGAAGATGGGGAGGGAGATGGAGAAGGCTGAAAGAACTCTCAGACTGTGATGAAGGTTTGACCCCAAGTACAGGAGAGAGGGAGGAAGTGTTGGGTAACATCATTCTAGACTATTGTAGGGTCTGAGAAAGTTGCAGCAAGGCCATCAAGGAGTAATGTCAGCCCACATCAAGGTAAAGTCAGCCAACAAAGGAGTTTCATGGCTCCTAGGAATGCACCAGTTTGAGTATCCTTGCCTCACTCAGCCACTGGGTGAGAGCAGCCTATGGAAAATGCATGTGGCCTTGGTGAAACCCAGTGTGGATTTCAGAGAGCAACAGCTGGGACCCTTGGTCAACTATGCTCCCTGGAGTTGGAGGTCTGCAAGGGGCATTCCCATGGGCATTTCCATACCAGCCACAAGATATAGGTCAGCCAAAGAGGTGACCCACAGTTTCCAGAACATGCTGTTTAATTCCATACAGCCATGCATTTGATCATGGCTTCCTCCTTGGGGCACATACTTTTTCTTCCATTCCACCACCAAATGAAATTCTACTCATCCTTCAAGGCGTCACTCAAGTGTCACCTTCTCCACAGAGCTTTTTTTTTTTTCCTACACTGATGATACTTCACCTGCCCCTCTATTATAGCAGCCCTTTGCATTAGAACTACTTGTTTGCAAGTCTGTCTCCTCTCTGGCCTTGAGGGTGGGGACTGTTTCATTTCTCTTTATATGAAGTAGTCTGGCGCTACATCTCAGAAACATTCATTCATTTATTTATTCAACAAAGTTAATTAATTATTGTCACATGCCTGACACGATGCTGGACCCTGCTGGTCTGGCAACGTACAAGACAGTGAAGGAGCTTACTCTCCAGTCTTGGTGAGGGAACTAGTAGGATGCCAATGTTGGGAGAGCAGCAAGCAAAAGTTGATATTACACCTCTCATAGGAGACAAGGGAAGAGAGTGGATGACTAGGTATTGGTTTTTAAAATTATACAGTGATAATTTGTGAGATCTTGACGTGCTAAATTTGGGGAGCTGAAGCTGAGACTCCTATGAAAGTTGGAACTCTCAAAGGGCTGCAACCCCAATAAAAGGATTACATCAATGGCCCCATTTGCCCAGCAAAATTACCAGGAAGCTTATATCTATAAAGGTTCTGTGCCTGTGTATTGCACTAGCTTAAAATTTTTATTTTAACTATGCACATGGGTTATGAAACCCAAGCCAAAGCCAAGAAATTAACAAAGAAACATAAAGCAAAAGCTCTTTTGAAACTAATTCTCCGTTAAGAATTACAAGATGCTTGAGCAAACAATCTGCCATGAATGAAAGTCAGCAGATACAACAGATGATTAATTTATCAACGGCCTGAGATAACAGAAAAACAATGTAATAAAAACTATAAAGTAAGTAGTATGTTTGAAGTATAAAAGGATTAAAAAAGTATTAGAAATATAAGGAAAGATTTAGACACCATAAAAAATGAACAGGAAGATTTGAAAAAGAACCAAAACAGAACT